>NC_081797.1:5784326-6101826 GCF_963082965.1 Carassius carassius | reverse complement strand
ATCAACCAAAAAAAAAATTTCAGACAGGTGGTAGTATGACAGTATTTACTCAACTATCAATACTTAGTCGGGCAACCCTTAGCCTTAATGACTGTCTGTAGCCTCCTTGGCATGCTGTCATCCAGGTTCATGCAAACCTGAACTTTAGTTTTTTTCCCCTGACTTGTTCTGAATAATATTTGTCCCAAATTTGTATAATTTTTACTGGTAGTCCACAATAATTCTTTGGGTATTATTTGTCAAAATTTACTTTATTTTGCTATCCTCACTTACGTAAATGAACTATAGTGTCCTGCACCCCAAAAAAGAATAAAAAATTATATCTGGTCTCTGAATCATTTTTATTTGTTTAACTGTATATCCTTCGGTTATTTTCACACTAAATTATGCCCATTCAAATTTACAACTTTTTGTTTGTTTCTTTGTAATTTTTTTTGCTCTATGGTTCATCATCTGTAATTTAATAGCATTATAGCTGCTCTGTTGTACTATAATCACGCGCTTTGCTGTAATAATGCAGGGTACCACTCGTTATAAATATCCAGGGATATTTTTCACAAATAGAAGAAGTGTTTTTTTTTTTTTCTGAAACATGCTTTGATTTATATTCCATAGCCACTCATATAATGCAGAACCACTCGCGTGCATGTATTTGTACTGTTGCAGAACAAGAGGGACAGCAACATACTGCCTAGCCGGATTTCTCTCTCTCTCTCTCTCTCTCTCTCTCTCTCTCTCCCTCCCTACTTACCTAACAACAAACTTTCCGGTGATTAGATGTATATTCTGTCGACAAGCTCGGACATCTCCGTTGCTGGGTGCTCAATCCACTCACCGTGCCTTAATCAGCTCGTGCACGTCAGCTATACAGGCTTTAATACTGAATGTTTAACATTATATTCATTGCATAGATATCCTACGTAGACAACCTTAATCTCTAATAACTACATTCTGATGTCTGTTGTTCGGTTGTCTGTGTTGTTTGTCTGAATATGGCACTTATCACATGCTGTGTTGAATCGGGGCATTTTCACGAGTATGAGTACAGTACAGGAGCTCAGTATTGGGCCGATACCGGTCCGGTGCATCCCTAGTTGTGATGTTATAGAACATTGCAATTTCAAAAATTTTTTTTTAATATAATCCTGAAAAATCCTGAAAGTTGTCATTGTATAAAAAATACAAAAAAGACACCAAACTTTTGAACAGTAGTGTATGTAAATAAATAAATATATTAGTATATATATATATATATATATATATATATATATATATATATATTAGTATATGTATAATATAGCTGCTTCCAGCGGCTGGTGAAAAATATTTTAGGTGGGGCTGTTTGAGTGGGGGGTCTGGGGGCTCCTCCCCCTGAAAAATTTTTATTTCATAGTTGTGATTTCCTGCATTCTGGTGCATTTTAGGCCACCCATGTCCCTTGCTTATAACTCAAACCAGTCAATACCAATGGTCTAAAAAGACAATATTAATTGAACTGCCATGTAGAAATCAACAGTTTCACAGGTAATGATAATGAACAAGTTGCAAGTTTATTATGCTCCGTTTCCAGATAGAAAAAGTGCAAAGCATAACAATAAATTATAATAGGGAATACAACAATCTAGTTCTTTAATCAATCCCCAGCTGTAGACTACATATCTTTAAAAGTTCACTGTAAACAAATTGGATAATGGATAGCAGTCTGTGTTGATACTAGAGAAAGAGAGAAGGCTCTCAAAGAAAGGGTGGGGAACACCAAGTATGAGTGTTCTTGAAGAACACCAAGTATGAGAAGAAAGATGATTTTAACATTTTAACTAGTATGGAAACACAGTAATCCCGCTCAGAACTTCAAAACAAAAAAAGGAAAGCAACATACTGTTACATTCCTATTGAGATCACTATTTTAATGGCAAATGTGTGTGAAATATGATGTGTGTGACTGTGAGTGAGACTGAGTGAGTAAGAGAATGACAGCATAAAAATGAATATGCTATATTTACAATGTAATCAAAATAATTTCTAAAAAGTTTCTCTTATACAAAAAAGAGAGACAAAGACATCAAGAATCAGCCAGTGAATCTCAACAATGGTGACAATTATAAAGCATGTTGCAGTGCATTCTGTGCCCAGAATGCACTGCAACATGCTTTATAACATCGTAAAATGGATTACATTGTGAAAGTTACAAATATTATGCCGTATAAGGCCAGTGCTGCTATAATTACTAAAGTTAAACTAACTCAGAAATTGCACTCTATATTGGACTCTCTTATTTGTACAGGAACCTTGTGTTGAAATCTGGAATGTCCCATGTGAGTTTTTTCTCTATAGAGAGCATAGCCAGAGCGTTGAGGCGATCTTGTGCCATCGTGTTCCTAAGGAAAGTTTTTATCCTCTTTAAAGTAGAGAAGCACCTCTCCGATTCTGCTGTTGTCATTGGTGTGGTGATGAGGATCTTGAGAAGACTTACAGTTCCGGTGAATGTGTCTTGAAGGTTATTTTCCATTACAACCTGAAAGAGAGCCAGTGCACTACTGCAACCCTGGAAGTCCTCATTTTCATAGATCAGGGACAGTTCTGTTTTAAGTCTGGCTCTGTGTGCCACCACTTCATCCAGCACTGCCATTCGTTTGAATGACTTGGAAAAGAATGTAGAAAACCCCCCTACGTCTGAAAAAAACTGGCCGATCTTTGCGATGTGGGATGTTGCCTGCTGCATAATGAACCCCTCATCACTGCGGCCCCATCATAGGCCTGGGCAATTCATTCTTTGAAGTCCCTTTAAAAACAGTGACGTTCTCCAGGTGCACCTCCAACTCACGGTCGATTGAGGCCATGAGATCAATTAGACCCAGGAAAATGCCAGGGTTTTCTGATGCGTCACTCTCATCGTGACCACGCAAAGCAAGTTCAAAGGCACCACAAAATTTCACGGCATCAATGATCTTTGACAAAATATGCCGATTCCTGTCCACCTCCTCGTTGTGCCTTCTTATGGCAATGCGGTGTCCCTAGCTGTGTGGCTATGCTAATTCGGCCTAGCATGGCTAGCTTCACAGAGTTGTCCATATGCACTCTTGCCCGTTCATGTTTCTTAATGCGTTCTGACATATGTTTCAAGTATGTTACCCCTGTCTGTGTCCACGAGCTATCACAAGCACTTGTTTTAAACAGTAAGCAAGGGAAGCAAAAGATTGCATTGACGTAACCACAGCTAGTAAGCCAAAGCTTTCGATTGAACCAACCTCGGGAAAAGGATCTCTTGTAGGTTTTCTCCTTTTCTTGCGCCTGTTGGGTTATATTCACTTCTGGCTTGTCTGGTCCGAGTTCTTTTACAATTAGTTTTTCCGCTAATGTTCTTCTTTCAACGGGATACAGGTGTAGAGATTTAACTGAATTTGGGGCTAGCTCAACTCCCACGACTTAATTAATGCTACTCGACATCATCGGCGCCTCCATACTGCACTCGCACTCCTCTGAGGTAAATATCCCGTGGTGCAGCAGGTGCACTGCTCTAATCTGTACCACGGGCAATATTTTCAGAGCCCCCAAACCATAAAATTCGACGACGATGATTGGCAAAATATAAACTTTTTTGCGTAGCAACAGAGGAACCATTGGCTTAAATTCCAGCACTGTAGGGCTGAGCGAACAGGTGTGTTCGAAGAACCCAATTAGCCGGATCATGATTAGCAGGATGATATCATCTTGGATGTGTCATTTGATCTCGGATGTAATAAGCGACGTACGAAGAACGGGCCCCTGGAACTTGAAACTAGGAACGCGAAGAAAACTGGGTGACGGAAAGTAAGGACTCCATGACACAAACAGAAACAGACCAGTTTAAATAGGCAGGATAATGACTATGAAGTGAAGACACCTGAGTGCAATTAACTAGGGATTAGAGATGTTCCGATACCCTTTTTCTCTTCCGATACCAATACCGATACCTGAGCTCAGGGTATCGGCCGATACCGAGTACTGATCCGATACCTGGGTGTGTATCTGTATATACAGCTGTATATACTACTAGCCCTGTGTAAATTGCTAGAATTATTTTATGGTGTGCTTCAGACTTATCCCTTTAATAAAACATGAACAAAAACATGGTGAACTACTGTATTTATTACAGTATTTTTATTATCTGACATGAATTTGACAGTAATATTATTTATTTTCTTAAGCGAAAAAGAACTTCAAATGCAGCCAAAAATCTAACACCGCAAACTAAAAAAGGTATTTTAGTTTTATTCGGGAGTATGTAACTTACTACCGGTACAACAGATACGCTGGTATCATCTCATTTTTACATTTTCAGCACCGACTTGGTAGTGAAGTGGCAGTACTTGTGGCATCCCTAGTCGCCGTTTTACTGTCTGGTTGGTCCAGTCTGAAATACTGCTAGACTGATCTATAATATAGAAGTGGCTTCACTGTCTGTTGGCAGTTTAGAACGCGATGAGCGATCCAGTCATATATAGATCAGTGCTGCTAACGTGTTTTCATTTCTTCTTCGCTGCTCTAAACAGGGGTTGCTTGTGGCAACACAGCACAACTTCCTGTGTTTGCAATGCATTCTGAGCAGCGAAGAAGAACCGTGCAGCGGATAGGCAAAGCTAGCGGTCATAACTAGGTCTTGTTTAAGAAAATGGTATCAGATCGTTATATGGTTTCATGTACTCGCCGATGCCAGAATTTGTTGTGGTATTGGTGATATTTCCGATACTAGTATCAGAATCGGAACAACTCTACTAGGGACGCACGATCATGATTTTTCATGGTCGATTCCGATACCGATTTTTTTACAAGCAAACTGGCCGATGCCGATTTCCTAATTTTTTTAATTATCTTTAAGCAACAAACAAGAAAGGAGGAAAGTGTGCAAAACCAAGATGTTTATTTGGTATTTAATAGGCCAAACTGGCTTTTGGCTATTGAAAACAATAACCGTAACCATCTGAAATTAACTGCAGTAACTGCACAGTAAGTAGCCTACATTCAATACAAACATAAATGATACAGACATCAGCATTTACCTTTTGTTTTTGAATTGGGTTGAAACTACAGAGAATGTGAAATTAAAGTCAATAACTGCATAGTTCTACAGTCCAAACAACACAATCAACACACATTCAATAAGATGTTTCTTAATCAGCGTTCAGTATTTGTTTTAGTTTTTAAATTTGCTTTTAAATAAAAAAAAAAAGGTCTTTACCAGTGAGACTAAATAAAAGTATGCTATATAAATACATTATTCCAAAATGTTAAAATCAAATAATGTTGGTGCGAATACAACAAAGATGCAAAAAGTATTTCATTCATCCAATAAAAAAAATTAAATAAAAAAAGAGGGTAATGATTCACATCTATATTTTTTTACTTGAGCCAATTAAAAAAAAATAATTTATTGTCTCAAGTAGAGTCCAGGGGCCCAGGGCCAAGCCGACAGGGCAGGAATCCAGGGTGGAGCAAGGTGGAACTGGAGCCATGCAGTCAAGACAGAAACCCACCAGGGCGGCCCAGAAGACCACCACATCCGTGCGGTCGAGGCAGAAGCCCACCAGGGCGGCGCAGAAGACCACCACAGCCGTGCGGTCGAGACAAAAGCCCACCAGGGCGGCGCAGAAGACCACCACAGTCGTGCGGTCGAGACAGGAGCCCACCAGGGTGGCGCCGAAGACCACCACAGCCGTGCGGTCGGGACAGGAGCCCACCAGGGTGGCGCCGAAGACCACCACAGTGGGATCGATGACACAGGAGAGCAATTGTGGTTAGGCAAGTCTGAAACGGAGAACATGAACAGGTTAAGGGTGGCCTCTGTGGCCACGACAGGATAAGTCGAGCGCTCAGAGAGTTCGGCTGAGACGTGACGAGACTCTGGAAGTTCCGCAGAGACGAGGAGAGGCTCCGGTAATTCAGCAGAGACGTGGAGAGACTCTGGTAGTTCAACAGAGACGTGGAGAGATTCTGGTAGATCCGTGGTGTTTAGACTGGATTCAGGAAGATCAATGGTGACTTGACTCTGCTCATTCAGATCAATGGTGACTTCCATTTGCTCATGAAGATCATTGGTGACCTGACTTTGCTCTTGAAGATCACCAGTGACTTGACTTGACTCCTGAGGTCTAACTGCGGTAGTGCTTAACTCATGAGTGTCAATGGTGACTTGCCTTTGCCCATGAAGATAGTCGGTGACTTGCCTTTGCCCATGAAGATAGTCGGTGACTTGACTTTGCCCTTGAAGATCACCGGTGACTTGACTTGACTCCTGAGGTCTAACAGCGGTAGTGCTTAACTCATGAGTGTCAATGGTGACTTGCCTTTGCCCATGAAGATAGTCAGTGACTTGACTTTGCCCTTGAAGATCACAGGTGACTTGACTTGACTCCTGAGGTCTAACAGCGGTAGTGCTTAACTCATGAGTGTCAACGGTGACCTGACCGGACTCTGGAGGGTCAACGGTGACCTGACCCGACTCTGGAGGGTCAACGGTGACCTGACCCGACTCTGGAGGGTCAACGGTGACCTGACCCGACTCTGGAGGGTCAACGGTGACCTGACCCGACTCTGGAGGGTCAACGGTGACCTGACCCGACTCTGGAGGGTCAACGGTGACCTGACCCGACTCTGGAGGGTCAACGGTGACCTGACCCGACTCTGGAGGGTCTGGGCTGTCATCTTGTGCAGAGGCGCTGGACAGGCGGCCATCTTGTGCCATGGCTCTGGGCCGGCGGCCATCTTGTGCAGTGGCGCTGGGCCGGTGGCCAACTTGCGCTGTGGCGCTGGGCTGGCGGCCACCTTGTGCTGTGGTGCTGGGCTGGCAGCCATATGGTGCAGTGGTGCTGGGCTGGCGGTCCTCCTGTCTGTAGACCCCGGTCTAGAATCGGCCATCCCACCGGGAGAGACAGGTTTGGCTGGGGTATCCCACGGAGACCGATGTTGTAGGTAAAAGACGAACTCCCAAAAATCAAAGGCGTCCAACTGACCGGGTCATCCAGACCGGCGTTGAAAAGGTCCTTCAGGGCCGCATCATTATATCCCATACCACCCGCCAGGGTCCAGAACACTTGTGCCACACCACCCACCTCATTCCCCTCTTGACGGAGGGTGGTTAATTTGTGGAATCTCGCCCTCCGCTCCTCCACACTGGCTGGGGAACGGACACAAAGTCCCACACCGCTGGATCTAAACATGATGGAGTCCTCCTGTGACGATCAAGGAACACAGGGACACAGGAGACGAGAGATCCAAAAGCAGTGTGAGTTTTAATGGGTAATCCAAATCAGAATCCAACAAGCAGGGGGTCAAAACCAAAAATCAATCCAAACACAAACAAACAAACAGGAATAAAAATAGGAACAGGAACTCTAAACTAGGAACGCGAGGAAACTGGGTGACGGAAAGTAAGGACTCCATGACACAAACAGAAACAGACCAGTTTAAATTGGCAGGATAATGACTATGAAGTGAAGACACCTGAGTGCAATTAACAGGAGTGCAATTACTGTGATGTAGGCCTTGTGGGAATTGTAGTGCCTGCGGTGAGGTGCCTATGGGGAAGTGAGACCACTAGTGGAGACCCAGGGAAACACAGAACAGACACTGTGACACATCCTTGACACCACATCTTTCTATTAGACTGATTTCTTATAATCCTCACTATGGTTTTGATTGACTGTATATATTTTTTCTTCATCTTTCTGTAGGTTTTCAGGATGTTCATGTAATGATCTTCGTGGGCTTTGGCTTTCTCATGACCTTCCTGAAGCGCTACAGCTTTGGTGCCGTGGGATTCAACTTCCTGATTGCGGCTTTTGGCATCCAGTGGGCTCTTCTGATGCAAGGCTGGTTCCATTCTCTGGACTACACTGATGGAAAGATCAAGATCGGTATAGAAAAGTATGTTACTTCTTATTTGTGAGATATTACAGCTGCCAAAAAAAAAGGGCAACAGTTTTAGTCAAAACCAGGTGAAAAATGATACAAGAAAATGAGACTGAATAAAATGGAACACACATTCAGGGCTGAATCAAATGGTACAGATGTTTAAACGTTTCCTCTGTGTTCAGCTTGATCAATGCAGATTTCTGTGTGGCGGGGTGTCTGATCGCCTACGGAGCCGTTCTGGGGAAGGTCAGTCCTGTTCAGCTGCTGGTGATGACGCTGTTTGGTATCACGCTGTATTCAGTCGAGGAGTACATCATCCTGAACATCCTCCATGTGGGTCCGATCACTGTTTTGCTTTGTATTTTTTAGATCTGTTAAAGTTAACATGCACTTAAGATGTTGAAGAAGAAATGTTTTAATATAATTTTTGACACATTATATTAATTAATTAATTATAATAAAATAACATGTAAAAAATGTGTGTGTGTGTGTGTATATATATATATATATTTATATATATATATATATATATATATATATATATATATATATATATATACTCACCTAGAGGATTTTTAGGAACACGTGCTCAATTTCTCATTAATGCAATTATCTAATCAACCAATCACATGGCAGTTTCTTCAATGCATTTAGGAGTGTGGTCCTGGTCAAGACAATCTCCTGAACTCCAAACTGAATGTCAGAATGGGAAAGAAAGGTGATTTAAGCAATTTTGAGCGTGGTATGGTTGTTGGTGCCAGACAGGCGGATCTGAGTATTTCACAATCTGCTCAGTTACTGGGATTTTCACGCACAACAATTTCTAGGGCTTACAAAGATTGGTGTGAAAAGGGAAAAACATCCAGTATGCGGCAGTCCTGTGGGCGAAAATGCCTTGTTGATGCTAAAGGTCAGAGAAGAATGGGCCGACTGATTCAAGCTAATAGAAGAGCAACTTTGACTGAAATAACCACTGGATTTGCATCCCACAAATCTCCATCAACTGCAAGATGCTATCCTATCAATATGGGCCAACATTTCTAAAGAATGCTTTCAGCACCTTGTTGAATCAATGGCACGTAGAATTAAGGCAGTTCTGAAGGTGAAAGGGGGTCAAACACAGCATTAGTATGGTGTTCCTAATAATCCTTTAGGTGAGTGTGTATATGTATATTTATAGATTATATATATATATATATATATTCCAGAAGATAAGTTTGCATTAGTACAACGACAATTTGTTTTGCGTAATCATATTTATTTAATTGATTTATTTTACCAAAATTCCCATAATTGTTAGTACAAATGTGTTTTCATACACCATCATTAAATATTTGAGGTCAGTAATTTTTTCCTGACCAATTAATTTTTTTATTAAGCAAGAAGGCATTAAATTGATTAAAAGTGACAGTAAAGTAATATATTATCACAAAAGATTTCTATAAGGCATGAAATCAACATATTCGGATGGTTTCTGAAGGATCATGTGACACTGAAAACAGTAATAGAGTAATAAGATTAAAAAGAGTAATCCTGAAAATTCAGCTTTGTCCACAATATTAAGTATATTTCATAAAATATTGATGTAGTATTCTGTATTTTTGATCCCTTTGAACTATAGTGTACATTAGAGTCTCACTGACAGTGTTCATCTGTTAAAGCATTTATTCTGTATATATTGGCATATAGATGAACTTAAAAGCCACAAAATGTATGTTTTGAGTTCAAATGAATGCCATCAAATCTTTGTTCAATGATTCAATCCTTGTTAGGCCAAAGATGCCGGCGGGTCCATGGTGATCCACACTTTTGGAGCTTATTATGGTCTGTCCATTTCATGGGTTTTGTATCGGCCTAATTTGAATAAGAGCAAACATTTAAATGGGTCTGTCTACCACTCGGATGTGTTCGCCATGATTGGTAAGCCCATTAATTTTGTGACAAATGTTGGACAATTAGCTTGCAATATATTTTCTTATTGGAAGGTTGCTGGACATTCTGTACAAAAGCTTTCTTAGCAAATACACAAATGGACACTGATGAAAAAATGAATTGGAGGCTCAGATATTGTTTGGATTTTACACCCTGGCGTCCCGTGCAGGCACCCTCTTCCTGTGGATGTTCTGGCCAAGTTTCAACTCTGCCATTGCTGATCATGGAGACGGTCAGCACAGAGCTGCCATCAACACTTACCTATCCTTGGCCTCCAGCGTCCTCACTACAGTCGCCATCTCCAGCCTGTTTGAGAAAACAGGGAAACTAGACATGGTAAGCATCTGCCTTTTTTTTTGTCTTTTTTTTTTTTTTTTTTTTTTAATCAGACCAGTTTCACTAAATTGCAAGATTCAATCAGATAACAGAAAACAAAAAAAATATATATATATTATTTTATTTGCAAAACAATAACTGAAAATATGAATTTATTTTAAAAAAGTGATTTACAAGCCTGGAGAACTTGCAAAAACTAATCAAAATAATTTGTGATGTTCATGTCCTGCAAATATATATATTTAATTATATTCATATATTACAAAAAATCTAACTACCATTCAAGTCTTTTTGTACTCCATTTTCTTGTGCAATTATGCAATTATGTGTGTGTGTGTGTATATATATATATATATATATATATATATATATATATATATATATATATATATATATATATATATATATATATATATATATATATATATATATATATATATATATATATATATATATATATATGAGACCTCAAACACTAGCTTTCTCTATTCTTTTTTTATTCTATCTGTTTTCTTTTTATTTATTGTATTATTTAAAAGCCCATGCTACGTGTACTGTGTTAAGCTAACTGAGACTTGTTATAGCACTTATATATCATTACTCTTTTTGTTGTTTTTGATTGCTTCCACTGTCCTCATTTGTAAGTTGCTTTGGATAAAAGCGTCTGCTAAATGAATAAATGTAAATATATTAGTATATTGTTATTATTTGTATTTTTGTATTATTATTATTGTTGTTGTTGTTATCAGTTTTATCCAGCAAATGAAATGACTGGGCAAGTCACGGAAATGAATTGCTCAACCATTTCACTCGCTCATTTAATCTGTTGGAAATGCATATGTGATTTTGAACTAGATTTAGACTCTTTAATTTAAATGGAATGAACGGTGAATTGTGTGTGTGTTTGTTTTTTCCCGTCCAGGTTCACATCCAGAATTCCACACTGGCTGGTGGAGTTGCTGTAGGAACAGCAGCTGAATTTATGCTGTCGCCATACGGTGCTTTAATTGTGGGCTTCATCTGTGGCATCATATCCACAATGGGCTATATTCATCTCACGGTGAGTCTTGCCTGTGAAAGATGAGTTATTCCAGATTTTTCTCTTTCCAGACTGACCTTTTATGCCATCTGTGTTTCTTTAATTATTGATTTAACTACACTCATTTGTCTCTACCCCTCAGCCATTTTTGGAGGAGAAACTGAAGATTCAGGACACCTGTGGCATCCATAACCTGCACGCTATGCCAGGTGTCATTGGAGGAATTGTGGGTGCCGTCACCGCCGCTGCTGCCACCACCACTGTTTATGGAGATCTAGGGTTCGTAAACGAAAAAAAATTACATTTTGTTTCATGTAACACAAGTTTAAAGGAATAGTCCATCCAAAAATTAAAAATGTATTCACCTTCAAGCCATTCAAGATGTAGATGAGTTTTTCTTCACCAGAACAGATTTGGAGAAATTGAACTTTACTTCATTACCTGCTCACCAGTGGATCCTCTACAGTGAATGGGTGCCGTCAGAATGAGAGACCAAACAGCTGATTAAAAACAACACAAATAATACACAGTCCACAAATTCAAATGTCTTGTGAAGTGAAAAGCCACATCTCTGTAAGAAACAAATCCATCGAGTTGTTTTTCACCTCTGGTCAAAATACCAGTCCATAATCCAAAATGGTGCTTGATCTGTGCATATTTCCTTTTTTTTTTTTTTTTTTTTTTTACCAGAGAAACCAATTTTTCTAAATGGAGTACACCTATTTTAATAATTTTAATTTAACAAGCTGTTAATTTATGGAATGGAGTGGTGTTATTGTGATGTTTTTATCAGCTGTTCATTCTGACGGCACCCATTCACTTCAGAGGATCCACTGGTGAGCTAGTTTTCTACAAACATGTTCTGCTAAAGAAACAAACTCACCTATGTATTGGATGGCCGTTTTTGGTTGTACTGTTCAGAAATGGTATTAATAATATTTAGCTTACTCTAATAATTACCATTGTCCATTTCAGGTTGGCAAATACCTTTGACTTTACGGGGTCTTTTGCCAAACGTGTACCCAATATCCAGGGCGCATATCAAGCTGCAGGACTGTGTGTGGCCTTGTGTTTTGGAATTGGAGGTGGCATATTTGTTGGTAAGAGTCTTTTGATATTAATCCGGTTTAAGTACTCAATACAATTCTATGAAGTACAATACAATTCTTCAGAAAAGCTTGTGGATCCTGAAGCACTTTGTTGTGATTGTTTGCCATGTATTGGTGTGTTGTTTGGACCGTGTAGGATGACATCAGCTAGTCAGGCTTCATAAATACATCTGATCTTCACCTGGAGTGAAAAGCCAGGCGTGTTGGATTTCAAGGCGTATTGGCTTTCAGTCTGTAATGGAAATGTCACATTTATCATGTTGACATAACTGTATCGTTACACCAACAGGCCTGGTTCTGAAGCTGCCCATCTGGGGCGATCCTGCAGATGAAAACTGCTTCGATGACGTGATCTACTGGGAGGTCAGCCAGTTTTATTTCTCTTTCAACATTTCCAGGAAATTTGAATTTAAACAGTATAGTGATATGTTATTTTAACCATTGCAGGTTCCTGAAGATGAAGAGAGTGTTCCTCCCATCCTGGTCTACGACAACCACACGATCTCCAACAAAAATTCAGTCATGTGAGTACTGGGATAAAACACTGACCCCAACATTTCGAATGAGAGCCAGTTACCCTTTCCTCAGTTATTGGCTTATTTATGTGAATTCTAGACATTTTAATCTGTGTCTAATAAAAATGATATATACTGTCATATATATAATGAGCATCTCCTGTGAGGTGAAAAATGTCCACCAGGGGGCGCATGAGACTTACATCCTTTTTGTCCTTGAAGACATTTGTACACTAAAATGTGTAATCATTTAGAAGCAACAATTGTGAAAATGCTAGACATGCATAAAAGCCACAGAACTGAACATGCACAGTGAACAAAAATGCACAGTGAGCTTGTATATAAAATAGTGCTGTTATTATTATTAGAGAAGTTATATTATAAAAATTAAAAAAAAGAAGCTGCTTAAAAATCTGTCAGCATATAACTGTAGAGCAATAGTAGCAATAAAAAGCTATGTAGATTTATTATGGTTTGACATTAGGAGTGATTTCTTCTGTCCACCAGAAGGTGGCTCTTGATGACCACTCTTGATGTGAGTTTAGGAGCAACACACTCGAACTGAAAGCTGATGCATGGTTTCTCTCATACAGGAGAGAGACAAACTTCGTGGAGCAGAGTTAACTCACGGAGTCAGATCTGCTTTCCTGCTGTTCTCACTGAACATTTTGCTTTCCATGAAACACCTATCCACAATATTTTAATTGTACAGAGAATACATATTTTTTTCACACAGGTTGAGATGCGAAAATCTTGAATATCTCACTTCACGTTTTTGCATATCAGAATTATTAGGTCAGAATTCATGTCATTTAGAATTATGAAATGGAAAAAATGCATTTATTTTTGCTCTTTTTTTTTAAAAGTGACTTTCCCTGTGAATGTGTTCATAAAAAAAGTGACCAAAAAAAACCTCTGAACCTTTTTAATGAAATCAGTTTCACATCTGTTAATTTAAACATTTGTTATCCAGACATTCTTTGATCTTTGTAATGTAATTATTTTGTTTTGTAAGATTAGAAATAGTATCTTAATTTTGTAGACGAGGATCAGCGCGTTGTATCTACATTTTTTAAAAAGCAAAATCCTTTTATTTATAGATTTTTCGCATGTCAATCGGCATGCGTGCATAACATATCTAAATCAAAAATTGTTTTCTTCATCGTTTTCTTAATGCATGCACAAATTTGTAAAAAAAAATAGCAAAAATCTGTATGTGTTTCCTTTCTCTGATAATGTAGCCTACTGTACATGTTTAATGTTTTTTTAATCTTTACTGTAAGATTATTCAAAAGAAAAGTAAATATTATTAAACCTTTGACTACTGTCTAATTCCAGATTAAATTATTAAAGTGATTCCTACATTAGCTTAATTTGCTCATTTCTTCTCTGAACAGTTCCGCACTGATTTGTATAAATACATTCAGCTTGGGATAAAAAGCAATTTAGCACAAATCGCTCACAAATATGTGCACAAATGCTCTTAAAACAATTTTTCAGTTTTATGATGTGCTCTTTAAGGCTGGTTTGTAAATGTTAATTTGAGAAGAAAGTTGCAGTTTGCATCCATTGTGTGCTACAGATAGGATGTTCAGTTTTTCTTCCACCAAAGTGCTGTGTGAACTTCTCTTTTGGACCCTCTTGAGGATTCCAGTTGTTTTTGGCCAGTGACCATCTTTATATGGCTTGTAGACTGACGGAGGGGTGAAAGGTCGTGACATTTGCTTGTCTGAGGTCGATTGGTTGATGTCAGAGGTGTGTCCCATTAAACACAACACCAAACAGATAACTGGATGTTGGAGGTCAAAGGCTAGATGAAGGCCACAGGTGAATGCAGGACAGTTTAAGAAATTCATGCTTTTATTCAGCAAGGATGCATTAAATCGATCAAAAGTGACATTAAGGACATTTATAATATTACAAAATATACACACATGCAGCATATATTTACATGTATATATTTATATTCATATAAATTATTTCAAATATAAATATATTTAATATATAAACATAACATATTTTCTTAAATGTATACATGCATGCATTTGTATATACATAACAAATATACACAGCACACACATATATTATGTAAACGAAAACTTTTATTTTGGATGCGATTAATCATTTGACCGCATATATATGAGTGTATATAGTTATAAAGCATAAACTGTTTGTTGTTGTTTATTAGATGAAATGGACAAGCTATTGAAGGGATCCTTCAATACTGCACCTCCTAATACTTTTTGTCATCATTCCTGTTCTTCGAATTTGGGTTTTATTAGATCACGGTTTCAAAAACAGTCAAATATTTAGTCAGAAACAAACAGTCCATATGGGTGAACGCAAGCCTTTAACTTCCCCTCTCTGGGAAATCAGCATGTGACATACTTAGATCTCCGCTCCCATCCCGTCAAAGGACGTGAGGAACAAACAAACCTTCCAATTAACTGCTTTGGGTTCCTGCGGAGGGAAGCGGGAAACCCCCTCCTTTCTAGAAGCACTCACACACCCCTTCTCCACCTTCTCAGCATTCACAGGCCTCGCTCTGCATTCTCTTTCCCCGCAGGCCTTTCGCGGCTAATGTTTATTCATTTACCACTTAAAGGACGGACACTGCACCCAGTTAAAACTAAATCAAGCTCCATTCATGACATGATCCTTTTCGCAGGACTCAAAGGGCCCCGGTCCGAGGGGGGCCGTGACCCTGAAGACGCAGAGCGAGGGAGGGGTGGGTTTGATCCTATAGCCCTCTGAAAAAGACAGCACTGTCTGCCTCGGCGGTGATTAAGCCGACCAATGGCGGCCGCGGCGGGAATTTTGAAGAGGCGTGCTGGAGATTAAAATATGTCCCGTCCATTCAGAGCCGCTGGGATAATGGAAGAAAGGAGCGTAAGAGGAGGGAATGAAGGGATAGTGGGACGAGGTCTTTTCACGGCTCATGACTGATCGCCCATCTTTTGATTGACGTCCCGTGTGGAGCTGAAGGGTGGGAAAGTTCTGGGTGGGGTTGATGTTGAGCTGTGAGAAATGAAGGTTAGGACATTGTGTGTGAGAAGAGAGGCTTTGGTGAGACGCTCCACGCCGCTAATTAGCTGTGACCGTTACAGCCGCTCGGTGGCACGCTGAATACTACAAATAAATGTTTTACCCAGATTAGTAAGGATAATGTGGAATTAAATATGTGCATTATGTACAGCGGATCCATAATGCTTCAGACACTCAAACTAGACAAGACTCTCTGAAAGATAATACAATATCAAAATCAATTACTATATACATATGTATATATATATATATGTGTGTGTGTGTGTGTGTGTTTTAAACTTATAATATATATTTGTTTAAATGTTTTTGATTGTGTGTGATTTTAGAATTTTGTATGAATTATTTTGTATTTATTTATTCTTTAAATAAAATGGCAAGATACAAAGAGAGGAAGCGCATATCACATACACATTATACATGAATAATTTAAAATTGAATGTGTGTGTTATTTTTGTAGGCAAGTACAAAGTTATTGTAAAGCTATAAAATATGCTTTGAATTAAAATAATGTATGTTAAATCACTGTATATTCTATGGCCCTACACCAACCCTACACCTAACCCTCACAGGAAACTTTGTGCATTTTTACTTTCTCAAAAAAAACAAAACTGATTTATAAGCATTTTGAAAAATGGGGACATTAGTTATGTCCTCATAAGTCACCCTCTCCTTGTAATACCTGTGTCATACCCATGTCATTATACAGAGTTGTGTCCTGATATGTCACAAAAACAAGAGCACACGCACACACACACACACACACACACACACACACACACACACACACACACACACACATTAAACACTATTTTACATTAAAATTATTGATACTAGTAATAGTAAATAATAGTAAATAAAATATATAACTTTTGATCTTTTGAGTGTCTTGTGTGTGTGTGTGTGTGTGTATTGATAATAATATGATAAGATGGTTACATTTATGAGTTTGACTCTATAATTTGAGGATGAACTGAGTTCATATATCCACAAAAAAAAAAACCCTGGCACTTGTTTATTGAAAATGGCAAAACTTATTCATATGATGACTTTATTGGAGTGGCTTTGATGATGCATAGAAATGTATAGTTATTATTTAAATAAATGTGCATTTAGAGCTTTAATCTTAAAATGAAAATGTTTTTTGAATGTGTCTCTGTTGGTCTGATATAACACTCCTCAGGTTGTGAGGTTGTGAGTGTTTCTGTGCTCTACACTCATGAGCCAGTCTGTAAATCCAGCCTGATCTCTATAAAGGGGTTTACAAAGGCGCCAAACTGGGCTTACACTGTCCTCAGTCTGAGCTCTTCGTTTGTATTCTAGTTTCATTGAGGAAGCTGTTAGTATTATGGGATGTCGGTCTAAATCTCATTCAGGAAAAGCAGCAGTAAAAGCTTTAACTGCTCTCTGAGCGTGATCCGGGTTAGGAAACTCTTCAGTGTTGATTCTGCTGAAGCGATCCTATTAGAGTTTGCTTTGAGGATTTGTTTTCTATATTTCTGATAGTGATAGATCGGTATATGTACCATCTAGATTAAGTGCTCAATATTGAAAACTGCCCATTCATCCAATCAACACAACTAGCATTACCTCCTGTAACATCAAATTCAGTGAAATGCTTTTTGCTTTGTTTGTGTTATAAGCAGTGTTAATTTAATTTGAGCAGTTTTCATTTCTATATTCATGTACAGTATGTGTCAGCTTTTTCAGTTTAGATAGAAACAGCAGTTTATGAAATGCAAATTTAAAGTAAATATTTACTCGTTTTGATTGTTTTACAAAGTTTCCTGACAGAAAACCTAAAGTGAAGAAACTAGAACCTTTGGGAGAAGGAAGCTTTTATACACAAGGTCAGGGAGCTGAAAGAGAGCAATGATTAAAAACACTTTTGAGATCAGTTAATAGCCATATCGGCTTTCTCAGTTTCCTCTTGTGTTACCGACAGGCTTGTCAAGAAATAATGTACTTAAATTTTTCATATATTCGAGTGAATTTGAAGTAAATTGTGCATGAGTTGTTTTATGAGCTGTATTTAGAATTATACAAGCCAAAACTGCTCTGTTTATGTCTCTTCTCTATTTAGCCCTTATTATTCACTATTATTTACATTTTATACATTACACTGAAAAAAAAATTTTTTTAAGGTAAGTGGTTGCAAACAATTTATTATAGCTACATTTAATAATAATAAAAAAAATTAAAATTTAATCAACTAAATTTGTTTATTTAAATGTAGCTGAAATAAATAAAAATTGAGTGTAACCACTTACCTTAATTTTTTGAGTAAATTTAATGAATCTTTTTTTTCTCAGTGTACCATTCAAAATTTAGGGTAAGTATGAATTTTATTTTATTTTTTTGAAGTTTTTTGAAGTTTTTTTTTTTCTTAAGTGTCATAGAGATACTATTATAGTTTTAATTCATATTTCGAATCGACCCCAGGTCTGCATTTATTTGCTTAATCATACAGTCACATTTTAAAATATTACAATTTAAAACATATTTCTATTTTATTAGATCTCATGCTTCAGAGATCATTCTAATTTGCTGATTTGGTGCACAAGAAGCATTTCTTATCATCAACAACTGTGCTGCTTAATATGACACGTTTTTAGGTTTCTTTGATGAATATGAAGTTCAAAAGAACAGCATTTATTTGAAATAGCTATTATATTTTGATTCAATTAATGCATCCTTGCTGAATAAAAGTAGTAATATCTTCCATAAAACAAAGAAATAAAAATCCTATTGACCCCATGCATGTTTAAGCTGAAAGTCATTTCATCTTTTAATTTTTTTTTTTTGACGTTCCTTAAGAAGCTGGATTGTTCATTTTTAATCATGAAGGTGTTGGATGCCTCTGATTCCATAAGCTGGAGGTGATTTCTTTATTTATTTGTTCAGTGTCCTCCTCCTGATCCTGATCCTGTTCCTGACACTCCCCATCGCCGGCTGTGCGCCTCGCACACTCCAGGTATCCGGCGACTCAAAGGGTCGGTAAGTGCCCCTGACAGCGCACCGCGGTGAGGAACAAGAGATTAGCCCTAATCCAATCCACTGCATCCTTCTCCTGCGTTCCTCGCGCTGTTCCTTCACGCTGGAGGAGGAGCTGTGGCTTTCAGGTCAGCGCTGGAATCCCTGGCCTCTCTTTAGACCTGTTTGGCGCTTGAATGGTGCTCTGTGACAAAGGGCTTCTTTCACAGGACAGAGCTGAATGAATGAGGAGGGAGGATGCCACTGCAGATGTGTGAGACGTCTCTGTTAGAGTTTGATTGACGTGAGGCTGCACGCTCCGCTCGTCCCGTCCCATCCTGTCCCATCCAGACCAGAAGCACCTGTCTGAGAGCGTGTTGCATTGTCTGACCTGAAGATGGTGTGGATCTTCCCATCATGCTTTGTGAGACTGCATTACACAGACATCCATCTCAGCCTGGGCATTGCATCTGTAATATATGGGAAGTCTCCTCCTCTGCTGAACCGAGGCTTTTCTGAAAGCAAAGCAAAGTTGTAATTAGTAGAAGGAGCCACTTTGTTTCTTTGTTATATTACATTAATAGAGGAGCTTTACCATATATTGTATTTGTAATGCACGCTTGTGTGTTCAGTATTGCATTTAATATTTGCTTTGTTTTATAAAGCTTTTAGTGGATTTTTAATGGATGATCAGCCAAGCTGAAGGCAAATGGTCTTATGGTAGTTCTGAACAAGTTATAGGGAAGATAAAAATAAGGCAATAATAATAATTGATAAATATTTATTTAAAAACCATGCTACATTGTTTATAAAAAATTGTAAAATTGAAACTCTCAGAAAAATGTAATAATACAAAAATAGTAATTTAAACATACACATACAAATGATCTAAATATCTAAACACTTAAATGTAATAGTAATAATAGTAATATTTAAGAAATAATGTTAAAAGGCTTTTTTTCTACATTTATTAACATCAAAACTCAGATAATTAAAAAATAATTATAATAAATACTCTTTTTAAAATTATGTTTTTCAAAAGCATCGTAATATCCAAACACAATAATAATTTATAAATAATCTTATAAAAACATTTATATTGTTTAAAAAAGCTTGATATCAAAACACTCAAATAAATGTAATAATAATTTTAAAATACACTTTAAAATGTTCAGATTTTTTTTTGATTATCTTAATATCAAAACTTAAATGTAATAATGATAATATTTAAGAAATAATATTAAAATGTTTTATTTATTAATATCAAAACTCTAATAATAATTCAATAATTGGAATAATAAATACTAATTTAAAAATAATTCAAATGTTTTTAAAGTATTGTAATATCAAAACACACAAATATAATAATAAAAATAATAATTAAACATTTATTTAAAAATAACGTTAAAATGTATTTAAATGTATAATGATATCAAAATAAGATATAAAAATACAAAATAAGATAAGTTTGTATTTAGCACTTGAAATATTTTATATTCTTTTACCTTTAGAATTTATCATCTCTCTAACATTATAACTTCACAAAAACCAGACCATTTAATTATAATTGTTTTGCATTTGAATTATGTAAAATTTAAATGCAACACAATTTACAAATATTAGGCAATATTTAATATATAATATTACATCATTTTAAAATATTCAAACATTTAAAATGAAAAATTTAATCTAAAAAGAAACATTTAAAAAATACCAGGCATAATAATAATACTCAATAATACTTTTAACATACTCACTATTGCTTTGTAATATAAAATTCTGAGTCAAATACTATTATGATTACTTAGAATATTACTGAAGTGCCATGATTAAATGTAGCTCATTTCCCATATTGTTAGTGTTTGTGTGTGTGTGTGTGTGTGTGTGTGTATGCTGATCACACTCGTCATGTCTGGCCCCCGCGCCCCAGTCAGGGCCCTGAGGTGGGGCGTCTCACTCAGACTTTAGGATATATGGGTACCACATTGTCCCGAACCTGTCTCCTCTCTCTCTCCTCCCTACTGAGACGTGTTCTAGGACTGTCTGGATGGCTTTTCCCAGACAGCCGCCCTCCCTGCAGGGGCTGAGAGAAGCATGACCCCCTCTTGGCAACACAGCGCTCCAGACAGCAGGGGTCAGAGGTCAAGACCAGCTGTCACTTCACTCCATCCTCCGAATCAGTGTTGCATTATACTCCTGATTAAGGGATGGAGGAATGCAGACGTGCATTCCTCAGGACGTCCCATCAGAGAAAGCCAATAATGTTATTGTTATTTCATTTATATGCAACATTTAAGCATGTATTAAAACTGCACAGAAGTTGATTTCAACTTCAGAAGTAACATTTTAGTTAGTTCAGCACAACAATTATAGCATTTTTATGATCAATGTAAATAACTTTTTATGAAGTGTGTTGTTTAAATGCATTTTAAATGTCACATATACAATCTGAAATATTTGATGTATTAATTTGATGGTTTTAAAGAGGTTTGAAATCAGATTTCCTCTCTGTAGAGGGACAGATGTCCTTGAGGTGAAGTTCAAGTCCAATGTCTCTTAATTGTCTGATAAACTTTGGTTTAGAGAAAGTCTAAACCAGTCTCAGAAAGCAGAGGAATGGTACATTCACATGAACTTCTAATTGAAATAATTAAATACACGGTATAAAATGGTAATTTCTTTGTTTATTTCGTTTACTTTGAACACTTTCAAACCAGAAAAAAAAATGTGAGGGCAGATTCTGCATTGTGTTTGATTTCAGACCGGGGCTAGTTGTCACACAACGAAGAAGTCAAGAGGTGTTTCCATAACTTAATGAAAAACCTATTATACAAATGTGTATTTTATATTTAAAACCCTGTTATCATTTGCGTGAATTCTGTTCAAACTAAATTTCTTATATTCATTAGGCTATAAGCATATTCTCTCTATAATAAAGATTTTAAACTGATATGAAACTGCAGACATTTTTTATACAGTAAATGAAGTAGCCTACTAAGATATTTTTTATAAACGTTAAGGCTGGGGCTAGTGTTTTAATGTTATTAATAAAAATAAATAAAAAATTCAGATGCAATATATGTTGACCAGAACAATGGATTAACATGTTTCTTTTAATGTTTTATGATTGCTATTTCGTTGATAATATTTTGATAGCCTGGACCAACGAGTGTTTTTATTCCTGGGCAACAACGGTACAAATGTCCACCAGCTTATTTTAGGTAAGAGCTGTGTCTATGCAGAACCCACCCTGAGAAATACTGAAAGTGTGACAACTAGCCCCTGTTCACTTTATAGCGAAGGATTAAATCCGCGCGCTTTTTAAAAATTGTGTCCTTTCATTAATAATTATTTTTAAAATTATTTCCCGTTTCTCTCATTTTACCATTTAGCTGCCAGGAATAATGAGATGGGAAAAGAATGTTTGTGTTTTAGCTAAAACTATGATCAGCTATAGCCTATATATATTGCGAATGGTTTGACATCTGACCTTTTTTTTCGATTCCTAAATGCATTAGGCTTCCATAATCCTTCAGGTTTACTCATTTGTTTAACGAAAAAAACCCGAAAAAGTTCTGTTTTCAGAACAGTTGCTGCCCTTTTTTTTTTACAATCTAAAAATTCTTAAATCTAAAGCTGATGTGAAGAAAAGAAAAAAGACACGTGCTGAAATAATTCTACGAGTAAGGACATTTAGCCTATAATATAATATAATATAATATAATATAATATAATATAATATAATATAATATAATATAATATAATAATGATTAAAGCAAAGGCTACTAACAACGTTCAGGGAAAGATAAATAATTTTACACACAAACTGTAAAAATGATAATAATCGTTGACTTAGTCATTGTGGAGTTCTAGCTATTACATTTAATATAAAAGTAGACATGGGTTTTTTGGATTTGTTGAATGCAAATTAAACTTTTAACAATTAATTCCGATAAAATAGCACCCTCACAATTTCAAACAAGCATTCTTTATCGTTTTGGAAAACATTTATTGTAGACAAATTATTAGAATGTTTTATGTCTAGGTTAGTAAAATATTATTTAGGCTATACACAGTTGTTTGAAATCATCCCGTGTTTGTATTCAGTGTTTTGTTGTTTTAAATATAGCCCTTGCTGTTACTTTGAAGAAAGCTGCTGAATAATCTGTTTTAAATAACAAAAATCACAAAGTAGGCTATTTAGGTTTTTAATCGAATTGATACGATATTTTTAGTAGAATTGTCTGAGTTTTGCAGAACATTTTGGCCCCTGTCGCGTAATATTTTTTTATCCTACAAACTGCGTTTTTATTTTTATTTTTTTAAAGCATAGCTAATTATCAGTAAATGAATAAACAAGCGCATCTAAGCGTTGACCTGCAGCTCGCGCCGAGCGTCCATAGCGTCATCTCACACCCGGCGCACAGAAGCGAATAGCGTCCTCGCGTTCTGATTGGCCAGTTCGCAGCAAGGCGCTCGGCGGACGCTGTGATTGGCCGGTCCGCTGCTGACGTCACTGCAGGAGAGAACATACTGGGCTGGATGCTGAGGACTGGTACCACAGCCGCGCGCCCCTCATCATCGGCATCATCACAATCAATATAATCAATGCTGCTTTGGAGAGTTTGCCACCTGTTGTAAACGTTTCAGTGTCAGCACGCGTACAAAGCGACTTGTTTTGGGAAGAAATCCATTGTTTGGTGAGCTTGAGAGGCACATTTAGAGAGCAGAGGAGACATTGTGGATTACAGACACGCTGCATGTTTCGTGTGTTCCGTGTTCAGTTGAATGAGGATGGGGATGATGATGCCATTTGCACGGAGGGATTCATGAGGTAAGCTGTGCACAAATCGCTTTTGTTTTCAGTCCATATTATACTCACGTTATCGATAGATTTATCTTGCACTATATGTGACTTATTGGCTCTAAATTAATTTATTGGTTATAATTAAAGTCGGTCCTTTAGAAATACGCTTTCAATTTTATATTTGATCACAAAAAAAAAAAAAAAAAAAAAGCAGAAACCCACTGGGTGTCGTTCATCCTTGACCGTTGAGCCAATGTGAGATACACGTCTTGTGCTTTATTCTATTAAACATGAAAGTTGACTGATCTCCAACATATTGATGATGATGATGATGATAAGAAACATCATATTTTATCATACAAAATATTTCGTCAAACAGTGGTAAGAGCTGTAGGTTTCATAATAAGATAACATTCTTTAAATAAGATTTAATTTGCTAGTGTTTTTGGAAATAAAGTTAGCTAGAGGTCTATAGTGTATATAATATAATTAGGTCGCCTAACACTGGAATACTTGCCCCCATAATGTATGTTTGGGTTAGAAAAACAATATTTATGACTCAATTGTGGTATGTTATATAACAATCACATTAAATATGATGGACAATACAGCATTTAAGATGTAAGGGTGAGCTGACCTTTCAGAAGAAAGAGTGTGTATTGAATGTGAAACAGAGTGTGTAGATTTTGCACTTTATAAATTTATATCAAGAAAGGATCCGATCCTTTTGAAAGCATGCAACGAATTGTTGAAGGAAGATTAATTTTGAATTACAGAAACTGCCTTCAGATAAATTTGATATTAGATTTAATTAGAAATATATATAATACTCAAATATCAGCACCTTAGAAAAAAATTAAGAAAAAAAATAGTTTATTTATAATTTGAAGATTATTTTCTCAAATATTTTGAATTGTTTAAATTGATTTTCTATTTTATTTAGTGTAATTCATTGATTCATCCATGAGGCATTTTGCTGTTGATTTGATTTTAACGAAATACTTGCGATTTCTTTGTAGATGTGTTTCTCGGTCCTGACCTCCAGACCATCAGTGTACCAGCTCTCGCGTCTCAAACCTCTTCCTGAGGGTTGGTTTCTCTCTTTGGTTATCTAGCTGTATGAGTTTTAACATTGTTCATAAAGCTAGATAACCGAAAGTAGAAATAATTCTCAAAATCTGTTGAAAACAAGTCTGAAAGCAAGAGAGCATCCACTTTTACCCCAGGTATGTTTTAGTTTGAAAGAAATCCAGTCAGAATTGTAGTCCAGATTGTAATTCATGTTCAAGCTCGTGATAGAAGTTGCCATTAGTAACCAGTCAACATCCTGTCAATCTAAACCAGTTACAATGTGAATACATTGTCTGTATAATTTGTTTAGCATAATCTACATTTGTAATAAGAATATGTTTGTTCTTTTCTATTGAAAATCATTTTAAAAGATCAGTTAGGTTGAAAACTGTGCAGGGCATTTTGAGAGATTCTCATTTTGTAGATTTTCAGCTCTGTGCTCATTTTGATGAGACTGTCAGGTGACACTGGTTTCTGTCTGCTGCGATCCTCACTAGCTCGGCAGTCAAAAGAGGTACTTGAGGGCTATTTGTTGCGGTCTGTAGCCTAAAGGGAAGCCTTAGGATTGTCCTGTAGTCCTATTTAGACTGGATTTGCCTGTGTGAAAGGCAGAAACAATGGCAGCAGTACAAACACTTATTCATTGGCTGTATATACACACACAGAGAAAGCAACCTGTCATTGCATTCAGTGGCTTCTTAAACAAGGCTGCATTTAATTCTTTTAGGAAAAAGCTCTTGTTAGAACAGGCATCCATTGCGGTAGGTAATGATACACGGTGCTGGCTAATTGGTTAGACTCAATGGAGTGCGTTTGTAGCTTTAAAAGCAACTGAGGATGTTCCCATGCATTGCTGCAGTTTCTGGATTGGACACTTAAGATGTTTCCCTTAAATGGAGACTATTCACTATATGCTCTGCCACCCTTGCATCTTCAAAAGCATGCATTTAAAATGCAAGTTAGTATTTATTTCTTAAAAATATATAAAACCATATGTGTGCATATATTTTTTTAAATAAATAAAATATAATTTTTTATCAGTATAACATTTCAGATATTATTTTTTAATTTAGTAAAATAAATATAATATTTTAATATTAATAATTTAAATATAAAATGTGTCATTATATTAATTGAACATATTATGTATATATATATATATATATATATATATATATATATATATATATATATATATATATATATATATATATATATATTCATTTGTAACAATTCCATTTATTTGAATAAATAAAAGTCAGTATACCTGTATTTGATATATAGTGTTGTAATTTTTTATACAAAATTGAAATGACGAATTCATACAAATTTAATGAAAAAAAAAATTGAATTGCATTATGTATACATTTTTATAAATTGTATATAGGTATATTAAAATGGAGTTTTATTATTAATTAAAGTTTTTTTTATTAAAGTTTAATTATTATATATAGATAATTTTATAGTATTTAATCAAATAATTATATATTTAATGAAACAAACATAATTATACTAACTATATATATATATATATATATATATATATATATATATATATATATATATATATTATGAATGCTTTATAAATAAAAAATAAATTCACAATGAATTTTTATATTCATTTTTTGATTGAATAATATAATATATATAATTTATTTATTAACACTTAAAAAATAATAAATAACTGAAATGATATGTTGTATATATATTTATATATATCGAAAAAAGATTTCTGTAACAAGCTTGAAACAAACAAGACCGTTGCCATGGCATCAGCTTGCCAATAATAACAGTGTTTTAATGCTTCTTTTTCATGTTGTTTCAGTCGTCTTGGTACCTTCCATTTTTCCTTTTTCTCTCTCTCATTGTCTTGTACTCACTCCTTCCCTCTCGCCTTTCATACAGAGTCTTATTTCCATCCACAATATGGCACAATAAAGTAACAACAACAAGGGCACAGCCATCAGAGAGCGAGAGAGAGAGATGCTTGGAGGATCATGGCAGTCTCCATTTGCTACATCCTCCCTTCTCCGCCTACCCAGAAAGCCCTAGTGCCATCTGTACCCCTGTGGGGTGCGGGAGAGTCCGTGCCAGTGCCAGCAGCGACAAAACCCTTGTCAGCGTCACGGGGAGGAAGGGAGGCCATCTTGACGGAGATCTTACACGAGAAGCTAAGATGGCTGGGCTGGCACATGAGGTGAGTTGCATCATGGTCTTTTTAGTGCGTGCGTGTGTGTTTATTGGGGATATTATAGCCCCCTTCATTTGCCCCCCTTGCTTCTAGTCTATCTGTTCTTACTAGAGTAATTAGCGAGAGGGTTCTGGCTGGGGCTTGGCGAGGAAGAAAAGAAATGACTGGAGCAGCGACTGCCATCTTCCTTTGTTAAAGCTGCTAATATATTAACAGAGATCTAGTGTTCGTTAAGGTCTACATTCAGATTTATGGCCAAAAAATGAACCCTAAAATTAGGTTTGTCTCATTTAAGGTAGCAGCACAGTAGTGAATACATATATATAAATGTTTTATCATTTCTATAAAAAAAATATCTTTGAATTTAATAGAATTTAGATATTTTTATGACTTTGCAGTGCGTATGTGTGTGTGTGTGTATGTGTACAGACCAAAAGTTTGGAAACATTACTATTTTTAATGTTTTTGAAAGAATTTTCTTCTGCTCATCAAGCCTGCATTTATTTGATCAAAAATACAGAAAAAAATGTAATATTGTGAAATATTATTACAACTTAAAATAATTGTTTTTAAATTTATTATACTTTAAGTTATCATTTATTTCTGTGATGCAAAGCTGAATTTTTAGGATCATTATCACATGATCCTTTAGAAATCATTCTAATATGATGATTCATTATCAAAGTTGGAAACAGTTCTGCTGCTTAATATTTTTTCAGAACATGTGATACTTTTTTAGGATACTTTGATGAATAAAAAGTAAAAAAAATATATATATATAAAAAAAGAAGCTATGTTTTTAAAATATAAATATTTTGTAATAACAATATACACTACTGGTCAGTAATTTGGGGTCAGTAATTTTTTTTCTTTCTTTTTTTTTAATAAAATCAATACTTTTATTTAGCAAGGATGTGTTAAATTGATAAAAAGTGATAGTAAAGAAAATATATTATTAGAATATATATTATTAGAATTTATTTTAAATTTTTTTTGAATAAATGCAGTTCTTTTTAACCTTTTATTCATCAAATATTTTAGACAGCAGAACTGTTTCCAACACTCATAATAAATCAGAATATTAGAATGATTTCTAAAGGATCATGTGATAGACTGGATGTTACATGTGACACTGAAGGCTGGAGTAATGATACTGAAAATTCAGCTTTGCATCACAGGAATACATTTTTTTTTTAAGTATATTCAAATAGAAAACTATTATTTTAAGTTGTAATAATATTTCACAATATTACTGTTTTTTTCTGTATTTTTGATCAAATAAATGCAGGCTTGATGAGCAGAAGAAACTTTTTTCAAAAACATTAAAAACAGTAATGTTTCCAAACTTTTGGTCTGTACTGTATATATAAAATATATGCATATATAATATAAAATATATATCCATATGATGTACATACTGAAGTGAAAAATGATGTTACACTCTTGTTTTTTTTTTTTACATTCCCAAGAAAAAGCTAAATGTACTTCTATAGCAGGCGTATTTACAATTCTAATCTTTTCCTTAAAGCAAATTGGAGACGGATAACCAGGGGTGGGAGGATAAAAGAAGAAAATCAGGAAACTAGGGCTGCTAATGAGTGATGCTAAGCGAAGAGCCTCTTGACACAGATGCAGTGAACGGGAGCTCAAAGAGACAGACAGCATCCCAGCATTCTTGTGGCCGATGAATCCTCTTGCATTCGGCGGGATTTGTTTCGATTTTTACATAATTGAAAGTTTTCGAATTGGGGGCTACATAAATGCATGAATTCAGTTCAATTCCAGTTTATTTGTGTAGTGCTTTTCACATTACATATTGTTTCATCAAAGCAGCTTCATGGAAGATTTTAGTTTCAGCATTCAAATTAGGAAGTGTTCATGCTATCAGCCAGAGAAGAGTGTATCATATAGTAGTAAACTAAAGCTATACATGTGGTTAGTCAACGTAACATATATTTCAATAAGCAGACACAATGAACGTGCACTGATTGTAAGGATTCCAATATTAGGATAATATTACAATATAAAGTCAGTACGGTGTGTCGTTTCAAAGTTGGTGTAATTTGAACCCCTTTGAGATTGTTGGTTAATTGCTTAAAGAATGAAAACGATTGAATTTGTGAATGCATGAAAGAATTAATATACGAATGCATGAATATGTAAACCTCTGAGAACTGCAGCTAATGTGAATTTAGATAATACATATAACACATTTTGTTAATTGCATGCATTCGAATTAGTTAGAATTTTTCATTGTTCAAAACACATAAGGAATGCTCAAAAAATGTATCTATCACAGAAAAGAAGATAAAAATATTCATATTTTATACGTATATGAACATTAGTGAATGATATGCGATATAAGTGAGATGTTTGAGTTACAGTTGTCAGTTGTTTTAATCTAGATTAATCTCACTGTGATCTTGAAATTAATCTAGATTAATCTAGATTAAAATAGCTCATTCGAATTCTACCGAAGGCATTCAGAATATGTGTGTTACCCAAATAAAATTGACAAACAGTAAGTCTTTGAGAAGGGGTTTATCAAGCTAGGTGGTGCATTAGAAAAGGGGCTCATCTCCTGTTTCCAAAATGAATCACAAAGTGCTTGAAAAAGCTGTAAACTAATTCCACATTGCACAAGGTGCAAACAACCTTACGCCTGTTTCACACATAATCCGTCTGCAGCGCGTATGCATTGCATATTTTTTTACACACCCATGTTAATGGATTCCAGTTGCGTTCCAGGAGCGTTGCGTCTGCAGCAGTGCAGTGATCATTTACGTACCGAGTAGCGGACTGCAAACGCGTCCTGTGTGAAAGCACATCGAGTCCGTGCTGCACCACATACATAACGCACACGGACTGCATACACACTGCAGATGGAGTATGTGTGAAACAGGCGTGAGCAGGGCCGTAGCTGGGGTCAGCGGGGACCCGGTGAAGGTTGTACCAGTGGGCCCTGTTTGAAATCATTTAATTTGTATGTTCGTTTATTTTTATTTATTTGTGCTGTTTACACAATGTTTAAGTTTTTTCAAGTTTGTAGGTGTCAAGGTCTTCAATGTAAAAATGAAATATACAATCAAACCTACATTTATTCAGACACCTTCAACATTTCTCACATTATTACAGTTTTGCTATATACATCAAAAATTATATCTGGTGTCTGAATAATTTTTGTTTTGACTGTTAAAACTACAAAGTAATTCAGTCAAGAGCAGTGAGAGATTTTCATTTTCTTGGATTAACATTACAGCAGCCAGTAGCTAAATTAGGCGCGGTCACTTTAAGAGACGATGAACGCATCCAGTATAATACACATCCCATTTTTTTCCTCAACTGTTTACTTTCACTTAAGAAATATCTGACAGCTTTTCGAGCATAATTTCCAAGGTGGATATTTTGACATATTTTGTATGTATTTGTCGGCACAAGAGCAAAAAATAAGCAAATTCGATGTTCAAGTGTTTTGAGACGCCTTTCTCTGCGTGAGCCCTGAACACCAGAACACCACGAGTACTGAATTGGGCTCTTTCACATCTTTTTGTTTGTTCAAACTGAGATTTGTATTTGTTCGTTCAGGTGCAGGAGGGACTTTGAGGAGAACTTCGCAGAAGAGAGCTCGGTTCAGTGTCGCTGTCTGTGATACGCGGCTCTTGATCTCTCTCGTGCGCACCGAACACAGCGTGCGAGTAACCAGCTACACTGCTTTTACGCGTCTTGTGTTTGGATGCTTTAATGTTTAAATCGACAAGCGGTAAGGCTTAATAAAACGTGAAAAAGATAAGCTTTCGTGACGATGTTCAGCAGTGGCCCATCAACTGTCCTGAACATCTTTTTAGGCTGGCCTCAGCCAGTCGGTCATATAAAATATCAAGGTGAAAGACATCATAGCTTGCTTAGTATAGACCCAGCTCCCAACCCAACTTTGAGAATAGATTAACGGCGATATTTTTTTTTTATCGCCCGATAAGAGTCTCCCGTTAACGCCGATAACGGCCCACCACTATTTTTTATACATATACACATTTTCCTAATATATTGATATGAATTTGAACCAAAAATATCTACAAAGAGATTAAATTAACATTTTACATAATTTTCCTTATATATCCATAAGACCATATGTAATATATACATTTTAGATATATACATAAGAACACTTACAATTGTCTGATAATTCTAAAAAGAAAAAAATATTCATACTTTTCCTTAAATATTCATTTGAAAAGAGCTTTTTGGCTAATTGTGTAAGTCACAGTGTCTGGATCTTGCTCTTTGGCCTTCACACAGACACAGCATGGGTCACCCCTGTGCCTCCCCCAGTGTTGGACCCTGGCAGAAGCGGCCCCTGATGCCCCTGGCGAGGGTGAAGCTGGTATGAGGGCCGGCAGCTGCAGCATGCGTGCCTTTAATGAACAGAACGTGGTGTCAGCCATTAATATTCTGCCCAGCTCGCGGCTGGTCCCTCGCTCTCAGTGGAGGCCCCCTCCTTTATAAAGAGCTCCGCTTTCCCACCATTGTCAGGGCTGCTGCTCCTGCGGCACGACTGGAGAGGGGGCAGGGTGGGAAACACCGATGCAGACCAGACACCAGCAGATGCCAAAGACAAGAGACGGTTATGCAGATCGCAGAGCCTTTGTGTGTGTGTTTGTGTGTACAGGGGTGTGTATGTTTACAGACGGAGGGTGTTCGCCACCTGATCATCTTAATTAGTTTGCATGTAGTTAATACGGGTCTCAGTCTGAGTGGGATGCAGATGTAAATGGGCCAAGTGTGTTACAGAATTGAAGGCTATTTTGTTCTCTATTGTTTCTTGAGAACAAATGCACAAATTTAGCTGTTAAATGAAAATCTTTTTATTATATGTATATATATAATAGTAAAAAAAAAATTTCAGCAAGGATGCATTAAACTGATCAAAAGTGACAGTAAAGACATTTATAATGTTACTAAACTTGAAGATTTTTAAACTGCGATATTAAAAAGAAATGTTTTTTGAAATAAATTACATTCTTAAATAGAAAAATAGAAAACAGGATATAATAGAATGAAATAGAAATAGAAAACAGAAAACAGTTAAATTTAAATAAATATTTTATAATATTACTGGTTTTGTAGTATTTCTGATAAAATGAATGCTTCATGGTGAGCATAATAGACATATATTAAAATAAATAAATAAATAATATAATAATATAATATAATAATATAATATAATGTAATGTAAAATTTTGAACTGTATAATATAATATAATATAATATAATATAATATAATATAATATAATGTAAAAATTTGAACTGTATAATGTAATATAATATAATATAAAATGCATATATTCCTTTTAAAATGTTTTTTAACCAGATTTAAAATATGTGAAAATCATTATAGCAAAATGTCAAATGAAGTGACATTATTTATTTGAAAGAAACTACACAAATACACTTTTTCGAGCACAGTATTTAACAAAATGACCAATTGCAATGAAATTCATATACAGTATTTTTAAGTGCAAAGGTGTCCAAATACTTTTTGGGGCCGTTAAATATCATATTAAACAGGTACTACACAACATAAGTGATTTACAGTGCCAGTGCAACTGCATTAATGTACTTAATGTACTTATTGCTGTTGAAATCAATTGAGAAATGTCCTGAGGTGTCTACTGTTTCAGATACAGTACAGAACGACTCTTGATGAAATGAATAGACCTCTGGGTCACGTACAAGGCTGCATGGCTTGGTGATTTGCATCGGCTCTGTGATGAAGGTCATATGACATCAGAGGCACTGTGAGCTCCGCAGAGAACAGAAACCATCAAACAACAACCCCATCATCAGAGAGAGGGCACCAGATACACAGAGAGAAAATCATCATGCTGATAATATGCCGTTACAGCGATAAAGACTTGAAAATTAAAACAGAAAGGAAGGAAAACAGGGAAGCCACATTGCGAGATTGATAGATTCAGAGATGGAGGGAAGGAGTGTGGACACGTGATGAGGAGACATGTTTTAGTTCCTCTGATGGCTCACGGCTCACCATCACTTCCTCTGTGCAAATTACATGAGGGACAAAAGTTCATATATCAGAACTGCATTTGCGGTAGTTAAGCCGTCTCAGACATATTAAGCTCTGTACTCTACTGAAACTACTGATATTATGTTGACCATTTACATTGGAAACCGTAATATTGTGAAATACGATTACAATTGAATTTAATAGTTTCAATCTCAAAATGACTTTTATTCCAATGATATAAAGCTGAATTTTCAGCAGCATTATCACATGATCCTTTAGAAATCATTCTGATACGATCCTTTGCTGCTTTAGATGCAGTTGAAAAAGTTCAGCATTTCTAATGAACAGTCTTCTACTGAGATTGATTTGAATGGTCAGGTTCAACTTAAAATAGCAATAATTATAATACTAGTAATGATTGTCTTTTTAAATGAACTTTTTTTTTGCCTTCAGATTCGTATAATAAGTTCTTCTGACCTAATTAAAACCCAGCAGGAAGATATTATTAAAGCGTTAACCCTTGTTTAAGCACATTACAGTGTGTCTTAGTATGTCTAGTGTGTAAAAGGATGTAAAAATATGGTTTATATGGATATCAGTAAATAGCAAAATGCTTTTAGAGCTGTGGTGCAGTGGACTGTTTGATATATCTGTCCTGTGTCCAATTTCATAAAAAAAAATAAAAATAAGAAAAAAGTCCCAAATGTAGTTTTTTTTTCTTTTTCTTTTTTTCCAATCAAAATAATTTTAGATTTAAATTTTTTTAAATCTGGAATACGCAAAAACTTTGTCTTTGAACAGAGTTTTGCTTGTATTCAGTCTGTGATATTCCATCAAAAAATGACTGGTTGACTGTAGGAAATCATGCATGCTTTTTGATTGTGTGCTGGATGATTAAATCCAGTGAGATTAAATCAAGATCATGTCGGCTGTGTATATAGGTCAACAGCCATGAGCAATAGTCTGCTGTCTTTATATATCTTTGACTGTGTGCTAGTCGCACTCTATCAACTGTATCTGCTCCTAAACAGTAACAAGACATGCTGTTAAACTCTTATAGTCAGAAACTATAAGTGATAAAGTTACTAATCATCTAGGAGTAAACAATATCCATCATGTGCCATCCTAAATGACAGTAAATGTAGGTCAAGGCCAAGAACTAATCTATCAAGTAGGCCGGATCTTAAAAAACAGATATTCTTACATCCGTTTTTTTTTTTTTTTTTAGAGAGGAAACCCTGTAGATGAGCATCGGAACAGAAACACTTGACCTGATTTTGGAGTCGGACTTGGTTCTGTTGTCTGATTTCTTCTTGGGACAAAGTCAAGGCATAATTTTCAGAAGTATGTTGGTTTGTTTATGATTTAATCGCTGGAAATATGCATTACTGCACGAGCCGATTAAATTACCCGAGTGTTGAAAAGGATGTTTATAGTTTATTTATTTGGGCTGCTCATTAGCTGATGCAAAGCGCCTGTAACCCTTGAGGCTCGTGAGTTTATTTAATTGAGCCTCTGTGGTGAAACACAGGAAAGAACTGAGGAAGAGAAAAGCAGACGCTCCTCAAACATGAGTTTAAGTAGACTTAAAGTGATAGTTCACTCAAAATCGAGATCCTGTCATCATTTGCTCATCCGCATGTCGTTCCAAATCGGACTTTATTTTAGTTTACTCTGTGGAACACAAAATACAATCCGTTTTTGACTAATGAAAGGCAAAAAGCACAAAAACAACTTTTTTTTTTAGAACATCTTATTTTGTGGACAACATGAGAAAGTAAAATAAAGCATTTATCATTATAAGGCAGAAACAGTTTTTTTTTTTTTTATAAATTATTCATCTGATTTATGCGAAACCTAAAAACGGCACTGGCTGTTGACAGTTGACGAGTGATTAAAATAAAAAAATCCAAAACCTTTGCTACGTAAGCAAAATGAAACAAGAATTTTGACCCTGTGTTCAGAAGCCAGTTTCTAAAACAATTCTAAAAATAAAAAAAGCAACTGTGACCTTTTTTTTTTATCTCACAATTCATATTTTTTCTTGCAATTTTGATATTATACCTCACAAATCTGAATTTTTTTCTGACAATTCTTCTCAAAAACGAGAAAAAGTCAGAATTCTCATTCTCATCATATCTCTCAATTCTGTTTTTTCTTCTTCTCAGAATTGCAAGAAAAAGAAAGAATTGTGAGATTAAAAGTCACTTACAATTATTTATTTATTTATTGTATACATGTTGGAAACATTTATTTTCTTTATTTTAATTACATACTGCCTCATTTGCATTTCAGAAAACCAGTAGGCTAATACAAAATGTTATAGCACACCGTCATGAATTAACTGGGGAAGTATTCACCTAATTTCACCCAGTTCTGAATTTATGACCGGTGGAACAAACAGTCATTGAAGTCAAGTTCAAGTTCACATGTGTCTAGACCGTCTCGTTCCATACTTTCTTCGCACATGGGGGTGTCTGTTTGCCCTTTGACCCGTGCCTAAGTTGCTATGGAAGGGCGGCGAGAGGGTTCAGTAATGTTCCCGTGAAAAGGCCGTGCTGTCAGGGCTGTCTAGTGACGTCCCCCCTCTTCCCCGCCTCTCTCCGCAGCTGGGCACGGTCCCGGAGCCTGGGAATCTTCAGGATAAGACCTGGTCCACCCCCCATTGAGACTCAGTCTAGCCGTCCCCTCACCCCACCATCTGCACGCCGCCGGTCTCAAGTTCAAATCTAATGCACATATGATGCACAATACAGAGGTGCAAAGGTTTGGTTGTAATTGCAGTAATGCATGTGTGTTTTTATGCACTGTTCAGTAAATATAAATGGAGATCTGCCAGGACCGCTGTCTTGTAATTGGTTGGCAATGCTTAAGGTGTGTATTTGGAGTCGGAAAGAGAATTACAGTATGTAAGAATGTGTGTGTGTGTGTTGTCAGGGAGCAGGAGGATATAATAAAAGGAGTCATTTGCATAAGCTGCATGGAGCCCGAAGAGGGTGTTCGGAGGAAAACAAGAAGAATGAAAAAAAGGACAAATCCTACGTTGTGCGGGCAGGGAGAGAAAGCGAGGGCTATAGGGGAGAGGGTGGAAATGAACAGAGAAAGACTTGAAGCTGCTCCCCTGTGGTAATGAAAGGCATCAGGAACCTCAATGCATAATATTTGAACACTGTGACAGAGCGCTTACACTGTTTACAAAGGCCCATTGAGGAAGAGAGAAAGAGATTGATTACGGATCATTTATTTTGCTTTTGATGAGCGTGGAACATGGGAAAATATTAAAATCGTATCATCGTGGCTCTGCGGCCTCTGTGTGAAGCTGTATTGTGATTTGGGTTTCGAGCGACAGGTACAACGGCACGTTTTTTTTTCTGATCGTTTGCCCACACAATGTCTGTGCAATTAAAAAATCACTGTTTTAGGAAGCTGGTATTTTTAGATTGTAAGTTAATGCACCTTTGGTAAGCATTAATCTGTTTCTCTTTTACAGATGTGGACTGAACTCGGTGGATTCGACTGATTATGCATCCAGAGAGAACAATGGGAGCCTCAAGCACCTAGAAGATTAAGAGGAACATAAAATCATAATGATGATGATGTGTGTGTATGAGAGCAAGAACATAATTGCCCTGTACTGTATTATACAGTATTTTCATTAAGATCATTAGTATCATTTTAATACATTTCTTTACACTTAAATGTATTCAAATCTTTCTAAACCTGTCATTTTTTTTCTTTTTTTATAAATGATTATTATTTTTTGCTTCCCTGATAACTGTTAAAAATGAAAAATATGATGTGCATTTACATACATATATTGTTTGTTTGTATTTTTACAGGCAGGCTATGTAGGCCTATTTCCTGTGTTTATTTCCTGATATTTTAATGTCACTTAATTTAATTTAATAAAATATTTCTACTGTAGGCTATAGTGTATTGTATGGATGAATAAAAATGTGATTAAAAATGAATGATATGAAGCAGCTTTTCATTTGCATTTTCTTGACGTCAGATTGCGTCACACCTGGCAAACGATTGAAGAGTTAATTACTGTGAGATAATTGGCTTAATTTGTAGGCTACATAAAACACTTGTATATTGTTGAGAACTATGAAAATCATGAATGAAAAGGTCTGTGGTTTAGTAACAAGGTGTTGAGTAACGTAAAGTATTTTAATAAGAACCCTTAAAATATAATAAATTTGTTTAACACGATTCATGTCTAATCCAAAAATTAAAATAATTAGGGAACGTTATAGGCTACAACGTTTAGAAATAGAAAAACACACCCTGCAAAAATGTTCATGTAATTTGTCGTGAAAACGCCGCCGTAATTATTGTAATGTGATAGCTGTGTTGTTTAATTTAATTTATTATTATTATTATTTTTATCATAAAACCAAATTTCACACCCACATAAAGGCTAGTGTGTGTATAATTTTCCACTCGTTCAGGCTGTATCAGTTTCTCTTCTTCCTCCTGCATTTATGCAAATGACTGTGAGAATTTCTCTATCAGTGACCTCTGTGCCAGCTAGAATTAAGTGTTAATTAGCCAATGAATAGAGGAGATATGACAACCAGACGCTAAAACGTGCCAGGAATCCCTCACGCGAATTCACTATTCCTACTATGGCGAAGGATATCCGATTAATATTCATAAACTCAGCTTTCGCCATTGGACGCATAGTGAGCAACGTCAGCATGACCTACTTAATATTCAAAACACAAACGTTCCCCATTGGAAGGTTCCAAATCAACGTCAGCGAAATCATATAAATATTCAAGACATAAGCTTTCACCATTGGAAGTTGCACCAAGACACGTCAGATGGTCACTTAATATTCAAGGAATAAGCTTTCGCCATAGTAAGATTCGCAAATTCTCGTCAAGGAAATGATTTTCGTAACAGACACTATAAAATAAGCTGTGCATATGTGTACAACTGTGGAAACGGAGAAGAAAAATCAGCATAATGAAATAAGGTGCCTTTACATACAAGGAGCACAAAAGCCTATACAATATGTTACTAATTATTTAAAAGAAAACAGCTTGTGACTGAATTGTGGCTCAAACTAGACAAAACATAAAGTAGATTCATATTGACTAACAATATTTCAGATTATTAAAGATTTGAAGATTATCGATTCTATTAGATCTACACTGGGAGAAATCGTTTGTTAAAATAAGAGCTATCACACTTTTCAAACATTTAAGATGATTTTCAACCACAGACAAATGGGAAATGGTAAAAAGAATCCTATTATTATGAAATATAATAGGTATAAAATTACAATTTATACCTTTAAATAAATAATATTTTACTAATAGCGGTTGTATAATGAATTACATTTGGAAATTAAATATTTTATGCATTTAATTTTATATATTGTAATTGTACCTGTACTTTTTTATATATGAAACACCTCAAAATATAACATAAAAAAATAATAATACAGAAACTGGTTCTTTTGGTTCTTTACCGGTAATGACCTTGACTCTTTTAGAGCAGACCAATAAATGGACACTTGATGGAGTCCAGATGAATGAATCTCAGATGGACAGGGACTGGCTGCTTGCTCCCTCGAGGACAATAAACTGGACCAAAATGACAGAGGTCAGAGTTCAGAATGACAGGTCAAGAACTGCTAATTGAGAGGTGATTTCCTCTTTCTCTCTAGTGACCACTGAGAGCGGATGACACCAAGGTCCCTAAAACCTCAGCACGGTAATGAACACATGACCATTCATAGACACTAAGAGCTAACGGCTGAGAAAATAAGAATGAATACATTAATTTTACTTAATTTAAAATTATTTAATTCTCAGTTCTAAAGACATTTGATTTAAGACAGTGTTTCTTTTCTTTCTCTTTCTTTCTTTCTTTTTAACTTTTACTGTTTTTTAAAATCACTTTACAAACAATAGGAAAACCAGTGTTTAGATAGATAGAGAGACAGATAGATAGATTTGTTCCACAACTGTTGATTTTCTTTCATTTGGCAGGGTTTCTGTCTCTTCATGAGGATAAATGTATATTTCACGTTAGCATATCAATAGAGCCGGAGCCTGTGAACCCCCCTGACCCTTTGACCTCTCCCCCCCGAACATGAATGGCATCACTCAAGGCCTGGACAGGCTTTCAGCCGGCCTGAGTCGTGCCTAAGCTCTTAAACATGATGATTTAATGTATCCTCAGCCCCCCGGGTAGCTTTTGCAGGGACTAACAGAAGTTTGTTTAAGACACAAACCCCCTGTGAAGACATGCCTCCCCATCTAACGCTCTCTCTCAGTTACACACAGGCAAACGTCCCTCCCCTCCTGTTCTTCAGGCTCCACACTTGGCAAAATTAAGGGCTGATCTAACAAGGGCTCTTTCATTTGCTGAGAAAAGCAGTATCTGTTCAACTGGCTTCTGTTGGACTATGCTGGCAAAGAAAAGAAAGAACATCTACTTGTCCGGAACTGAACCCATAATAATCTACACATTAAATCACTGGAGAAGATGTGAGAGAATCATGTTAATGACGTATATTAAATAGATTTGTTCATTATCAACAAATATAAAGAGATGCTTTACCGTATTGTCCGGAATTTATTATATATTATATTATATTTATTGCCATTTTTACCTCATCTCTGTTCCTTGTTGCTTCGTTCCAATGAATATTATAAACACATATGTTAATGTTTTTTTTGTTAAAAACAAATACAACAGCTAAATCAATCTTACATTTTAGGAACAATGAGTTTCATTTTAAATTTCAGTTTAGGTTTATAAACCGCGATAGGTTCAGCTTCTGTTGTTTGATGATAAAATGTATAATTTATTCAGTTGCTATTGTTTATGGTAAAATGGATCCCCATTAGCTGTCACCAAAGTGAACAAGCTAGTCTTCCTGGGGTCCACAACAAAAAGAAATCACATATTGTTAATATAAAAACAATATAGCACTACAACAGTACATACATCAATACACATCATCATAAATTAGTCTGAATAAATGATTACAGTATTACATTCATAAAATAAATATGTCCTTTCCTTACTCACAATTTTAAATAGTGCATTCTCAGATGGTACCTAAAAGAGTCTTTGCCATTCATTTTACGTACATTCAATGGGCAATTATTCCAATGATTGATGGCACGATAAATAACAGTTCTCTTTAAAGCATTTGATTTTGGGCGTGATAACATCATCAGGCCATCATCCACAGACCTAGTCACATGAGAATGTACCTGATCACACCTAACAATTTGGTTATATAAAAAAACTGGTTGAGAAGAATAGACAATGTTTCTAAAAAACTGAATTATTTTATGTTATATTGTTACATTATAAAAACGTTAAGTTACAAATAGTTAAGAAATAAGTGTAGGCTCTTTCTGTAAGATGTTTATTTTTCTATGACCACAGCGCCCTCATGTGACAATAATTAAGAAGACGTGTTGGACACTTGACTTCGACAAAAGTTTATCGACAAACATTGCCAGAGCGTTTTGGTAAGGTAATTTAGTAAGAATATGTTCATATAGTGTCATGGTGTTTCTCTTTTTAGTGAGAGCATTACATTTAGATTAGATTTAGTGCATTACATTTAAATAAATAATATGCTATATCAAAGTCCTGAAGTAACATTAGATCTGTAATCGCAATATGATTGATTGGTATAAGGAGGCTGTTTTCGTGCAGTAACATTTTATTTGTAAGTTATGAGTGTAACCGCCTTTTAACCATATTAACAAGAAAACGTTACACAAATGGAAAATTACGACCCCGGCAGGACTCGAACCTGCAATCTTCTGATCCGAAGTCAGACGCCTTATCCATTAGGCCACGAGGCCTCCGCTGACGAACGTATCAAAATATGTAAATCATAAAATATATATATACAAAGTATATTCAATATATAATCAACAAAGATATGTCAGAAAGCTTATGCTTTATCTGTAAATAAAGGAAAATCCTCTGAGGAAATAAAAAGGATGTAGAGAAGCGAAACTGTAATTACTACACTGGCTAGCTATTGGTATCTCATGAATATTAAATACGTAATGCTGACGTTGAACCACTTACATTATCTACTACCAATATAGAGCTGAACAACATAGCGAGGATGAACGGAGGTATTCGCGGATTTGTATTACTTTATTTGAACTGTTTATCAAATATTTTCAATTCAGCAACTATCTAAATTTATTTAGGTGCAAAATATTCTACGCCATTGATGAAAATGTCACATAGACGTCGTTATCAAGCGGGACCAAAACACTGGGTGTCGCTGTGAGGCAAGTTGCTCTTCATAGAACAGGATTTCTTCGGACTGAGCTGTAGTTAGGATACATGTGTAGTGTATCCGAATGTGTCTGTTTTTGGTCAAATGCTGTAGTTAAGAATAAAATGTTGCCTGTAATATAACGAAATCGATTTGTAAATGCGCTAGCATGGACAGCAAGGCAGCGTCATATTTATGCAGCGGTGGTTAATCAGGTATATTTCATTATTTTTCTCAATTGATAATACTGTGTGACAGATGAGCTGATGAATTCTCAGAGTAAATAATATAAGAAATATGCTTGATCAAAATATTGTTCTCATATGCATGCCATCACTAAATAAAAGCGAACTTCTCATTGTAGCCCTACCTATGTACTTTTAGCTCTGGAACCATATATGAAACATTATATTTTATGTGGTATTATTTAATAATGTTTTATATATAATAAAATGTCAAAATACTGTATATTTATATTATAAATATTTCATTACATTTAAATACATAAGATGTGATTGAGTATTGAAAAAAGTATTAAAAAAGTATTAAAAATTACATCTTGAATGAAGTGCATTGCCAGTCTTGATATGGATAGACGTGGTCTTTGAGATGCATCTCTAGCTCTTATGTTTATTTTTCTTTTACCTTGTTTTTCTAAGTGTGTGATTATGTTTCTTCCAAGGCTCTAATATGATGCTCCGTCTGATATCATGTCACCGGTGGCAGACCTTCATACGAGCTGGAGTTTGGGTAAGATGGTGCTCTACCTCCGTGAAACCCAAATCCCAGCAGGGATCAGATCAAACCCGCCTGAACCCCCTCAACATCCAGATGCTCTCCAGGAACCTGCAGGAGCAGATATTTCGGGGTCAGACGCAGGAGTACACAAGAGAGGATGTTGAACGCAGTATAAGACACTTACAGCAGCATAAACTCTGGGGGAAAGAAGCAGACCTATTACCAGACGTAGAACTCAAGCTACCTCAAATGTACGGCAAGGACATTGACGAACACTTCCGATTACTTGCCCAAAAGCAGAGCCTTCCTTACCTAGATGCGGCCAGTCAGCTTCAGAGAGCAAGACTTCCCAGGATGCCCAAGGAGTGGACTTGGGAAGTGGGCTGGACTCGGTACGGGCCGGGCGGGGAGCGCCAAAGTGTGAATTTCCCAGAGGAGAGAGCTATCGTGTTTGACGTGGAAGTCTGCATGGAGGAAGGACACTGTCCTACGTTGGCCGTGGCGGTTTCCCCAAATGCCTGGTGAGGTTTACTGATCAAATATTCGCCAGGGATTTTACCAGCGATTCTAGACAAACTTGGTGTATTTGGTGTTGCAGGTACTCGTGGTGCAGTAAGAGGCTCATAGAGGACAGATACACCTGGTCTAGTGATCTGACGCTGTCCGATCTCATCCCTCTGGAGACCCCAGAGAACTCCACCCAGCCGCGGGGCGCTGTATGGAAGGAGAGGCTCGTGGTTGGACACAACGTCAGCTTTGATCGGGCGTACATTAAAGAACAGTACTTACTGAAAGTGAGATTCATTTTAGACTATTTTGAGATTGATTTCAAATATTGTTTTTTTTAGTTGATTCTGAGGGTGTAACGATATTAAAATTCCACATTTATTTGGTCTTAAAACAGTGAAATCTAAAATTCGAATAATTTTAAAAGCTAAAAGCAAATGTTGGCATTAGAATATTATATTTTAAATAATATTAATAATATTATTTAATCCATCTTAATAAAACACTTGAAATATTTTATTTGGTTATCTGCATGTTATATGACCTTTAACCAGGATCAGAAAACCATAAACATGGGTAATTTGTGAAATATTGCCTTAATATCTCAAGAGATCTTTTACAGGAAATATTTTCTGTTAAATGGACTGACAAAAAGGTTTGGGAAACCCTGCAGTGTTATTACCGTAAACTTAAAAATGTTGTCTTGACAAGTGACTAAATTAAAACAAGTCTGAAAAACTAAAACTGAAATAAAATAAGTTTTAAATGTTAGTTAAAATGTATTTATTTAATTAAAATAACTTAAACAAAAGAAAATATAAATATTGAAAGGAAATCTTAAACTTAGAAATGTTGTCTTAAAAAATTAACCGAAATAAAATTAGTGCAAGTGCTGAAATAACTACTTCATAAAATAGAACTGTTTAAAAAAAAACTAATGATAAAAGCACATAACAAAACTAAAAAAAATGTAAACAAAATGAAATCAAAACCGAAAATATAAAAATAAACGCTAATTTAAAATAGTAATAATATTAAATAAATTAAGGGATTTGCTGAAGATTACTTTAAATAGTGTTATTAAAATATTAGTGTGTTTAAATATAAAAATCCGGTATTAACTGATAATAAACAATTACAGTTAAATAGAAATCTCTAATATTGGGCAAAAAAACAGTATGAAACCCTGTATATCATGCATGTGCTTTTGGGTTGGTCTGTGCAGGGCTCCAAAATGCGTTTCCTGGACACAATGAGTCTCCACATGGCAATCTCAGGTCTGACGGGATTCCAGCGCTCACTCTGGATGGCCAGCAAGTACGGCAAGAGAAGAGGGCTACAGGAAGTGAAGGAGCACATGAAGCGCCTCGGCCGAAGATCTGAGGGCCCGAAGGTTCGTACAAACCTTACAACTTCTGTCAGTTCAGCCTTAATAGTTCACAATATGACCAACCAGTAACAAATTGTGTGTATTTTCTCATGCAGATTGGCTCATGGGAATGGGTTGATATTAGCAGTATTAATAACCTCGCTGATGTTCATGCTCTCTACGTGGGAGGAGAACCGTTGAGTAAAGAACCTAGGGACCTGTTCGTGAAGGGCAGCATGGCAGACATTAGGACAAATTTTCAGGTAAACATCTAAAAGAAAGTTCACGCAATTTTTCTTAAAAAATGTACTCACCCTCAGGCCATCCAAGATGAAGATGAGTTAGTTTTGGAGAAATGTAGCATTGCATCTCTTCACAAGATGTTAACAGATGAACTGGAGTGGTGTGGATTATTGTGATGTATTTATCAGCTGTTTGGACTCTCATTCTGACGGCACCCATTCACTGCAGAGCATCCATCGGTGAGCAAGTGATGGAATGTTACATTTCTCCAAACCTGTTCTGATGAAGAAACATCTACATCTTTCATTTTTATAATTCAACTGTTCCTTTAAATGTCTATGCTGCACCTTTTTATAAATGAACGCAAGTACAAATGAAGGAAGTGTGTTTTAGTGTTTTCTGAAGTTACTTGTTTTCTCTAATAGGAGCTGATGCAGTACTGTGCTCTTGATGTTTTGGCCACACACGAGGTGTTCATTCAACAGTTGCCTCTTTTTATGGAGCGGTATGCCACTTAATTTACATAAACCCACCACCAGCTACATTATGGCATATTCTTGTTAAGTGACCTGTCGTCTGTACTTTTCTAGGTGTCCTCACCCAGTGACACTTACAGGCATGCTAGAAATGGGCGTATGCTACCTTCCGGTCAATCAGAACTGGAAGCGGTACTTGGAAGATGCCCAGACCACTTATGAAGAGCTGCAGAGAGAGATGAAGAAATCATTGATGATTCTGGCTGACGATGCATGTCAGTTATTGGAGGATGAGCGGTAAACATGCACTAAGCTTGTTTCTTTCATAATAACCGAAAGGAGTCCATGAAGGACATGTATTCACTTTTGTGGAACATACAGTTACTGGCCTGGTGTAAAAAAATTTGTTATTATTGGTATTGTCTGCTCTGCAGGTACAAAGATGATCCATGGCTGTGGGACTTGGATTGGGACGTTCAGGACTTCAAGCAAAAGAAAATACCTGTAAGCAAGAAGAAAGCCAAACAAGAGGCTGAGGCAACAGCAGCAGCAAAAGAAAATGTCCCCGAAGACTGGAACGAGGGTAGGTGTTTTTTTTTATTCAGTAGGGTGGTTCATCGTTGAGGTACAGTATCTTGTTTGAAACCGTTCAGACAGTTAACATTCTTTAAGTACACTACCGTTTGGATTTTATTAAAAAAGTCTCACCAAGGCTGCATTTATTTGATAAAAAATAGAGCAAAATTGTAGTATTCTTACAGTTTAAAATACGTTTCTCTTCTAATACAGTTCAAAATGTCAGTTTTATCAGAATTATCAACATGCATTACTTGTCGCATGATCCTTCAGAAATCATTCGAATATATTGATTCGGTTCTCAAGAAACATTATTATCTTAAGCAATATTGAAAACGATTATATGTTTAGAAGTGTTGGTGAAAGGTTAAATATATTTTATAAAATATATTTAATATAAATAAATATATTTGATCACATTTTACACCTTTTATAGCTTTGTCTTCACTGTGAACTGTACTGTGTATGATTTTTTTTCTTAATCTTCAGGATTCCTAAAGGATTTTTAAAAACCTGAAAACATCTGGAAATCTTAACAATAAATACTGTAATAAATTTTTTTTTTTTTTTTTTACAATATTGTTAATTATATTTAGATTTTATGTAAAATATTTAAAGAGAATTACTCTCTCTTTTAGGTATTTTAAAGGCTAACAAGATTACTAACACTGTTTCAGACCCAGGTCCTCCTTCAGAAGAAGAGCAGGCTGGTCTACACCCCAGCAGAGAGCTTTTACAGAGACTAAAAGAGACTGTCAGCTACCTGCCAAAAAGGAGACAGCACTTACCGGCCCACCCCAGGTAAGTAACGCTCCCTGTTATCCCATTTGAATAAAACAGCACACTGCATGAGCGCACATTGTGTACGTTGTTTATGCTCAGCTGGTATCGTAAGCTGTGTGTGAAGATGTCTGAGGCCCAGGACTGGTCTCCTGGAGCGAGTCTCATCAGTCTGCAGATGAGGGTCACGCCCAAGCTGATGGGCCTCACATGGGACGGCTATCCACTGCACTACACCGACCAACACGGATGGGGTTACCTGGTACCAGGCCGCAGAGATAACCTGGAGACCTCAGAGGACGGTGAAGGACCTGTATGTCCATACAGGTAAAATAAAGCAAAGATAATACTGTGTTCTTAAAGAGAAACTACATTAGCTTGACTGCATCTTTCCTAAAAACTTGTCTTCCAGGGCAATCGAGAGCATCTATAAGGAGTATTGTGAGCGCAAGGGAAAGGAACAGCCCCAGTATCCGGACAGCCCACCTTCTGATGACTTCATTTTGACGGACAGTGCCGTGTGGCAGACGGTTAGAGCGTTGCTTATTTCTAAATAGGGGTTTAGGGCTGGTGTGTTCCTACAAAGTGGTCTTTTTCATCCATGTCTGTGTGTTTTTGTGCATGTGTGTAGGTTGAAGAAGTGAGTCGACTGGAAGTGTTTGATGATGAAGCACTGAGTACAGCAGGCCCATCCAAGAGGATCAAGGTTAGGTTGTGATTTTGGGTCATTTTTAAATGTTATTTATATATTTTCAACAGTATTTTTTACTGCTGTTTAATGTTTCTTTATTTATTAAAAAAAAGTCCTATTTATAAATACAATTATTATTATGTGCTATATTAAGTATTAAACCACAATTAAATAGTATAAAAAAGTATTGTTATTAAATGGATAAATTAAATAGTAGTAAATTGATTTTAATTCATTTACACTTAAAGTTATTTAAAATATAATTAGTAATTAAATCGTATTAAATTTTCGATTATTAAAAAAATGACGTTATTATTTAATGCCTTGCAATCAAATGTTTTAGTACTAATAGCTATATTTACTCGTTAGAAAAAACTAAATTCATTAATTGAAAATGGAAACGGCGAGTGTCTGTATCACAATGGGAATGGACCATACGACGATGTCAACATCCCTGGATGCTGGTTCTTCAAACTGCCTCATAAGGTATTAGATTTTTCTCTTTATTGTACAGTGCATTCATTTAAGTTACAGACATACATGACTCAAATGGTTTCAAATCACAGGATGGAAATGAGAACAATGTGGGTAGCCCGTTTTCTAAAGACTTCCTGTCTAAAATGGAGGATGGTACGCTTCAGGCAGGACGAAGGGGCACCAACGCCACACGAGCGCTTGAGATCAACAAGATGATGTCATTCTGGAGAAATGCCCAAAAACGTATCAGGTTTGAGAGCTGTTTTTTAGATATGCTAGTCTTTTGAATGTGTAGATGGTGCATACAGCTGATATTTGATCCAAAATCTCTTTATTTTGCCTGTCTTTGCAGCTCTCAAAAGGTGGTATGGCTCCGTAAGGCAGAACTGCCGCGGACTGTCAGACGGTTTGTTGATGGCGTCCTCTATTGTGTCTTTGTTATTTGAGGGAGGGAAATCATCAGAAGTGGTTTGACCTTCTCTTTGCTTCTTCATTAGACATGATGACTTTGATGAGGAAGGACAATATGGTGCCATCTTACCACAGGTCATCACAGCTGGAACCGTCACTCGCAGAGCTGTAGAACCAACATGGCTGACTGCAAGCAATGCTCGGGTACGACAACTACTTGCCATCTCATCATTTCAATTTTTCATCATAATTATGATGTAGTTTCACGTAGTAGTATCCCGGTTTCTTCTTTGTGTCATATTTGTGACATAGTGTCTCATAATTTATCATTTGTCATGACTTTTGTCATGTAGCATCTCATAATTGATACTTTTTGTGATGATTATGACAGTATCTCATTCCACTTTTTTTTTATGCCATGACTTTTTATGTCAAAATTTTGTCATAATTGACCCTACGCCTTAGTTACAGTTACCATGTGACAAGCCATACTGCTCTCACGCCACACTTCATGTTCTCACGCAGTGAAAAATAAATCTTGGAGCAAAGAGGACCGACAGGCAAGACTTTAGAGCAGGTTACTTTACCTAAGAAACAAAGTCTCAGCTTTCAAATTTGCTAATTTCTTTATTAAATTAAAACAATTCATAAATACCATGTTGTGGCTCTTTAATGTGTCGTTACAGATTGCTGTAGCACTTCGTGAACTGATCATCTATTCCACTTTACTAGTAGTTTACTAGTACACTTTACTAGTAGTACAAAATAAACATGAATGAACATCAGAAGGTATCTTGTTTCAACTGCAGAAAGCCATCAATACACACCATTTTTCAAGTTCAAGTCCACCATTCTCCTAACTGATTTGTTTGTTGGACAAAAATAGCAGATTCAGCGTAATGATGGGTCAGATCACTGGTCAATCAAACTCTCTGCGAAAGGTCAATATGTGAAATATGATTTACCAAAGCATGTTTTTTTTTATCTTGTGTGGCAAAATTGGGTTACCATAACTTTGACATGAAATTGGCAATTATATCTGAGGGTTTTGTGTGTGTTTGCAGAAAGATCGTGTAGGCAGTGAGCTGAAGGCCATGGTGCAGGTGCCTCCTGGGTATCACCTGGTTGGAGCAGATGTGGACTCTCAAGAGCTGTGGATCGCTGCCATACTGGGCGAAGCACAGTTTGCAGGAATGCATGGTATTCCAGATGCACTTTCCCAGCCATTAGATTAAAAGATGCAAATTCCTAAAATAATTTTTACTTGCATTTACATTTAGTCATTTATGCTTTGACACTTTTATCCAAAGCAATTTACAAATGAGGACGCCAAATCATATTTCTTATGAGGAGCAAACAACACTCTTTGATCATTCTTAATTTCTGATTTCCAGGATGCACAGCGTTTGGATGGATGACGCTCCAGGGAAAGAAAAGTCAGGGCACGGATCTGCACAGCCGTACCGCAGATGCTGTGGGCATTAGCCGTGAACACGCCAAGGTCTTCAACTATGGCCGGATTTATGGGGCTGGCCAGCCGTTTGCTGAGCGACTGCTAATGCAGTTCAATCACAGACTAAGCCAACAGGAAGCAGCTAGTAAAGCTCGCCAGATGTACGCACTTACCAAAGGACTGCGTAGGTAGGTAAAAAAAAAAAATTATACTAAAAATAAATAAATCAGGACTCAGTTATTTAATAATTATAAAAATTTGTGCTGTCAAACAATTAATCACATCCAAAATAAAAGTTTTTGTTTACATTATTGTATGTGTGTACTGTCTATATTTATTGTGTGTATATAAATATACACATACACATTATATATTTTGAAAATATTTACATGTATATATTTATATTCTTATAATTTATATCATATATAAATATTTAATATTCAAATTTTTCTTAAATATATACATGCATGTGTGTTTATTTATATATACATAATAAATATACACAGTACACACGTATATTATGTAAACAAAAACCTTTATTTTGGATGTGATTAATCGCGATTATTCGTTTGACAGCCCTAATAAAAAAGTATATTAAGTTTTATTACATTATCACAAAGTTATAAAAAAGTATTGAAATATAAATAACACAAAATTATATGTTGTAATAGAACTATTCAAGTTGCATGAAAATGTATAAAAAAGTGAATAAGATATATTAAATATTTAAGTTGATTATTAAAATATAAACATTTATCAAAATATTAATATTAAATTATATATTAATTACAATTTAAAAATATTATTTTATAATATAAAAATGTGTGATTTATTGTGTTTCTTTAAATAAATAATTATATGCAGATATCAGCTGTCTGAGGAAGGGGAATGGTTGGTAAAGGAGTTGAATGTGGAGGTGGAAAGAGCCGAGGATGACAGCATCTCACTCCAGGATCTGCGTAAAATCTCCAAACTGGCATCTCAAAGGTCTGCTGACTACTGTGTAACACAAGCTATTTTATGCTAGTCTGTGTTGACAAATCTGTATGTCAAACTTGTTTAATGCTTGAAGTACCACCAGAGGGAGCAAGAGGAAGTGGAATCTCACAGGGCGACGTGTGTGGGCAGGCGGTACAGAATCAGAGATGTTCAATAAGCTGGAAAGTATCGCCCACTCTGAAGAACCAGCTACTCCAGTGCTTGGCTGCAGGATCTCCAGAGCTCTGGAACCTTCTGCTGTTCAGGACGAGGTGAGACAACACTTGAAATAATTTGTATTGGAATTCATTATATCGACAATCTTCTTGTATCATGTATACCTCTGCAACTGATGTTTGTAACTGCATGAAATGATTTAATGAGACTTCTATTATGCCTTAGTTCATTACCAGCAGAATAAACTGGGTGGTTCAGAGTTCAGCGGTGGACTATCTTCATCTAATGCTGGTGGCCATGCGGTGGCTGTTTGAGGAACACAACATTGATGGGCGCTTCTGCATCAGTATTCACGATGAGGTGCGTTATCTGGTGACGAGTGAAGATCGCTACAGAGCTGCACTGGCCCTGCAGATCGCCAACCTGCTCACCAGGTGAAAGGCCAAACTTTGATTCCTGTTATTTTTGGCATTACCCTGTGAAGTCCTTGCTTCAATATTTTTGTCCATACTCAGGTGCATGTTCGCCTATAAACTGGGAATGATGGACTTGCCCCAGTCAGTGGCTTTCTTCAGTGCGGTGGACATCGATAAGTGCTTACGGAAAGAGGTGACTATGGACTGTGTGACTCCATCCAACCCCACTGGAGTGGAGCAGAGATACGGGTTAAGACAAGGTCAGTCTAAACCTTGTCACATCAAAGGAATAATTTACCTGAAAATGAAAATTAGCTGAAAATGTACTCACCTTCTGGCTATTCAAGATGTAAATGATTTTGAAGAAACGTAGCATTACATCACTTGCTCACCAGTGGATCCTCTGCAGTTAATGGGTGCCGTCAGAACGAGAGTCCATGACAAAAACATAATAATCCACACGACTCCAGTCCATCAATGAATGTCTTTTAAATTGGAAAGCTTGGTGTATTTAAGAAACAAATCCATCATTGTTTATTTTTTACATCATTTCTTCTGGCTAAAATATACGAGTCCACTTTCCATATATTGCTTCAGAAGTGAGAGTTTCAAGATAAAACACCTTCATAGATTTGTTTCTTACAAACACGCAGCTTTTCGCTTCACAAGCATTGATTACTTGTTGATTATTGTGGAGTTTTTATCAGCTGTTTGGACTCTCATTCTGCCGGCACCCATTCACTGCAGAGCATCCATTGGTGAGCAAGTGATGGAATGCTACATTTCTCCAAATCTGAAAGAAACACCTACATCTTGGATGATCTGATGAAGATTGTGAGCAAATAATTTTTGGGTAAACTCTTTTATTAAAAAAAAAAAAAAAGATTTCACCAGATCATACGTGGACATTTCTTTATTAAGATTATAGCAGCATTTTGTGAACACTAACTCATTAACACACTATAAATTCAAATAAAATGAACGACTACAATGAATTAATTAAACCAGAGTTAGAAATGGATTCTTTATATATCAGAAAGCAACTTGATCCTGTTTATATATATTAACAGGTGAGGCATTGGACATTTATCAGATTATAGAGATCACCAAAGCATCGTTCGCCAAAGGAAAACAGCAAGCTACAAGGATATAATATTTGTGGCATGAAAATAATGAACACTGGTGATGCAGTCTCTCTCAGCACACAAATGACCACCCCTAGTGTGAACGCAATGTTGAAATTAATGAACAGGGTAGTAAAAAGTGCAAAAGGAGGACAAGAAGCTCTTTTTTCACTGTTTCCTTCTCTTTTTCTTTGGTGCTTGATTTTCCTCTGAAACCTGAGATTCTTCAGCCTAAAGAAAAAAATAAAGACACCACTGAAGATGAAGAGCCCACAGCACTGTCTGAATATGAACATGTTTAAACAAAGACGCACCTGTTGGCTTTGATCCTGCTGCTGTTCCTGTTCCTGCAGTGCAGCGTCCAATGTGGCCGCATTGATTCTGAAGTCTCTGGAAGTGCTCTGTTTCATGTACTGCATCAGATTGACCTGTTTGAAAACATTGAGAGGTGCCTTCATTTTTCAGAGGTTTTGCTAACACTTGTTGTTGTATAGGAGACTTGGATCCTCTGACAAAATACCTTGGATTTCTTGGAGAGAAGAATGAGAAACTTCTCATACTGTTCAATGTTGAAAATGAGATTTGGGATGGCTTTAGTCTCACGAAGGACTTTAGCCTAGAAAAGATATCACATCAGATGCACAAAACATTTTCAAGACTTGCATTTTTTAGTTTCGGGGAATGAATCTTAATAGTTCCTACTGAAGCAGCCGCTACTGCGTCGTCTTCTTTTTTCTTCTTTTTCAACTTTTCCGGGCCTCCTGCCGTCAGCTCTCCACTCTACAAAGGAATATGGTTTGACAATGCGTCAAAGACAGTGTGGTGAAGGTTGAAAAACATCAAAAAGAGGATAATTTAAGTACACACCTGTACATACGTGATGAAACAGTAACACTGAGGAGTGAGATGAGACCCTGACAGCTTCACCTGGACACAAGAGAAGTTATTTTAGTGCCATTTCAGTTAAATGTGGATCTACAAAAACAAGCCTTGAATATTTTTAACTAGGTTTTTACTGTTTTAGGTTAAATATAACCCTATTTGGCAATAATGGCTGTTTGGTTCCTTAGTTAGAAAACAGTTAAAAGTTTTGTCTTTATATACAAATAAAAGCCATTAATGTTGAGTTCTATATTAAATTTTACATCCTTGCAGATAAATGCTGCAACTACACTACCTTTTAAAAGTTTGGGGTCAAACGTCCGCCATTTATTTTATGTATTTATTTGATCAAAATTACTGTAAAAACTGTAATACTGTGAAATAAGAGCAGTTTTCTATTTAAATATATTTTAAAATACAATACTGACATAACTGAATTGTCACATGATCCTTCAGAAATCCTTCAGATATGCTGATTTGGTGCCGAGGAAACTTTTTTTTTTATCTCAGTAGAAATTAGTTTCAGTAGTCTAATCCACTGGAAATCAGACTTTATAGACACATCATTATCACACATGTTAAAGTTTAACATTTAAAAAAATAATTTCTTTTCTTGCCCCTCTCTATACTGTAAATATTTCGAAAAATCTTACCAGTTTCTCCAAACGTGCAGGTAGCTGGCCAGGTTGGGTCGCGCACAGCTGAATATACTGCAAAATAAAAAAAGTGCTTTTAACAACTTTAATTTTATGTGCAGCACAGTTTTTGTGTAAAGATCCCCCAAACCATAACAGAGCAAACTGAAATGACTGAATTGGCGATTATAGATCACATAAATCAGGAGGCGGCTCACATATTTGGTAAGTGTAGTCAAGATGCTGTAGGTTCGACTGAGCTCTCTCATTAGTGTGTCTGTGCAGGGTCCCGTGGGCAGGGCGGTCTGAACCAGCTCATGCAGAGCTGTTAGCAGCGTGCCTAACTGAATCGTGACGGCCTTCTCAATCGGGTCCTGCTGGCCCAGTGGCTGCTGGGTATTTCCTAATGCAAAAACACACAAAGGAAATGGCTATAATACTCTTTCTCCTAGATCTGCGATGTCCAATCCTGGTTCTGGAAGGCCACAGTCTTAATTAAACACACTTGACCCAGCTAATCAGACTTACAGGCGGGTGTGTTGGAGGTCTTTGGTGTGTTACCTGAAATAGTTCGGTCTGAGCTTATCTGGCCCTTCTTCTTGGCGATTAACCAGTCGACTTCATCCAACACCTTTCCAACTTGAGACAAGACTAGAAGCTGGAAAGACAGGCAGATGTGCTCTAATAACAGGTACGAAGATTTAAAAACTTGTTTCTGGAGACTGTCCCTTCTTACCGTGGTGGATGCAGCTGTTTTCATGCTGATGATGGCAAAATGAGACTGTTTCTCCACCTCAACGTCCTGCTCAGAAACAGAGATTATTCTAGTAACATTAAATCAAACTGTGACCCTGAACCACAAAACCAGTAATAAGTGGCACGTATATATTTTTAGCAATAGCCATCAATACACTGTATGGGTCAAAATTAGATTCCAGATTTTCAAATAATACGCTCATTTTGCTGCTTTGATAAGATCAGAGGTCACAGTACCTGATCGATGTCTCCCAGCTGGCTGTGTATGTCCTGACACATCTCCCAGAGCAGAGACACTGGGCTTTTATACAGGACATGCAGGTTAAACAGCAGTGACAACAAGCCCTTAGTGAGTGAGATGTCCTCTGAAAGAGAGAATATCTTCAATAGAAACCAGTGAAAGTAGGTTCAAATGAATCAGCATTGTGAATATTGTGATGGTTTTTGATTTCCTGAAGACTGCACTATTGCTGTAATGCTGCATTTCAGTGGTTTGAAAGCAACTCAGCAGCCCCTAATAAATGTTTCATCTTTGTATCTGGACATGAATCACTTACCGAAGTTGGTTTCCTTACAAATTTTCACAGTCCAGGTGATCATTTGCACAAACTGCAAAAAAAATAAATAATAATAATAATAAAAAACCGCTAATACTGAAAAATCATGGGTGTTTTGAAGATCTACCTGCTGAGAGGAAGGATTGAGATGCCGTGAGAGTACGCTGAGGATGCTGACCAATAACTGAGCTTCTTTACTGTTGAACTCCTCCTCTCCCCCACTGAGCTGGTTCATCAGTGCTCGCTGTAAAGAAAAGAAAATTTACAATATTTGCCCGTGTGTTTTAGACAGATGAACTGACTGAAAATGAAGCTGGTACCTGAAATTGGCGGATGTAGAAAGCGGTTTGCTCTGTCAGATCAGACCCTTCACCCTCTGCCTCTCCTTCCCCTGAAACATCTTTAAGAAGGATTTTTTTGTCAAATTAAAACAGCATAAACATAAGTTTTATGTAGAAGAGATAGTAGTATTAAGAGGCCCACCGAGAGATGACAGGAAGTTGTTCATGCGTGTCGGGTATCGTTGTAGCACAGTGGTGAAGACTCGCAGTAGACCCTCCAGACATAGTAAGGAGACACTCTGACCTTTCTCCTTCTTCCCAGCATCCTCCACGGTTGACGGTACGTTAGTGTAACGCCACATTAAAACACTGCATGCAAAGAAAGGCATGCATGAGGTTAATAATTGCAGCTTTCGTTCAAGCACTGAACCCCTGTGTTTAATGAAATACATTGCTCCGTAACATAAGCCTTGACCTGGTGATGTCACAGAGGTGGCGGAAGGTTTTCTCAGGGCTCTGTCCCTCCGGCCCGTCTGTGTGTCCCGTCTCCTCCAGCTGCTGGATCTTCTGCAGTGCCACAGTCACAGAGTAGCGCAGGAAGTCTCCGCTTGAACGCAACACAGACAGGCTCTCCTCACGGCTCTGAGTGCTGTCTCTATAAAAAAAAAATTGTCATTTTTCATAGTGATATTTGTGGAAACCGTGACACATTTCTCAGGATTCTTTGATGAATAGGAAGTTCAATGAACAGCATTTATTTGAAGCAGAAATTGTAACATTTTAAAATCTCTTTAGTATCACTTCTGATTAATTTAATTTAATTTTTTTTTTTTACTGAAAAGTATTAAATTCCTAGATGTTTTAAAGTATGCTACAATAGAAAACAAATATTTCACAAATTAAAGTTTTCACTATGTTTTCATCAAATAAATTCAGCCATGCCTAGCATAAGACTATATGTATGTGTGTGTATATGTTCGTGTATATATGCTCACGTAGTTACACACTCAAACTGTACCTGAAAAGAGCAGTGAGCAGTGTGGAGATGAAGCCTAGAGACAGCAGGCTGCGAGAGGTTTTGCTGGACATGGGACGGCCTTTCCCTGCCCGTTCCTTTAGGATCTCCGACACCTTATGATAGCGCTTGAACAGCTCCAGAACATCCTCAAAATGGTTCTTACTGCTCGACATGTGCAACACAGAATCTGTTAAACACGTCATTAAAGATTTGCAAGTAATCAGAAACACTTTCACAAGCACACACTTGTAATTGGCAGTGGTGAAGTTGTACTCCATGAGAACCTCGTTCAGTCCCATCACCAGCACAGCATAGATACTGTTCTTCACTCCAACACTGGAACTTGTTGAAAACTCGGCACACTTATCCTAACACACATTAAACGAGACATTAACAATTTAGTATTGTTAGTCACAGTATCCACACTTTGACCAAATATACAAATACAGTTTTACTAAATAGTAAATTAACGTTAAAGCATAATTCCATAAAATTGCCGATGGGAAGGGAAAGGTCTGCATTTGATTTGCGCTCATTAAAGAACACAGACGCAGCTAGATAATTTTCATAATGACCAGCGCAAATTACCGCCTGTTTTAAGACATGCTTTGTCTGGTTGTTAAATAATAGCGCAAATACCAGTAACCTGACAAGTGCAAATGTTAGTAAATCGCTTTGTGCGAATACTCTCCTCCCATAAATTTTGCATCTGAAAGGTAAACTCCTGCAAAAGCCTATTCAAATAACTGCGTTCACACCTTTTCAGGGCTAATTCTTCACTGCGTGTCTTTAATAATCCTTAACAGTACTTTTTTAACGCCAAAAGACGGTTTTGTGCTGGTGCAAGCTATTAGTAAATTTGGCCCTAAGTATTTTTTATCAAAAGAAAAACCAGCAAAGGTGGAAATTACAACGTACCAACTCAAAGTCCTCCAGTTCACTTTTAATCATGCGCTTCGTTATGCTTTCCAATATAGCGTGCAGTTCACTCTGGACTCCGCCCTCTTCGTCTTCATCATCATCATCATCGCTCACATTGCCACCTGACTGTATGTTCTGGTTCCACAGCAGGCAGTGAACTGTGCAGCACAGCAAGTGAGCCTGGAGAAACCTACATTAGCTGAAAACTCTTATGTGATCAAGTGCATCATATCAATGTGATTGAGGCATCGCATCAGTACCAGAGGCTCCTGGATGAAGACCTGATCTCCATGTGCACTGATACATGACTCCAGCTTCAGAGGCGGAAGCAGATCTCGCTCTGGTTCAAAGTATCGCTTCAACTGGTAAACAATGAATGGATCAGTACCGTCGGTTAGTCAAAGCAGGAAGGCATGAGAGCTCAATTTAGGATGATATACACGCACTTGTGACAGGAGGGTCTGCATGATGGAACTCGTCAGCTGAGAGTTACGACGAAGGACATCATGGAAACCCTTTAAAATCAAATGCATCACATTCTCAGTACAGTGCAGATGGATCACTGAAACAGCTGTATTGTTTCACTCCTGTAGGGGAAGTGAGAGGGTCAGACCTCGTAAAGCATGAGCCGCACATCAGCCTGCTGGTTAAGGCAGCGGCGTAGACTGCTCAGGATCTCCAGACAGAAGGCTTCATTAGCGGCAGTGTTATAGCGTGAGTGGACGTCCGCCTGGACCTGGAGGAGTCAGAATCAATCATAATCACAATAAAACAAGAGTATGTAATGAAAACTGCATAGCACATAGTCTGCAGATGTTTACATACTGGTAAAATGTATAGCCTGAATGCACAGTAAGTTGCTTTGGATAAACGCGTTTGCTAAATGCATAAAAGTAAATGTTCACCTGGCTGGATGTTATGGCCTGACTGGCCTGGCTGGAAGCTAAACTCCCCAGAATACGAAAGTTCTTCAGTAGCAACAGGAAGCCTGCCACTGCTGACTTCCTGCCATCTAAATTACTTCAGAGAAAGGAGAAGATTTATTGGAACTTAGTCATCACTTGTAACAGAGGGAAATACATTCGGATGTGTGGACCATTTCTTGTTTTACCTGGAGAACATGGCCTTCCGGAGGACCAGGATGAGGGCATCCTTCATAGACATGCTCACTTTGAGCAGAGGCTGAGCAGAGGAAAAATTAAACATATCACACAATTGATCATGTGACAGCAGCTCATACTTAATATCATGTGGGTTGAGATTAGAGCTGCACGATATTGGGAAAAACTGACATTGCGATATTTTATTTTTCTGTGATATATATAATTTTTTCTTACAAACAAAAATGGGGTGAGCACACTTACATTCTCATTTTAAATGATTTAAACATCGACACCATCGTGTCAATTGATTATTATGCGCGAGGGAGAGAGAGCAAGACAGCGCTCGTGTTGTTTGAAGACGGTGAGCGTGCGGCCAGGGCTCTCTCTCTCGCTCTCTCTCTCTCTCGCTCACTCTCCCTCTCGTTTGCGCGCGCTCTCTCTCTCTCTCTCACGCGCCCTCTCTCTCTGCCCTGTTAAACTGACAGGACTTAAAAACACGCCACGAATCACATTCGTCAAGGGCCGGGGAGCAGCTGGCCTTTACAGTAAATGAATAACGGATCAACTACAACAGCCTACATCGCACATCTAACGATGTGACTATCGTGGATTCGTACATCGCAATATCGATGCTTAAACGACACATCGTGCAGCCCTAGTTAAGATGTTACCTGCACAGCTTTGAGGAGACCCTGAACAGTGCTGAGGGGCAAGTAGGAAAGCTGATCAAATGTTTCTGTGACCTTAGAGGAAGATTCCAAGAGGATCATGGGAGCAGACATCACAATGCTGGAAAGAAGGTCTGTGGAAGTGATGTAGTTTAGAAGAAATGAATGAAACTACGAATAAGCTTGAATAAATATCAGCAAAAAGAGGACTTCTAACCAATGAAGTGGGTGACAGGTGAGGCCGTTTTAGTCACCAGCCGGTTCAAGACTTGTTCTAGAATCTCCCCTCTGATTGGTTCATGCATCTGTACAAAAAAACAAAAAACACAAAGAGTTGGCTTCTTGTCACATATTTGGAGCATGCTTTAAGTAATACAACTGGAAGAGCTCTGGTTGACTTCTTTACTATACCTTGAAGCTCTCAAGGAGAACTTGTCCACCAAGTCGACAAGCTAGCTGGTTTGGGGTTTTAACCGTGCTTGACGTTCCTTCTGTGACTTTCCCAAATGCTCCGGCTTTAGGCCCAAAAGAATCCATAAGTATAAACCCCAGTTGCACCAGACCTTGAGTTACATGATCCCAGCCAAAAACACTGCAAATAAATAAATATATAATACATTGAACAAATCTACACAATAACTGATAAGGAACCCAGAATTACTGCAGTTTAACCAGACCTGTTTTTGATGGTGTCTAATATCATGTCGGAGATGCTGTTACACTGAGGCAGCAGTTCCTGCAGAAACTTAGAGCTGTGCTGAATCTGATCATCCTTGAAGTTCTTAGTGACGGCGCCCTTCAGGAACTCAAATACCTGAGCATTATGGATCATTTTATGAGTGGCACAAAGGTTTGAGACAGTAAAACCACTGTTTTAGGCCATCATGGGCACATTTTAAAGACTGAAACACTCAATGTTTAAATGCACACATGGTATGTAAAAAAGCCATCCTGATAGAGCTTACTAGGTTTTAAGAGGAATAATGAATTGGAGACGTACCTGCTCTTCGTACCGTTGTATACGAGCCACAGAGAGCAGCAGAGCAATACTGAAGGGACACAATGGATCACTGTAGGCCATCTACAAAAGAAGACCAACAGCTAGCACACAGATCCTCAAAGAAAAAGACAGACTGTGAAAAAGACAGACATTCACCTTAAGGTTTTTAAAAAATTCCCTGCCGAGCTCATGGTCAAGACGAATGGCAAAGACGATGTGGAGGATGACGGTTCCTTCTACGTGACGCAACTGATCCTGTGGTATGGTCTGCACCTCCACATCTTCACTCCTAATACAGATACATATATATAAAAATGATCTAGGTCTCTTTATTTTACATACCAGGAAAAACTAATCGAGTAAGTGTCCTACTCACTCTCCTTTCCTCTGCTCCTCTTTCTGAAGTTGGTCTTGCTTCTTGAAGTAACTGATAATTCCCTCTAGGACCAACTTCTTACAACCCTGTTGTTAACAGAAAAAAACAAGAATCTGACCATATAAACACACTGTGCACTTTTAAAGTACATTTAAAGCACAAGCTATAAATTGACCTTGGCAGACAGCAGCAGCAGCTGGTAGACCAGAGGTGGAATCTCCTGAAGATCCAACTTAAGAAACATCCGTAGAATCTTCTCAATCAAAAACTGAAGCTCCTCAGCAGACAATGGAACATCCCTAACACAAAATGTACAGTTTTCTTTGTGTTCAAGACAAAAGTGGATAACTAGCCAGTAAATATGTCATACCTGAACATGGTTGTAAGGTGTATTACACACTGAGGATCCCATCTGCATGATTTGGAGATATGTTAGTTCAAGGCAGAAGATTGACTGCCTTTTGTGTTTTGAACTGGTATTACTTGTCACATTTCTTGATTTGTGTCTTTATGGATTATTAATTGAAATTCAATATTAAAGCACTGAGATTTTACCTGCTAGAGCAAAGACTGTTGATCAGCTGTTTCTTGTATTCATCTCCACTTAGCTCACCTGAAATAAAAAAGTATACTTGTATGTATGCTACTATGTAATACAATTCAATAAAAATCAATAAGAAACCAAGCAAACAAACCAGTCTTCAATCAGAAATCATTCTGATATGGTGATTTGCAAAATTCAAGTCAAAAAGGCTTTAAAAAGTTTCTTATCCCTACTCCAGAAGTATTTAAAAGTGCTGTTTGTAAGATTTTGACTGTACTAAAGGATAAAAATATCATAATTTGGTTGCAGATATTTAAGAAACATGCCAAGCTAACAAACTTGTTTATCTAAAAAACAATGCTACTGTCAGTTATTCTCCTTTGAAAATGTGTGTTCGGGGGCCGGAATGTTGGTCTTCGTTTTGGTTTGTGCATCAAGTCTGAGGAGGAGGGGCCGAGAGAAAAAAACCCTCTCCAATATTTTGAATTTGGACTGCAATACCTAGTTCAAGCACGCTGTTAACATTACTCTTTGAAAAGATACAATTTTTGCTGTTTTATGATTTCCTTTTTAACAGAACAGTTTGGGCTAAACAAATAGCAACTTACCTTTTCCATAAGCCAACACTTCTGTAGCGGCAAGAGCTGTTAGAATTGTAGGGAAAAGTTCCAGTGATCTCCCACTATTCATCTCACCTACTTTGATGGCATCCACATATAGAGACGCTAACGAGGCTAATGCATGACCAGGTAGACTGTGTGTCTATGGCACAGAAGAAAAGCATATAAGAAAGCTAAGGTATTAATACCAAGTTCAACTCCTCCGAATCGGGTTTTTGGACTTAAACCAAAGATTCATATTCTACAAATAACACAATTTTTTGAAAACCCTTTAATTACAGGTTCAGTCCTCCAGATCAACCCATGTGGGATTCAAAACTACTGGTTACCAGCCAAGATGATAACCAGTGCATTGCTATTAAGTTGTGTACGGTATGGTAAGTAACTCACCTCTAGCATCAGAAGCCCAATAATATCTGATGCCACTTCTGTCTGGAGGTCTCCAGATTCACACAGTGGAATACAGTGGTTGTACACAAGCAGTCTGCGGTTAGCGCCATGCGAAACACTTACTGGTGAACCTAACATCCCAAACACAAAAACAGTTTGATTTTGATATTCAGCTCTGCTTGATGAAGCAGCACAGAGTTAGTACAGATTAAACACACACAAATTAAATATAATTAAAACATGTTACCTTTAAATATGGCTTTGATCAGGATGCCTGTGTCCTTCCCTTTCAGAGCACTATTAGTAAGCATGGTTGTGAGCTTTAGAAAGACACAAAAAGGGCATTTAAAAGTGCTCTGCATATAATTTAAAAAATACTGCCTTGTACATAATATTTCAGACTGTTTGCATCAACTGCAGCCTCATTAGATATCAGTACACACAATAAACACAAACCTGATCATCAGACAGCAAAGTGAGATGCTTTTGTAGCTCATCTACCCCATCACTCTCCGATAATGACAGGATTTTATCCACCGTAACCTTCATATTAGACATTGATGTACACTGACCTGTGAATATACATAGCAAAACTCTAAAATTTATAATTTGTCATTTCTGTTTTATAGTGCTTTTTGCTCTTTTTGGAGCTTGACAGTAATAGTCACAATATTTGTCACTGTATTTCTGCAATTAACTCTCCAAGCATTATTAAGAAATTTCTTATTTTTGTGTTGCAGAACAATATGAGGGTGACAGAAATTTCATTCATATTTATTGCCTGCATACTATATTTGAAAGCTAAGGGATGTTATAACCAATATACAAAAAATATTAAATAACCATTTATAATGTGAACACAGTCTCAAAGAAGTTACTTATGATTGTGCATATATTTTCATTATTAACGTATTATTAAAGTACTAAATGTGAAATATTAAAATATGTAACAGACTTATTTGCTAAAATATTAAGATCTCCTCATATTCTATTCGAACTGAAATGAACAAACCAGAAAAATTGTAGCAACAACTGTCAGATTAGCATAAAAAATTGAAATATGAAAGCGTTAAACGTGTAACGTTACTCTGCCTTTACAATACCAAACACTTGCCTGTTTATTGAATTTTATGTAGGATTTGTTTATAAATGTTTCCCTGTCAGAAGAACTGTTGCGTGAAATCTCGTCTTTAGTAGTCGGTAACCCGTTAGCTTGTTGAATAACAACCGAAGCTCCCGCCAGTGTGTCAATGAAACGCTTCCTATTGCGTCATGTCGCGTCGGTACGTTTGATTGCCCAGTGTGGGCGGGTTTAGCGGGCCAGTCTTTTTCCTTTTATTTTTTTTTAACTTTTCATTGTTTGTTTATTACTCCTATTATTCTATTTTTTTATTATTAAGATTAATAATTAGGTTAAAATTCACAGCCATGTCTGTTCTTAGGTTGCATTAGTATGTGGTACATGTAACTTTTCTAAGCGCTTGCTAAGGAGCACCAATCACAATCGTGCATTTCTGCCTGATGATGCTAGAGGAAACCATTTAGAGGTCCTCCTTGGTGTCAACAGGTGAAGTCAAAATAGTGAATGATTACAAACATGTGGGCGATTATTATAATTTTCTCTGCGGAAAAGGACTGGATGGTGGATTTTCTTGCCATCTAGGTGAGTTGTGGAATGGAGGTGGAATGGAGCTCTCCATTCATTTACAAATTATTTAATCTATCATAGTCTGTATATGACACTGTTTGATGTAGGTTCCTACTGTCACGTGCCAAGTTAGGAATCGAAAATAGGATTTTTGTCGTTGATTGTCAGTCATGAGAGCAGTTATGTGATATATGTGGCAATATTATAATATTGTATTGTTGCAATATTTATTTAATTTGATTAAATGACTCTTTAGATACTCAACCATTGATTTTGTATTGTATTGTGTATATAGCAGCCTATAATGTTATATAGAAGTACATATTACTTTTTTTGGCTTGGACTGTCGTTGCTTGGACACATGATCTTGGGATATGCAGACATCTTGTGTCCCATAAAGTATCTGGAAATGCACATTTACAGTAGAGGACTACAGCTGCTTTGCTTGTAAATTTTTCCTCTTAGATGTTCTTTGTCTGGTGGACACAAAAGCCATTTCTAAGCAGAGTTGAGTATGAGACTACAACTTAATTGTCGAATGTTTTTGAAAAAAATAAATAAAATGAATGCAATGCAATTTTGTGTTGCTGGTTTACTTCTTTATTGTGTTGAACATACACTTATTTCATCACAATTATACAGAACTCTCATTATACCACAGAAAAGAAATAGTTTTGTTATAGATAATTTAAACATTTTAGACCATATTTAAAGTGAAAATCCTAGCCCTAGAATAAAATCATGTATTCCTTGCCATGCTCCTTATTTCAAATATATCTTGTCTTAAGTAATTTAGTTCACATCAGTAATAACCAAATGAAAAGCTTTAAGATCAGCATCTTTTATCAAGTTTTCAGGGCTTCTAGTCTATACACTTTTTAGGAGTGCATGTGCAGCTCTCAATGTAAATATAGTCATGAACGACCTGTCTGTCATCGGCACACTTCAGCGTCACCTGACGATGGCTGATTTTCTCCTCTTGGCAACAAGAACAGATGTGCTTCATGCTGTTCTCTTCCATTGAATACCTGAAGATGAACAGGCTTGTTAGCATGTTTTGTAAAGCAAAATAGCACTGTATTATTAGAATGATGAGCTATCCGATATGTGATGAGTGATGCTGTGATGATTTTTGAATGTTTACATTTTGAATGTTAATGCATTGTGATAATAAGAGTCAACTATTAAAAATAAATGAAATTGTCTGTAACCATAACCGCTATTCATATGAAAGTTTTCATATAAAAATTTTCATATGTGCAAGTGCTCTTACATTGATTGGGTACCACAGTGACCACTGCAGGATGTCACTTCTATGGGTTGGATGGACTTGCAGTCATTTACATCCACATTGGTTGTGTTCTTCAAAACAATGCACGTCTTGGGCTCACCTAAGATATTTGAGAATTGTACATATGATGCATTGTTTTATGTATTATATATATGCTTGTTATTGGTCAATCATTTCGGGCGACAATAATTAAATAGTTTCTTACAGATCTTGCAACATCCAGCTGCATCATATCTCTCAGTTCCCTATATATAAACAGTCACACATTTCAACATCAGTAAATAGAAACCAAACTATACAGCAGTCAAGTTGTTGAAGCTTATTATAAATAAATGATTGATGATGTAAAGTCTGTGAATAAAGTATACCATATATATTTGACTTACAGGCTCACAGTCATCCGGATTGAAATAAGGGCATTTTGGTGTGATTTTCTCTGTCACAAACAAGCCATTAATTTTACTGCAGGTGATATTCTCACAACTGTAACTTTTCACTTCTCCATCCTAAAAGAAAAAGGGAAATATGCTACATGAGGACTGAACAACAGAAAAGGTTTGTTGACTTAAAATTGACGGATGGAGAAAAATTTGTAAATGTTTTAAAATATACCTGGAGAATATGTGTGGTGTTGCCCGGTGCAGTATAAATGCAGCTGGTTTGCTTGCATGTTCCACAGCACTCTCCTACTTGTTCTACGCTCTCAAAGCCCTTGGAGAACCAAAAGAATATACTAGATTTTAGTAAATTAATTTAAAGGGGTCATATCACATTGGATCAAATTTTACTTAATCTTTAGAGAAACTCGTTGTAGGATCCTATGAAAACAGAACTCAAAACATCCTTCCAGTCCAAAAGGGCTTTACTAGAAGTTCAGATAAGTTTAGAGTATATAATAGAAATCTATCCTGATGTTAAATATTATAATGATAAGCATACATTGTAATCGTTACCTCAGCACAAGGTGTACAGACTTTATTAACACATGCAACAGAATGTAGTTGGGTCTGTGGGTCTTTATCCATTTGGCAGTAACATTCCAAACAAGGCTCTGTAGGGATTTTAACTCCAGGCTAAAAAGAAAGTGAATCCACCATTATACAAAAGTTTATGGATTTAGATAAATATTACACATTCTTCTGGATTCCCTTTTTTAACAGTGAAAAACATATAATGTAATGTGATATAAATATGATATTTATGACATTTCCTGTTTGTTAATGTTACCAGTTAGCATGAGCATATGAACCCAGCAGCTCACCTGGTATTCAGTATTATTGTGCACACATACATCTTTGGGCACTGAATGGAAAAAAATAAAACAAATAAATACAGTCAGAAATTGAGCTAATGTAATTAATTAGCAACTATTGTATAGGTATATCACATTTGATTCAGTATAAACTCCAAATGTTGCAAAAGCTTTATAAAATGCTCATTAATTTTTTTATAGAAAAAAAATTGTGAACAATACTTGTAATTTGAAGTTTAATAGTAGTTTTCTGGGTATGAAATTTGCGACTTACCACATGGTGGACAGCATCTGTCCTCAGGTATCTTTGCTGCTAACTCATATCCCACATCACACTTCATAGAACACTGGCTGGTATCACACACTGAATGGGCAGAGGAATTATTATGTAGACAATATTATGCATTATGTAATTATTCAGAAACATTTTTATTGTTGTATTTATTATTTTACTGTGGTTCCAATTTGATGTGGTTAAACATTCAGATAAAAAGTTTCCTACAGATATTCAACTAGATTTTTCCCCCATCCAAAATTGGATGATGAAATTCTAAGTTTGGAGGTTGTATTTGTATTCTGAGGGATGAAAATGAACCTTTAATTGATAAATCATGCACAGTTAGATCAGAAATTTGTACTAGGACAGTAAATGAGGTCAGTTTTGTTATCATGTTTATTTCATTTTTAGTCTGTTTAGCTCTCTGATTGTCATTGTACTTGATTACTCACCGCAGGTTGGACAGCAGTTTTCAATTATGCTTTTGTATTCATGGCCACAAGGCTCTATGGTTGGACAATTCATAGGTTCTTGAACAACACCAAAGCTCTCAGTGGAGCATTTGTATGTTGTACAGTTCACGATCCATTTATCTCCTGGCTATAGCAGAGGAAGTAAGTTAAATATATGGGTATAATATGGGGTAGAATGTGTTCAAATGCAGTTTTTCCTTTCACTGAATGAGTACATTATCTGTGTACAACAATTATTTTGCAGTACTGTAATGGTTAAGCTCTGGTTTTTACACATGTGTAAGGGGGTATGGGTAGGACTACAGTTAAGTTCACATTCCTGGAAAATTTCATGTGAATGGTTTTGCTGCTATTGCTAAAAGACACATACCTGTCTTGGTAACCCATCTGGGCCAATGCAGTCTATATGTGGGGAATGGAAAAGATAACATTTTGGCTTCAAGAAACATTATTTATAACAAATAGAGTAAATTAAATAATATCGCTTACCGCAAGTAGCTGTGCACTGGTCTGTTGTTGAACTAACTAGATATGTGTTTTCAGGACAGTAACAACCTTCCATGAATGTTTGATGGTCGGTTTTGCTTTGGTCTTCCACAAACATCTCATTGTATCTGGTTGTGAGTCAAGCAGATGTGACATTAAAGTTATTAATGCAGTGAAATTTGGACAATACAGTATTAAATTTCCACTTATGAAAATTAATTGATGTAGAGAGTGGTTACCTTGTACTGCAGGTTCTTTCAACTTTAGGCCCACATGCCTTGAAGACTTTGTGATCAGCACATTTGTATGCTATTGACCAAAGAAAATCAAGCGATTTAGGATACAGTCAGAAAAAGATGCATCACTGTGTTAAGGTAGGTTCAATCTGTATTCTTACTGCATAGCCCGTTAAGATCAGCTGAGTCTCTCCAGTCCACACATATAGACTGCTGGCCACATTGCTGTGCATAGGCCTCCACACTGGCACAGGCCATGGAGTCATTTTTCTTGTAGCACACATCATATTTACATGCCTCATAGTATCTTTGATAGGGAACGGTGTCATGACAGCTCTTGAACAAACTGCAAAATTTAGGGAGAAAACGTAAACTTAAGCATATCATCGTTCAACAAAAAAGGTAATTGTCATAAAAACTATCTCTGAAATCTCTTTTTAATTACTTATAGGTAAAGTGTATCAATTTGAATTGCAGTTTATTTGAACAGTCCAAGTGGACTGAACAGAGTAACACTGGTTCCAATGGTGTTATGGGTGCAACTATCTAAATGCAGAATAGTGGCAGATAGAGGAGGTGTTTAAATATTGTTGCAATTCTATTTGGTGCTGTAAGTGGAGGAGAAATCCCAAATTTACTGTGTGACAGTTTTGGGCTTAGCCTTACTCGCTCTTGATGACCTCACAGATTTGTGCTGTGCAGGTAGGAAGAGGTTCGCTTGGATGTGGTGGAGGGTTTTCACATTCTGGGGAGTCCACCCACAATGCTGCCATTTGCTCACATGATTGGTCAGTTGTTCCATCGGGACGTCTGCAGTCATTTGTGGCATCATTGTCACAAACACCTAAAAATATTGACAAAATTTCAAAATTTGAATTGACAATGACTTACAATAAAGTTGTAAATCTGGGAAAGTTGTTGCATTGTTTCACAGTAGAAATTCTCTTTATCATTGTTATAGTCATTGCAGCGAGGGCACCACACTGTACTCACCGCACTGTCCCTCTGTATTACCATGGAAGTAGGAGAATGGGAGATTGATCTCAAAGCCTTGATGACTGACTAAAATCTCAGCTTTGATTTCATTAATGATCAAAATCACTGCCATGCCAGAGGTAGTGATGCTGAAATCTTCATTCAAGAAAGTTGGGACTTTAACAGCATCATTGACGTAAACCTGTAGACAACAAGGGTTTTTGAGATGTACTAACCCTTAAATTACATTTTTGCAGTGTTTTAGTGTATAAACTGTATGCTAAGCTAGCAGTATTAAGTGATATTAGCATTGAAAATGTTTTAAGTTCTGGATATTACAGTGTGTCAAGAATATGTGAATATTTGTGATCAAATTTGTCTGAAATAGTCCTGACTTACCTGTATCTCTTTACTGTTACTTGCTAGCTTGATTTCATAGGATTTGTACTTAACAGTCACATACTCTGGACAAGCAAAATTATTTGTAACATCGCAATAATAATTTTTAACATAGACGCTGATATTGTGTCTTGGAATGATTTCTCGGACCAACACATAGTCGCAATTTCCTTGGAAAGTATAATATTTTCCATCAAACGTATTGTAATGAGGGTCACCCCAGCCACTGCATCGACCTGTTTTTCAGAAAACAAGATAAACTAAGATAAATTAGAATACAAGGATAGTTACTTATCAATTTCCTGCCACATGGTTTAAACTCACATAGACACTCGTACTTAGCGCAGCAGCCATTGTTATAATAAACCTTCTCAGGCTTAAGTCCGTTGACACATGTAGGTATGACAGAATCTGCTGGATCACACTGTACAGGGCTTGTGGTAACATTCCCATTTATGCAGGTTTTAGTGGTACATTCCTCATTCCATGTCTCTCCATTCTGTTAAAGATTCAAATAAGATTGCAGTTCAGTTCTCACTTAGAATTATATATTTTTTTGGAAAATATAAATTGTACATGACAAGTGCCTTTTTAACCTTTCTGTTGACATTGGTACAGTCATTTGGAACAGTTGAAACTGGAACCGTAGTAGTCTGAGGACATGGTTTCTGTGTTATTTCACTAACACAATTTGAGTTGCAGTAAGCGAAGTAGCACCAGCCTGCTTTATCAGTTTTGTTGTAAATGATTGACTCTATAGTTAGAATAATAGAACATGCATCATTAATGTCAATTGTTCATGCTTTTGTCAAATTTTCAAATAAAAAAACTAAGTTAAAAATTGCATGTAGTACGTACCAGGTGGGAAAGTTTGATTTGCAAATGTACAGTGACATATTGTTGTGATGACAATTTGAGGTGATGTACCATGTGTTATTTCAGGTGTTGATTCTGTATATACAGTGAAATCGGTTGATGGCATTTCTGTCACTTTAGGTGTTACTGTCAAAACTGTTGATTTAACAATGGTTGTAGTAATTGCTGATAGTGTCAGAGGTGTTTCTGTTCCTGTGGGAGGTAGTGTTTCTATAGATGATGTTGTAGCAGTAAGAGCAGTAGTAGAAACTTCTGGTGATATTGGTGTTGGTGTACCAGCAGTAGTAGTAAATATGGGTGGTGTTTTGGTTCCTGTTGGAGGTGGTGTTTCTGTAGATGGAGTAGGAGCAGTAACAGCAGTAGTAGAAACTCCTGGTGATGTAGGTGTTGGTGGAGCAGCAGTTGTTGTTGCTGTTGATGGAGTTTCTGTTCGTGTTGGAGGGGGTGTTTCTGTGATTGGTGTTTCAGTAGTAACAGCAGTAGTAGAAATTTCTTGTGATGTTGGTGTTGGTGTACCAGCAGTTGTAGTTGCTGTTGAAGGTGTTTCAGGTCCTGTGGGAGGTGGTGCTTTTGTAGATGGAGTAGGAGCAGTTACAGCATTAGTAGAAACTTCTGGTGATGTAGGTGTGGGTGGACCAGCAGTTGCTGTTGTCGTTGATGGTTCTGTTTGTGTCGGAGGGGGTGTTTCTGTGATTGGTGTTTCAGTAGTAACAGCAGTAGTAGAAATTTCTTTTGATGTTGGTGTTGGTGGACCAGCAGTTGTAGTTGCTGTTGAAGGTGTTTCAGTTCCTGTGGGAGGTGGTGCTTCTGTAGATGGAGTAGGAGCAGTAACAGCAGAAGTAGAAACTTCTGGTGATGTAGGTGTGGGTGGACCAGCAGTTGTTGTTGTCGTTGATGGTTCTGTTTGTGTCGGAGGGGGTGTTTCTGTGATTGGTGTTTCAGTAGTAACAGCAGTAGTAGAAATTTCTTGTGATGTTGGTCTTGGTGTACCAGCAGTTGTAGATGATGTTGAAGGTGTTTCAGTTCCTGTGGGAGGTGGTGCTTCTGTAGATGGAGTAGGAGCAGTAACAGCAGTAGTAGAAACTTCTGGTGATGTAGGTGTGGGTGGACCAGCAGTTGTTGTTGTCGTTGATGGTTCTGTTTGTGTCGGAGGGGGTGTTTCTGTGATTGGTGTTTCAGTAGTAACAGCAATAGTAGAAATTTCTTGTGATGTCGGTGTTGGTGTACCAGCAGTTGTAGAAGTTGTTAATGGTGTTTCGGTTCCTGTGGGAGGTGGTGCTTCTGTAGATGGAGTAGGAGCAGAAACAGCAGTAGTAGAAACTCCTGGTGATGTAGGTGTTGGTGGACCAGCAGTTGTTGTTGTTGTTGATGGTTCTGTTTGTGTTGGAGGAGGTGTTTCTGTGATTGGTGTTTTTGTAGTAACAGCAGTAGTAGACATTTCTGGTGATGTTGGTGTACCAAGAGTTGTAGAAGCTGTGGATGGTGTTTCGGTTCCTGTGGGAGGTGGTGCTTCTGTAGATGGAGTAGGAGCAGTAACAGCAGTAGTAGAAACTCCTGGTGATGTAGGTGTCGGTGGACCAGCAGTTGTTGTTGTCATTGACAGTTCTGTTTGTGTCGGAGGTGGTGTTTCTGTGATTGGTGTTTCAGTAGTAACAGCAGTAGTAGAAATTTCTTGTGATGTTGGTGTTGGTGTACCAGCAGTTGTAGTTGCTGTTGATGGTGTTTCAGTTCCTGTGGGAGGTGGTGCTTCTGTAGATGGAGTAGGAGCAGTAACAGCAGTAGTAGAAACTTCTGGTGATGTAGATGTGGGTGGACCAGCAGTTGCCGTTGTCGTTGATGGTTCTGTTTGTGTCGGAGGGGGTGTTTCTGTGATTGGTGTTTCAGTAGTAACAGCAGTAGTAGAAATTTCTTTTGATGTTGGTGTACCAGCAGTTGTAGTTGCTGTTGACGGTGTTTCAGTTCCTGTGGGAGGTGGTGCTTCTGTAGATTGAGTAGGAGCAGTAACAGCAGTAGTAGAAACTTCTGGTGATGTAGGTGTGGGTGGACCAGCAGTTGTTGTTGTCGTTGATGGTTCTGTTTGTGTCGGAGGGGGTGTTTCTGTGATTGGTGTTTCAGTAGTAACAGCAGTAGTAGAAATTTCTTGTGATGTTGGTGTTGGTGTACCAGCAGTTGTAGTTGCTGTTGAAGGTGTTTCAGTTCCTGTGGGAGGTGGTGCTTCTGTAGATGGAGTAGGAGCAGTAACAGCAGTAGTAGAAACTTCTGGTGATGTAGGTGTGGGTGGACCAGCAGTTGTTGTTGTCGTTGATGGTTCTGTTTGTGTCGGAGGGGGTGTTTCTGTGATTGGTGTTTCAGTAGTAACAGCAGTAGTAGAAATTTCTTGTGATGTTGGTGTTGGTGTACCAGCAGTTGTAGTTGCTGTTGATGGTGTTTCAGTTCCTGTGGGAGGTGGTGCTTCTGTAGATAGAGTAGGAGCAGTAACAGCAGTAGTAGAAACTCCTGGTGATGTAGGTGTTGGTGGACCAGCAGTTGTTGTTGCCGTTGATGGTTCTGTTTGTGTCGGAGGAGGTGTTTCTGTGATTGGTGTTTTTGTAGTAACAGCAGTAGTAGACATTTCTTGTGATGTTGGTGTACCAAGAGTTGTAGTAGCTGTGGATGGTGTTTCGGTTCCTGTGGGAGGTGGTGCTTCTGTAGATGGAGTAGGAGCAGTAACAGCAGTAGTAGAAACTCCTGGTGATGTAGGTGTCGGTGGACTAGCAGTTGTTTTTGCCGTTGACGGTTCTGTTTGTGTCGGAGGGGGTGTTTCTGTGATTGATGTTTCAGTAGTAACAGCAGTAGTAGAAATTATTTGTGATGTTGATGTTGGTGTACCAGCAGTTGTAGTTGCTGTTGATGGTGTTTCAGTTCCTGTGGGAGGTGGTGCTTCTGTAGATGGAGTAGGAGCAGAAACAGCAGTAGTAGAAACTTCTGGTGATGTAGGTGTTGGTGGACCAGCAGTTGTTGTTGTCGTTGATGGTTCTGTTTGTGTCGGAGGGGGTGTTTCTGTGATTGGTGTTTCAGTAGTAACAGCAGTAGTAGAAATTTCTTGTGATGTTGGTGTTGGTGTACCAGCAGTTTTAGTTGCTGTTGATGGTGTTTCAGTTCCTGTGGGAGGTGGTGCTTCTGTAGATGGAGTAGGAGCAGAAACAGCAGTAGTAGAAACTCCTGGTGATGTAGGTGTTGGTGGACCAGCAGTTGTTGTTGTCGTTGATGGTTCTGTTTGTGTCGGAGGGGGTGTTTCTGTGATTGGTGTTTTTTTAGTAACAGCAGTAGTAGAAATTTCTGGTGATGTTGGTTTACCACGAGTTGTAGTAGCTGTGGATGGTGTTTCGGTTCCTGTGGGAGGTGGTGCTTCTGTAGATGGAGTAGGAGCAGTAACAGCAGTAGTAGAAACTTCTGGTGATGTAGGTGTGGGTGGACCAGCAGTTGTTGTTGTCGTTGATGGTTCTGTTTGTGTCGGAGGGGGTGTTTCTGTGATTGGTGTTTCAGTAGTAACAGCAGTAGTAGAAATTTCTTGTGATGTTGGTGTTGGTGTACCAGCAGTTGTAGTTGCTGTTGAAGGTGTTTCAGTTCCTGTGGGAGGTGGTGCTTCTGTAGATAGAGTAGGAGCAGTAACAGCAGTAGTAGAAACTCCTGGTGATGTAGGTGTTGGTGGACCAGCAGTTGTTGTTGCCGTTGATGGTTCTGTTTGTGTCGGAGGAGGTGTTTCTGTGATTGGTGTTTTTGTAGTAACAGCAGTAGTAGACATTTCTTGTGATGTTGGTGTACCAAGAGTTGTAGTAGCTGTGGATGGTGTTTCGGTTCCTGTGGGAGGTGGTGCTTCTGTAGATGGAGTAGGAGCAGTAACAGCAGTAGTAGAAACTCCTGGTGATGTAGGTGTCGGTGGACCAGCAGTTGTTGCTGTTGTTGCCGTTGATGGTTCTGTTTGTGTCGGAGGGGGTGTTTCTGTGATTGGTGTTTCAGTAGTAACAGCAGTAGTAGAAATTTCTTGTGATGTTGATGTTGGTGTACCAGCAGTTGTAGTTGCTGTTGATGGTGTTTCAGTTCCTGTGGGAGGTGGTGCTTCTGTAGATGGAGTTGGAGCAGTAACAGCAGTAGTAGAAACTCCTGGTGATGTAGGTGTTGGTGGACCAGCAGTTGTTGTTGTCGTTGATGGTTCTGTTTGTGTCGGAGGTGGTGTTTCTGTGATTGGTGTTTTTGTAGTAATAGCAGTAGTAGAAATTTCTTGTGATGTTGGTGTTGGTGTACCAGCAGTTGTAGTTGCTGTTGATGGTGTTTCAGTTCCTGTGGGAGGTGGTGCTTCTGTAGATGGAGTAGGAGCAGAAACAGCAGTAGTAGAAACTCCTGGTGATGTAGGTGTTGGTGGACCAGCAGTTGTTGTTGTCGTTGATGGTTCTGTTTGTGTCGGAGGGGGTGTTTCTATGATTGGTGTTTTTGTAGTAACAGCAGTAGTAGAAATTTCTGGTGATGTTGGTTTACCACGAGTTGTAGTAGCTGTGGATGGTGTTTCGGTCCCTGTGGGAGGTGGTGCTTCTGTAGATGGAGTAGGAGCAGTAACAGCAGTAGTAGAAACTTCTGGTGATGTAGGTGTTGGTGGACCAGCAGTTGTTGTTGTTGTTGTCGTTGACGGTTCTGTTTGTGTCGGAGGGGGTGTTTCTGTGATTGGTGTTTCAGTAGTAACAGCAGTAGTAGAAATTTCTTGTGATGTTGGTGTTGGTGTACCAGCAGTTGTAGTTGCTGTTGAAGGTGTTTCAGTTCCTGTGGGAGGTGGTGCTTCTGTAGATAGAGTAGGAGCAGTAACAGCAGTAGTAGAAACTCCTGGTGATGTAGGTGTTGGTGGACCAGCAGTTGTTGTTGCCGTTGATGGTTCTGTTTGTGTCGGAGGAGGTGTTTCTGTGATTGGTGTTTTTGTAGTAACAGCAGTAGTAGACATTTCTTGTGATGTTGGTGTACCAAGAGTTGTAGTAGCTGTGGATGTTGTTTCGGTTCCTGTGGGAGGTGGTGCTTCTGTAGATGGAGTAGGAGCAGTAACAGCAGTAGTAGAAACTCCTGGTGATGTAGGTGTCGGTGGACCAGCAGTTGTTGCTGTTGTTGCCGTTGATGGTTCTGTTTGTGTCGGAGGGGGTGTTTCTGTGATTGGTGTTTCAGTAGTAACAGCAGTAGTAGAAATTTCTTGTGATGTTGATGTTGGTGTACCAGCAGTTGTAGTTGCTGTTGATGGTGTTTCAGTTCCTGTGGGAGGTGGTGCTTCTGTAGATGGAGTTGGAGCAGTAACAGCAGTAGTAGAAACTCCTGGTGATGTAGGTGTTGGTGGACCAGCAGTTGTTGTTGTCGTTGATGGTTCTGTTTGTGTCGGAGGTGGTGTTTCTGTGATTGGTGTTTTTGTAGTAATAGCAGTAGTAGAAATTTCTTGTGATGTTGGTGTTGGTGTACCAGCAGTTGTAGTTGCTGTTGATGGTGTTTCAGTTCCTGTGGGAGGTGGTGCTTCTGTAGATGGAGTAGGAGCAGAAACAGCAGTAGTAGAAACTCCTGGTGATGTAGGTGTTGGTGGACCAGCAGTTGTTGTTGTCGTTGATGGTTCTGTTTGTGTCGGAGGGGGTGTTTCTATGATTGGTGTTTTTGTAGTAACAGCAGTAGTAGAAATTTCTGGTGATGTTGGTTTACCACGAGTTGTAGTAGCTGTGGATGGTGTTTCGGTCCCTGTGGGAGGTGGTGCTTCTGTAGATGGAGTAGGAGCAGTAACAGCAGTAGTAGAAACTTCTGGTGATGTAGGTGTTGGTGGACCTGCAGTTGTTGTTGTTGTTGTCGTTGACGGTTCTGTTTGTGTCGGAGGGGGTGTTTCTGTGATTGGTGTTTCAGTAGTAACAGCAGTAGTAGAAATTTCTTGTGATGTTGGTGTTGGTGTACCAGCAGTTGTAGTTGCTGTTGATGGTGTTTCAGTTCCTGTGGGAGGTGGGGCTTCTGTAGATGGAGTCGGAGCAGTAACAGCAGTAGTAGAAACTCCTGGTGATGTAGGTGTTGGTGGACCAGCAGGTGTTGTTGTCGTTGATGGTTCTGTTTGTGTCGGAGGAGGTGTTTCTGTGATTGGTGTTTTTGTAGTAACAGCAGTAGTAGACGTTTCTGGTGATGTTGGTGTACCAAGAGTTGTAGTAGCTGTGGATGGTGTTTCAGTTCCTGTGGGAGGTGGTGCTTCTGTAGATGGAGTAGGAGCAGTAACAGCAGTAGTAGAAACTCCTGGTGATGTAGGTGTCGGTGGACCAGCAGTTGTTGTTGCCGTTGACGGTTCTGTTTGTGTCGGAGGGGGTGTTTCTGTGATTGGTGTTTCAGTAGTAACAGCAGTAGTAGAAATTTCTTGTGATGTTGATGTTGGTGTACCAGCAGTTGTAGTTGCTGTTGATGGTGTTTCAGTTCCTGTGGGAGGTGGTGCTTCTGTAGATGGAGTAGGAGCAGTAACAGCAGTAGTAGAAACTCCTGGTGATGTAGGTGTTGGTGGACCAGCAGTTGTTGTTGTCGTTGATGGTTCTGTTTGTGTCGGAGGTGGTGTTTCTGTGATTGGTGTTTCAGTAGTAATAGCAGTAGTAGAAATTTCTTGTGATGTTGGTGTTGGTGTACCAGCAGTTGTAGTTGCAGTTGATGGTGTTTCAGTTCCTGTGGGAGGTGGTGCTTCTGTAGATGGAGTAGGAGCAGAAACAGCAGTAGTAGAAACTCCTGGTGATGTAGGTGTCGGTGGACCAGCAGTTGTTGTTGTCGTTGATGGCTCTGTTTGTGTCGGAGGGGGTGTTTCTGTGATTGGTGTTTTTGTAGTAACAGCAGTAGTAGAAATTTCTGGTGATGTTGGTTTACCACGAGTTGTAGTAGCTGTGGATGGTGTTTCGGTTCCTGTGGGAGGTGGTGCTTCTGTAGATGGAGTAGGAGCAGTAACAGCAGTAGTAGAAACTTCTGGTGATGTAGGTGTCGGTGGACCTGCAGTTGTTGTTGTCGTTGATGGTTCTGTTTGTGTCGGAGGGGGTGTTTCTGTGATTGGTGTTTCAGTAGTAACAGCAGTAGTAGAAATTTCTTGTGATGTTGGTGTTAGTGTACCAGCAGTTGTAGTTGCTGTTGATGGTGTTTCAGTTCCTGTGGGAGGTGGTGCTTCTGTAGATGGAGTCGGAGCAGTAACAGCAGTAGTAGAAACTCCTGGTGATGTAGGTGTTGGTGGACCAGCAGATGTTGTTGTCGTTGACGGTTCTGTTTGTGTCGGAGGTGGTGTTTCTGTGATTGGTGTTTTTGTAGTAACAGCAGTAGTAGAAATTTCTTGTGATGTTGGTGTACCAGCAGTTGTAGTTGCTGTTGATGGTGTTTCAGTTCCTGTGGGAGGTGGTGCTTCTGTAGATGGAGTCGGAGCAGTAAAAGCAGTAGTAGAAACTCCTGGTGATGTAGGTGTTGGTGGACCAGCAGGTGTTGTTGTCGTTGATGGTTCTGTTTGTGTCGGAGGAGGTGTTTCTGTGATTGGTGTTTTTGTAGTAACAGCAGTAGTAGAAATTTCTGGTGATGTTGGTGTACCAAGAGTTGTAGTAGCTGTGGATGGTGTTTCGGTTCCTGTGGGAGGTGGTGCTTCTGTAGATGGAGTAGGAGCAGTAACAGCAGTAGTAGAAACTCCTGGTGATGTAGGTGTCGGTGGACCAGCAGTTGTTCTTGTCGTTGACGGTTCTGTTTGTGTCGGAGGGGGTGTTTCTGTGATTGGTGTTTCAGTAGTAACAGCAGTAGTAGAAATTTCTTGTGATGTTGGTGTTGGTGTACCAGCAGTTGTAGAAGTTGTTAATGGTGTTTCGGTTCCTGTGGGAGGTGGTGCTTCTGTAGATGGAGGAGGAGAAGTAACAGCAGTAGTAGAAACTCCTGGTGATGTAGGTGTTGGTGGACGAGCAGTTGTTGTTGTCGTTGATGGTTCTGTTTGTGTCGGAGGTGGTGTTTCTGTGATTGGTGTTTCAGTAGTAACAGCAGTAGTAGAAATTTCTTGTGATGTTGGTGTTGGTGTACCAGCAGTTGTAGTTGCTGTTGATGGTGTTTCAGTTCCTGTGGGAGGTGGTGCTTCTGTAGATGGAGTAGGAGCAGTAACAGCAGTAGTAGAAACTCCTGGTGATGTAGGTGTTGGTGGACGAGCAGTTGTTGTTGTCGTTGATGGTTCTGTTTGTGTCGGAGGTGGTGTTTCTGTGATTGGTGTTTCAGTAGTAACAGCAGTAGTAGAAATTTCTTGTGATGTTGGTGTTGGTGTACCAGCAGTTGTAGTTGCTGTTGATGGTGTTTCAGTTCCTGTGGGAGGTGGTGCTTCTGTAGATGGAGTAGGAGCAGAAACAGCAGTAGTAGAAACTCCTGGTGATGTAGGTGTTGGTGGACCAGCAGTTGTTGTTGTCGTTGATGGTTCTGTTTGTGTCGGAGGGGGTGTTTCTGTGATTGGTGTTTTTGTAGTAACAGCAGTAGTAGAAATATCTGGTGATGTTGGTTTACCAAGAGTTGTAGTAGCTGTGGATGGTGTTTCGGTTCCTGTGGGAGGTGGTATTTCTGTAGATGGAGTAGGAGCAGTAACAGCAGTAGTAGAAAATCCTAGTGATGTAGGTGTTGGTGGACCAGCAGTTGTTGTTGTCGTTGATGGTTCTGTTTGTGTTGGAGCGGGTGTTTCTGTGATTGGTGTTTCAGTAGTAACAGCAGTAGTAGAAATTTCTTGTGATGTTGGTGTTGGTGTACCAGAAGTTGTAGTAGCTGTTGATGGTGGTTCAGTTCCTGTGGGAGGTGGTGTTTCTGTAGATGGAGTAGGAGCAGTAACAGCAGTAGTAGAAATTTCTGGTGAAGTTGGTTTACCAAGAGTTGTAGTAGCTGTGAATGGTGTTTCGGTTGCTGTGAAAGGTGGTGTTTCTGTAGATGGAGTAGGAGCAGTAACAGCAGTAGTAGAAACTCCTTGTGATGTTGGTTTTGGTGAACCAGCAGTTGTAGTGGCTGTGGATGGTGTTTCGGTTCCTGTGGGAGGTGGTGTTTCTGTAGATGGAGTAGGAGCAGTAACAGCAGTTGTAGAAACTCCTGGTGATGTAGGTGTTGGTAGACCAACAGTTGTAGTTCCCGTTGATGGTGATTCCGTTCTTTTCGGAGGTGGAGTTTCAGTCAGTGGTGTTTTAGTAGTAACAGCAGTAGTAGAAAATATTTGTGATGTCGGTGTTGGTGTACCAGCAGTTGTAGCAACTGTGGATGGTGTTTTGGTTCCTTTGGGAGGTTGTGTCTCTGTCGATGGTGTTGGAGCAGTAACAGCAGTAGTAGAAGCTCCTGGTGATGTAGGTGTTGTTCGACCAGAGGTTGTTGTTGATGGCGTTTCTGTTCGTGTTGGAGTTGGTGTTTCTGTGAGTGTTGTTCTAGCAGTAACAGCAGTAGTAGAAATTTCTGGTGATGTTGGTTTTGGTGTACCAGCAGTTGTGGTAGCTGTGAATGGTGTTTCTGTTCCTTTGGGAGGTTTTGTTTCTGTAGAAGGAGTAGAAGCAGTAACAGCAGTAGTAGAAACTCCTGGTGATGTAGGTGTCCGTGGACCAACAGTTGTAGTTGCTGTTGATGGCGATTCTGTTCTTTTCGGAGGTGGCGTTTCGGTCAGTGGTGTTTTAGTAGTAACAGCAGTAGTAGAAATTATTTGTGATGTTGGTGTTGGTGTACCAGCAGTTGTGGTAGCTGTGGATGGTGTTTCTGTTGCTTTGGGGGGTTTTGTTTCTGTAGATGGTGTTGGCGAAGTAACAGCAGTAGTAGAAACTCTGGGGGATGTTGGTGTACCAGCAGTTGTAGCAGCTGTGGAGGGTGTTTTGGTTCCTGTGGGAGGTTGTGTTTCTGTAGATGGAGTAGGAGCAGTAACAGCAGTAGTAGAAACTCCTGGTGATGTAGGTGTTAGTGGACCAGCAGTTGTTGTTGCCGTTGATGACATTTCTGTTCGTGTAGGAGGTGGTGTTTCTGTGAGTGTTGTTCCAGCAGTAACAGCAGTAGTAGAAATTTCAGGTGGAGTCGGTTTTGGTGTACCATTAGTTGTAGTAGCTGTGGCTGGTGTTTCTGTTCCTTTTGGAGGTTTTGTTTCTGTAGATGGTGTTGGCATAGTAACAGTAGTAGTAGAAACTCCTGGTGATGTTGGTGTACCAGCAGTTGTAGTAACTGTGGATGGTGTTTTGGATCCTGTGGGAGGTTTTGTTTCTGTAGAAGGAGTTGGAGCAGTAACAGCAGTAGTAGAAACTCCTGGTGATGTAGGTGTCGGTGGACCAACAGTTGAAGTTGCTGTTGATGGCGATTCAGTTTTTTTCGGAGGTGGCGTTTCAGTCAATGGTGTTCCTGTAGTAACAGCAGTAGTAGAAATTATTAGTGATGTTGGTGTTGTGGTGCCAGCAGTTGTAGCAACTGTGGATGGTGTTTTGGTTCCTGTTGGAGGTTGTGTTTCTGTAGATGGTGTTGGAGCAGTAACAGCAGTAGTAGAAACTCCTGGTGATGTAGGTGTTGGTGGACCAACAGTTGTAGTTGCTGTTGATGGAGATTCTGTTCTTTTCGGAGGAGGTGTTTCGGTCAGTGGTGTTTTAGTAGTAACAGCTGTAGTAGAAATTATTTGTGTTGTCTGTGTTGGTGTGCCAGCAGTTGTAGCAACTGTGGATGGTGTTTTGGATCCTGTTGGAGGTTGTGTTTCTGTAGATGGTGTTGGAGCAGTAACAGCAGTAGTAGAAACTCCTGGTGATGTAGGTGTTGGTCGACCAGCGGTTGTTGTTGCTGTTGATGGCGTTTCTGTTCGTGTCTGAGGTGGTGTTTCTGTGAGTGTTGTTCCAGCAGTAACAGCAGTAGTAGAAATTCCTGTTGATGTTGGTTTTGGTGTGCCAGCAGTTGTGGTAGCTGTGGATGGTGTTTCTGTTGCTTTGGGGGGTTTTGTTTCTGTAGATGGTGTTGGCGATGTAACAGCAGAAGTAGAAACTCTGGGTGATGTTGGTGTACCAGCAGTTGTAGCAGTTGTGGAGGGTGTTTTGGTTCTTGTTGGAGGTTGTGTTTCTGTAGATGGAGTAGGAGCAGTAACAGCAGTAATAGAAACTCCTGGTGATGTAGGTGTCGGTGGACCAGCCGTTGTTGTTGCCGTTGATGACATTTCTGTTCGTGTAGGAGGTGGTGTTTTTGTGAGTGTTGTTCCAGCAGTAACAGCAGTAGTAGAAATTTCTGGTGAAGTCGGTTTTGGTGTACCAGCAGTTGTAGTAGCTGTGGATGGTGTTTCTGTTCCTTTTGTAGGTTTTGTTTCTGTAGATGGTGTTGGCATAGTAACAGTAGTAGTAGAAAATCCTGGTGATGTTGGTGTACCAGCAGTTCTAGTAGCTGTGGAGGGTGTTTTGGATCCTGTGGGAGGTGTCTTTTCTGTAGAAGGAGTAGGAGCAGTAACAGCAGTAGTAGAAACTCCTGGTGAAGTTTCACCAGCAGGTGTAGATGCTGTTGATTGCATTTCTGGTGTCTTTAGCGTTACTGTAGTTGGCGTCGAGGTGGAAGACTTTGTAACTGTTATTATAATTGTTGTTTTAGTGGTTTGTGGTGGAGATGTGAAAGTGAATGGCGTGGTTATTGTCACGCATGGGTAAATATTTCTTATTATCATGCCGTTAAAATCACACACAGCTGTAAAACATGTGCCATTCCCATCTGTTGTATCATACACCACTTGTCCAGTAGTGTATACTTTCCCATCATAGGTACACAGAGAAAGACATTCTGCCTCCATAACACATTTCCTTGTGTCCTCCCTCAGAAAAGGCCTTTCTAAGGGGCACCGAGGAAAACAACCTAAGATAATAATAAATGGAGGGAATAAACAAAAATACATTTCAATTGACTCAGTGTTTCTTGAATCTAAAGAAACATTATTTATATATTAACAATTCACTCATCATAATGTTCTCTGTTGTTTGGACTACATTTACCCTGTAAATGATTAAAAGATTATTTCATACCTTCTAAAAGAGGAATTTGATTAGAACAATTTCCCGACGGGTTACTGCAAGTTTTCATGCAAGCGGATCCACAGGTTCTATAGTGCCATTCACATTCATCTGGAGGGCTGTTGTAGTAATCACAGAATAAAGCTGCAAGAACAATTACTTCAGTCAGCAGTATGACAATGTTTATAAGAGGTCAAATAATAGAGGATAATGACAAAATACACTTTTTCTGCTTAAATCTGTATTCTGAGTTCCACATTTCATATAGATCTGCATATGGAGAATTCTGACTGCATTGAACACAATTTATAACAATACTTGGACTTACGACATATGCTTGGGCTCCGCCATGCCACACAAGCTCCTTTTTTACGACATTCAGCAGCATAAGCTGCCACTGCAGTACAGAAACAATCACAGTCACCCCCACTGTCACATGCACAGGTATCTCTTACGCAGGCATCATAGTACGGACCAGATTCCACCTAGAGACAAGAAATCATTTAAATATAAATTTCACAAGACCAAGAATTTTCAGAATGCACAAGGATTATAATTTTTTACTTACACGTGAATGGCAGTCTGTAAAGACAGGGCTTGTGATGATGCTGCATTGTTTGATAGCCCAGGCACTCCGATGTGGATTTTTTTCACATGGATTCATCAAGTTGCTCACTTCTGGACAGCTGGGATTTACCTTCCAGCTGTTTCCAAATGCCACTGCATCAGTGACCTCTTCTCCATCATGCTTCACAAAGTCATTGTTTGCATTACCGTCAAAGTTTCCACACAGTCCACACACCTTGCCCTGCCACAGAGATCATGTGGGTATTAAGGTAAGTGGATGAACACAAAGGTGTAGAGGATGGTTTTGTGATTTGTGCATTTAGAGGTAATGTTTACCTTAAATTTAGGATGGAGTTGGAGCATCAGACTCGTTTTATTGTCCCAGATTAAGTTCAAAAGACCTTTGACCTCTATGACATTGTATATTCCAGCAGTATGGATTTGATACAGGTAATCAGTGCCATTGCTTTCAACAACTTTGATCCCATTCTCCTCCGATAAAATCATCTTGTATCTCTGCAGGATTTAAATAGTCAGAGACATGCAATTATCTTTAAGCAAACAATGTCTGCATAAATATATTATCATATTCCAGATTTTAACATAATTTGAAGTATGCTCAAGCTGATTTCGCACTTTGAAATAAACTCACCCCAAAGGAAAGACTAATGGATTTGGAGCAAATGGTGCCACTGGTGCCACAGGGGATGTTCTCTGTGACCAGGCGTAGAGAATATGGACTCTGTTCATTATTGCAATTAGCCTAAAGGGGTTGCACATGAATTGTGTGTCAGACCAGATTTTATTTATTTTTTACTAGGTAAGAAGCCAAATTCAAAGAAAAACATACATGGGCTAAGATGTGTTCACAGTCTCCAGGGAAAGAATATTTCTTGCCATCGAAAGTCATGAAATGACCTTCACCATAGATGGTACAGGTGCCGTAACACTCATTATCTGTACATGTCCACATACCATTTGTGCATGTGCTGAAATATAGACAACAATTCACAGATTAACCCTTTAATGTTGTATGTTTCTCAGTGAGACTGCAGAGTAGGAATCTTGCAATGTTTTTAAAATTACTTATTTTTTTGGGGATGGAGAAAAAGTTATATGTTGCATATGTTGTGATGGTAGCTGTAATTAATTTTTTACTTCTATCAGTGCTAGCTCACCAGGTGTTACAGTCCTCTTGAACTTGCTCTCCAGGTGAATAACTGAGTCCGTTGTGGACACAGGTGCAGTTTGTCCTCTCCACACACCCACCTTTTCCATCAGCCAGAAGGTCATCTGGACACATACACCCTGATACACACCCAGTACTCACCTACAGACAAAACAAACCAAGAAGGACCAGCATTGGTAAGCCTAGCTATGCTTTTACAAAATCCTTTTGTGGCAACAAAAACAATTACTACTGGAAAACTGGAAACTGCTAATTGCTAAGTAATGTTTTTGTCTTTTCCTCATCCAAACTCACACAGTTGCTTAGGTCTTGGTTCTGACAGGTCCTCTGACACTCTGTCCCTTTTGTTCCAGGTTCATAATTTGAGCATTTGAAGTAGACCATTGGAGCCACACAGTCTAAAAACAGTCCAAAGTATGAAAAGTGGGAATCTTTAACACTGATGACTCAAGTTTGAATTTTACAAGCGCTATTTCAGAATTAAATTCCAACTTACCTTCCTTACTGGAGCAGTGCAATTTTCCAAGCGTACAGGTGCTATAATATGACAAAACAGTGCAAATCAGGAGTTATTGATGGTTGTCAAGACAAGAGTTATCAATTGGTAGTCAAACAACAAAGCATTGTTTATAGGATGAAGAATTCATACCATGCAACACCGTCTATGTTGGATGTTGCCGATGGTTCTATGACCTGGTTGCCTTTGTAACAAGGACACTGGTGGGCAGGCACACAACTGCCAACTTCATTAAGGTAGGTTCCCTCAGAACAGACGCAGCCGTCTACTGGTGTGAAGGACCCTGGGCAGGTGTTGTTTGGTTCATTGAGAGAGCGGCAGGTGCTTCCACAGCTGGACACACCGTAGGAGTGCTTCATGTTTTCTGAACAGTCAGATACTGTGCACGGATAAATACATTTTTATTATGACTCATTGTTTCATTATTTTCAAATTCTGCGGAATGTGATTCAAATGCATGAATTCTGTTGAACTCTACAAGTAAGTATTCTCACCACAGGGTTCAGAATCCATCCATCCCTGGAGAATGATTCCTCTGGCAGCACAGGCGTGGGCATAGTTGGACACAGCCGCACACATACACTTCCTAATATCTGCACATTTGCAGGTGTCATAGACACACCACTGCAGAGGATGAAACCCATATGCAATTATATGTAATTCATAGATATATATTGTTAATTTCAAAATAGACAAGTGTTCAGTGCATAAATACACACTTGGTAGAAAATCTCAGGACATATTTCTGAATGACATGCGGAAAAGACTCCGCTGCTGTTTGTAAGACGGGAACACCAGTCTTTAGCAGGTTTTTCTGAATGGAAAGAGTAAAGAGAGTTCTGTAATGTTTGCAAGTTGAATACTCGCATATATTAATGACTTTTATATATTTATTTATGAATTTCTTTAAATGTTTGTAATATTGTGTACCTGTGTCCACACTCAAGCTACAGGGGTTGTCAAATGTGTTTTCAATATCTGGACAACCATATGGGTTTTTCTTCCAAAAGTTGACAAACGTTATTGGTGTACCCTCTATGATACCAGACTCTGTTTTGAAATCATCTGATTGGACATCATTATAGTTTCCACATAGACCTGAATGAAGAAAGGTGTAGAATTAAAAATACAATGCCTTTAATTAATTCACTATACACTAATGCATTTTTGAAGGGTCATACATTTACATTTTAAATCATTATACTGTAACAGTTTAATAAATCTTACATTTTTACTCTTTCTTCCTTCCCTAGCAATATATATATATATATATATATATATATATATATATATATATATAAATGTGTGTGTATGTGTTTGTGTGTGTGTGTGTGTGGGTTTTATATTTATTATTTATTTATTGACAAAACTCACCACTCATCTTTCCTTTCTCTTCAGGTCTGGCTACAATATACAACTGCATGACTGGAGCCAACTGGATCTCCAGACGAAGACTCTTCATATCAGCAATGATGAAAGAGGAAGTGGGCTGGAAGATGCTCACAGGACCTGGGACAATTAAATAGGTGGGTAAAACAGAACATCTAGTCATCGGTGCCAATTGTTATGGTAATATACTTAATAGGGTGTCAACCCACCTGTGGTGGCAGGAAGCTTATATGGACTGTTTCCATCCAGTGTCACAACACCATTGGAGGCAAAACTAATCTGTTAAAACAAAAAATGTTTTGTAATTGCATCTTGGAGGATTTTGTAAGAAAAATAGTGCTGAAGAATGCTTTATGTATTCTGCACTATGCTGAAAGCAAGTGTATCATTCTGATCATAGACAATAGAAAAATAAAAAATATGAACTCTGTCCTTACAGTGGTCCCCGAAATTACAAGGGTAACTGAATTTAGACATGTGTCTGTTCGGGCAGGATCACACTTGGCCAGCTTTCCCACAACAGCAATATCACTGTCATTAGAGTGCTGGAATGAAAGAAATGATTGTAAGAACCTCAAAGTTATATAGTGTGTATTACATACAGGAGAATTTTATAATGTCAGAAGTTTTTATATATGAAGTTGTTATATAAACCATATGAATAAATGTGTTAGTGGAGGCTTTAATTTATCTAGCCCTGACAGAAAACATCTACATCATCTGCTGTACTAACAGACCTTAGTGAGGATGTAGTCACAGTTGCCACTGAAGGTGAAGGTCTTTCCATCATAAGTGGTGACGTGAGACCCTCCCACAACAGAGCAGATTCCGGGACATTCCAGGTTTGTACAAGTCCAGTGTCCAGCGGCGCACACACTGACACAGTACAGAAGCAGTGTTAGAATGGGGAAATATGTAAGTGGTATTAAAAGTGAATTTAAAATATTTAAATTATAAAATTGTTACCATTTTTTGCAAGCTTGTGTGTAAGACTCTCCTGATTGATATAGTGAACCGTTATGATCACAAGGGCACTCCTTCACAGGAACACAGCCACTCTGACCAATGTCATCTTCCACGGTGCCTTTACAAAAAGAAGCATGATACCATTTATTAAGAGGAAAAAGTGGCTTTAAAATTACACATATGCAAGTGTTTGACTCTTGATATGGTGTGAAATTACCTTCAGGGCAAAAACAGCCATCCACACAGTGTTCTTTACACAGTAGACTTGCGGTCAGATCTGAGCAGGTGTTCTTGCACGGACTCCCACACTCCATGTATTGCAAGTTCAGAGGACACTTCTTTGCTACTCCACAGAATAACACAATTAGTATATCAAACACATCCGACTATATCACAACTTATATACAGTAATATTGAAAACTTGTTTCAGATCCTTGAAAATGAATGAATTATTATTCATAATTCACTCGCTTATTGTTATTTATATATTTACTTGAATCATACCCATAGAGTCTGCAAGTTCTAATATTAAGTTCTAGTGAGCTGTAGGTGTTGTGGTGGTATTATCATATTATTCCTACTGATTTTTTAAAATTGTTTTCCAGAAATGAAACTCACGACAGAGCTGTTCTGTCCTCCATGTTCCTGGTTTTCCTCCAGCATGAGTGCACTGTCGTGAAATCTCTGTTAGCGTGTGGCAGAGACAGTCGTAATTTCCGTAACACTGACACAGGTCGTCTACACAAGCTTTTTCAAATGAACTCATGTCCATCACATTTTGACAGTTGGCAAACCCTGGACTGCTGAGATACTGCTGGCAAACGCTTATGTGCTATATAAAAAAATTAAATAAGAATTGAATTGGCAAATGAGTGAATCAGTTGAATAAAACGAAAACAGTCAATTTAATTCAGTGAAATTGGCAACTTTTTTAATTGTAAAATATATTGCTCCGAAAACTTTGTCACATACCTGGTCGCACTGATCCCCAGGAGGAAGTGTAACATCCTCGCAGGATTCAGTTGGTGTGGAAACCTTCCAGGTGTCTAGGCCTGAGAGGGATTTATTTATTTGTATATTTTGTCTGGCATTCAAAAGAAGATCTAAAGCAAAAGTTTATGACGTCATTTAATTGAAACATCAGGTTTACCGCTTTTAGGGATATCGTCATTCTTGTTGCCGTTGTAGTTTCCACAGAGTCCACAGGTCTGACCTTGGTACTTCTCTGCAAGTTCAATCTAGGAAGCACCATATAACAAGATACTGTTTATACAATTTATTTTTTCAAAAGTGAGTCTGTCCAAATGTTTATTTATGGGTAAAATATATGAGCATGCAAACACACTTAAAATCAACACTGAGCTGTCAGAAACATCTGCAAAACCTGTTGGTTCACTATGTCTTATTTAGACAATTCATATTTGCTTTGTGATTAGTAGAACTGATATCCTGTTTGATGTTTAGTTTTCCTAGTCTTAGTTATTGTGTGCAAACAAATATGATTGCTTAAAGGGTGTGTCTGATTTCATTATAGGGTTATGGATTAATCATGACACATACTAAACAAGAACCTGTGCTGGAATTCTCCTGCACTTTATCTGGTTTGCTTTGTTTTGGTTTTTTACTGCTATCATCAGATTTAATCAAATCATTTTTACGGTTTTCTTTTGAACTCTTATTTGGCTTGTAGTATCACATAGTCATTACAAGTATTACAATAACCACAGTTAAACATGACGATTTGAATAAATCATACCAATATAGAGTTGTCTTCTTCCCAGAAGACAGTCATTCCATATCTGGAGACTTTAATACTTGTCGGGGTTCCTTCAATTTTAATTCCATTCTGACTGATTGGAATCGACACCCTGTAAAAGAGAGTGTTACGAATTTCAACCAAACATGTTTGCATTTTTAAAATACAGTCACATAATTGAGTAACGCTCATCATTAAGATTCTAGGTAAAATTTTTATAATTGTAGAATAATTTTAGGTACTATTTTCACCATATTTAATTTTAGAAGCACTAATATTCTGTTGTTTCTAAATTAATTTTAATTTTAATTTTAATTTTAATTTATCTTAATTTAAAGTTTAAAGAAGATTGACGCTAGAATAAATCAGGTAAAAATGAAATAAAAATCAACTTACACTTTATTATCCATGGTGATGTCGCCATTAGTGATTTTGATGATCGTTCCCTGCAGTTTTATTGTGACTGTGCTAAAAGTGATTGAACCATTCACAGTCTCTCTTTGCATTTGGATGTTAAAATCAGATGTGGCAGTGTCACACATCACTGTCAGAACATAGTTGCACGTGTCTGGCACTTGAAAGAATTGACCATCAAAGGTCTTGAAGTGGAAATTTCCCCATGTGCTGCAGATCGTGGACTGATGATCAGGATTCGGTTCAACTAAACCAAGAGAGACAGTTTTTAAATCTCTAATCTGTGATAAGTACTTTCAGTGAGCAAAACTACACAATTTAGTTCTCCGAATTGTAAGAACTGCTTAATACCTTTTGTTACCATCACAGTCGTCATTGGGAACACTAAATATAACAGACAAAAAGAAAAACAGTTTTCATTTTTAATGAAACACATTTGTTTGCAAAAAATGAAAAAAAAAGAAAACTATCCTAATAAAAATGTTATAAGGAAGATGGATATAGTGTGACAATGTTACAAAAGTCATATTTACCCACTCAAAAAATAGTGCACCTCAAAATGTCTTATAAATCTAATATTTACAAATATTTCTGAACTTTTTATGTCCTAAATGATGTTTTGCAATTATAATGCGCATACTATTTAAACTTTTACTCTATTCATTATTAGAAACTTGGACTGAAAGAATGTTACATATATTAAAGACTGAAATGATGAGTTCATTCAATTTTATATTCCATTATTAGTGTTACAATTGTCAAATGTCAAATCTTGTAAGTTGATTAATATAAATGTTTTATCATATTAAAGTTTCTGATATAAAATGTAAAATTTTTGTTACATTTTAATCAACAATTTGAAGTTTTAACTCTACTGTTATCAGTCTATATATTTTTTGATGGATGACAAATTTAAACTGAAATACTTTGATTTAATATATTTGAAATTACTTATACAAAAGGTTTAGGTTTACTTCTTCTGACTGATCTGATGGTTCTTGGTCAGTACATAATCATATAATCCATTACTACAATTAGATATTCACCTGTTGTTGTTGTTGGCGGCCAGGTTGTAAAGTCCGTTGGATCCTTCATAAAATCCCCATAATCCTCCATGAAGCCTTTAAGATAGAAAGAGGTTTTTAAATGATATTTTGAAAGACATTTCAATGATTTGAATTTTTTTAAACTTATTTAACTTATTTTATTCTGCTTACCTGCTTGTACCAACTGCAGACTCATCAGCAGGACGACCCATCTCCGCATCCACACCTGGGACATCCTCACAGTCCCCATGGAGACAACATCCATCCTTGAGAGCTAATGTGAGCTATCTTTCAGCATTTGTCCTTTTATAACTGCCATTAGTTTGCTTTGGAGGAATGAGGTTTGTGATCAGAGGGTGGACCCATTGCTTGAATTTGGCCTTGGGCTTGATAGATACTTGATACAAACCAGAGGGTGGACCCATTGCTTGAATTTGGCCTTGGGCTTGGTAGTTTGATACAAACCAATATTTAATGTCTTCGCTGGTGATATTAAATAAACTGTATTTAAATGATGAGAACGATGTACAGTCACACAATGATTCATTTTTCTCTTGTTTAAATTACAGGGATGTACAAGGATGTGGTTCTTGACTCATTCACAACGTGAAAGATATTTTATTTAGCAATATCATTTTTGTAATTGTCAAATTTTCTTTGAAAATGTTTTAGCACTACTGGACATTACTATTTTTGTCAAAACTAGCAAAGCAAATTCAGTCTTTCTCAATTAAAATGTCAATTAATCATGTTTAATGAGAGCAGGATTAAAATCTGTAACTACAGTTACTTATAACATCATATAATTGTTATTTATAATTATAACTTTTAACCAACTGGTTATGCTACCACTAAATTAATGTAGTATTATCAAGGCATTGTTACAAATGTCAATTACTTTGACAAATATGTCAAAATGCCAAAGTATTGCCTAGAAACATTTTCAAATTTATTGACTCTCCATGATTCTAAAGAATCTAAAGAGCCCAGGCTCACAACAATATTATACATTTGTATTTTTGTACATGTAACTTCTAGATGGCACTGTGCCAATTCTTCTCGTGTATGTTTGATGCACAATTTAGATTATCTGTTCCAAGTTTTGCCTCAATTCACCAAAAAGTTAGTAAAACACAGCACGTTGCATGAAAAAATTCAAAATGGCAGACAAGCAATAGCACACTGAGTATCATTCAATGCTCTTTGACCAAAACAGGCGTTCTGTGCTTCCATGATAAACATTTTTCAAGCTTGAAGTACCACCTTCATGTTTTGTTTCTTTTTGATTCATTTTGTTTACTTCATAGGTTAAAATGTGATTAATTAGATTTAACACGTTCCGCCAACTAACCCTTGCATCTTAAATCAATACAATGGCATAATCCAAAGGCAAATAGGAGCAGTACTTGATTCAATAGCCTTTCAGCAGAGTTGTGTACTCAGAGCTTCATCTCACCCAGTTTGACATGTTTGAGGGGTTAATTCTTTGAAACCTCTTATGACTGTAGATCTTTCTGGATGCAACAGCAAACATATGGTAAGTATTTAAATGTGTAAACTTTATCTTTTCTATTCTCACTGTTTGCGAAGTGTCAGAGTCCTTGTACTGAAGGTTGAATTTGACCTCGTGTTGAAGTACGTTAATAGCATTATTAAATTATTCAAAAAGTCCCTTAAACGACAGACTATGCTTTATGGTCAAAATAATTGGTGTGTGTTGGTATTACATATCTGATAAAAGAATTTGATATGCATTTACCATAATACATGACCATGGACCACAAAACTAAATATAATTAAAATAAATAAGCTTTCCATTGATGTATGGCTTGTTAGGATAGGACAATATTTGGCTGAGATACAACTATTTAAAATCTGGAATCTGAGGGTGCAAAAAAATAAAATGAAGCTGTCTAAATGAAGTCCTTAGCAGTGCATATTACTTATTAAAAATGAAGTTTTGATATATTTATGGTAGGAAATTTACATAATATATGGAACATGATCTTTACTTGGGCCCAATCCCAGTTCTATTTTATACCCCCTTCCCCTTCCCCTTGAGTGTTAAGAGGTAGGGGTGAAAATATTCCCTTAAGAATTGGGACACTGCTACTATACCGTTACACGTCATCATACGTCATCCAGCTCCTACAATTAACACACCTATACTGGTGTGCTGGTGTTGTTAGAGCCTCCCTGTTCTATTTTAATACGCTGCTTACTGACAAACACACACACATATTGGAAATTGTGCAGCTCACAGCTCAAGGAGCAAAGAAAATTGTCAATGCTGTCCAATGACTTTTATTAATAACAGTTTAAATACTGAATCACTACATTATATTTTCCAGCAACGAGAGAATAAAATCTCGCTTACACACAACTTCCATATCTCTCTGTCTCTGTCTCTCTCTTTCGATTTGGCAATATTTGAGAAAAGGATTTAGCTAATTATTGCTGTAAAAACAAAAGGGTGCCTCAGATATCCTTTTATATATTTTAGGAACTTAAAAATTAATTTGAAGTGCCTCAAAGCTCTTTTCCTCATAATACGGTTCCTGGAGGAACCATTATAGTCATTGCAGTTTGTGCAGGAACTCATGGGATCCTTAAATCACTTTGTTTCCAGGTTCTGAGGTTCTGGAGTCACTCTTTCATTACACTGATACCTCAAAGTGCTCTGGAGGTTCCTGGAGGTAATCATTTAAAAAAGAAAAGGTAAGATCTGTTAACATTAAAGTGGTTCCTGGAAGATCTCACTTGTAAAAACCAGCATCTGGAAGAACCCAGATATTCATGTGACAAAAATTTAATATGACTGATTATTATTACTATTAATATTTACTTTACTTTTGTGGCACTTGCTATGTGAAAAAATAAATAAAAAATTGCATGATTAGAAAAGACTAAATTGTCACAGTCCTGTTCACAGTCAGAATTGGCCCCCATAACATAAATAAATAAATGAATAAATAAATATGTCTAGATATCAGCCACAGTATATCCAACTAAAATTCTAAAATAATTTCTGAAAACACTGTTCTCAGCAATAGGGAATATATACCTATATGATCGAACAGGCATCCAGTGGCTACATCATGATATTACAAATTATTTTATTTATTTATTTCCTCCAGATTGCACTTTTATCTGCTTCCATTTGTTGGATTTTAAATAGTTTGTTGTATAACTTAAATACTGCAATAACTAAAAATAGTTTTACTGAAATAGGCTAAATGTTAAATAATTTGAAGTTGGATAGTTTACCCTGAAACTTTAAAGCAAACATTAAAAATATTATTGAACTAAATGTCTCAACACATCAATTTCATGTATACTTAAACATACGCTAAGTATAACAATCAGTATATGAGTATTATTTAGAGTGTTTATTATATTTTTATTTCCCTAACGAAATAGGTTTGCTCAGCTGTCGTCAAGAAGAAGAAAATGCATCAGAGTTGGCATCCTCGTGCTTCTGCTGTTTGCTCGCGAGCGTGCAAGAGCGATTTCAAAAAAAAAAAAAATAACGGCTCCTTTCCTCAAAGAAACAATGGCTGCGCAAGGCGAGTAAAGCCTCCAAAATAAATATACAGATTTACTATTTGTACACTAATTCCTAGACTGACGAGCTTAACTGCATGTTTTTATTTTGAAATGTTTGTTTTAATAATTGCAATACTAACGAATCGAATGTACTTTGTGGGACGAAATGGAGACTAACAATCACAAGGTCACAAACAATCCTTTTTAGTCAGCTTTACTCATTATTTTCATTGTATCTCACTTCTTTTACTTTTCTGAACTATTTGTTGTTGTTTACCTTTGATAAATAGTTACACTTTCATGTAATGTAGTAAGCTATAGTAAGCTAATATCCTATTTTTAGAGTCATTTACACATTACCAAAACATAAAACATTTTTTTTTCCTTTTCTCTCCTCAGAACATCCATTATATATGAGTTATCTTAAAATCTCAAAGGGTTCACAGAGCAACCTTATGTATTTATTTATTTAGTTGACATTGAAATAAATGAAATAGTGTTTCAGCTTGGCCTAAGCCAAAATGAATGCCACATGGACTACTTTGATGATGTTTTTCTTAACTTTCTGGATATGGACAGTATACCGTACACACAGCTTCAATGGAGGGACTGAGAGCTCTCGGACTAAATCTAAAATATCTTAAATTGTGTTCCGAAGATAAACGGAGGTCTTACGTGTTTGGAACGACATGAGGGTGAGTTATTAATAACATAATTTTCAATTTTGGATGAACTGTCCCTTTAATTTTAATTAATAAATAAACAATTGTGCATTCTTTATGTTTGTTCATAAACTTTTGCCGTCAAAGTAATGTTTAATCTTAGCTAATGCGTGCTGGTGTCAAAGCCCATTATACTGTTTTTTTTTGCCATTTATTTTGCTTTATTATAGTCAGCACTCATTTCACAAGAAGAAAATCATTTTATTTTGCATTGCTAAAGAAGAAACAAAATACCCTGAAAATGCCCTGAGAGATAATAGTTATAGAACAAAAAGCTGAATGGTCCCATCTTTCACCAATATGCATAGTTTTTTTTTTTTTTTTGCAATTTATCTGGAATTGTAGCAGTATAGCATACACACTGAATGGGATCTTTTATCCACTAGTCTTCTGGTTTTCACATGTAATTGGAGTGCATTTGCAGCTCTCTATGTAGACGTAGTCATGATCGATCACACGCTCATCAGAACACTTCAGCTGCACTTTTTTAATGCTGGTTTTCATCTCCCGACAGCAAGAACAGCTGTGCATCATGATGTTGGCTCCCATTGAATACCTATGTGGATTTCCAAAAAAAAACACCAGTCAGTTAAGCACAAAAACTGCTTCTAATATACAAGTCTGTGTTAAAGTCGTAGTATAGCCCTGTTTACAGCTGGAATGAACAATCATTCAGTATGAGTATATGTAAGTATGAAGTATATTTCACAAGAAATCATGTCAGGGTGCTCTCACATCGATTCTGTGTCACAGTGGCCACTGCAGGAAGTCACTTCTATGGGATGGATGGACTTGCAGTCATTTAAAGTAACATCTGTGGTGTTCTTCACACGAACACAGTTCCTGAGCTCACCTGAGATATTAGAGGTAATAGGAGATAATATAAATATATATTTTTAGAATTTTCTTTTTGAACAGGACCACAAGGAATTATTGAACAAGGAAACAATTTCTTACAAGTATTGCAACATTCATCTGCATCAAGTGTCAGCGTTCCCTGTAAAGACAAATAGGGCTTTGTTTAAACATCAGATTAAAAATTAAAGGGATAGTTCACTCAAAATGTCTGTTGTTCAAAACCTGTTTAATTATGATAAAGCAAAATATTATTTAAATGGTTTTGTCTGTAAAAAGGCAACATGGTTCAAAACAAATTTGAAATATCTTCTTTTGTGTTCCACAGATGAAATATTCATGCAGGTTTGGAACAACACGAGGATGAGTAAATGTTTACCGAAGTTTCACCACCTTTTAAGCTGAATTATTTAAACACTACAGATGGAGAAAGAAAAAAAAAACCTACATGCATATAGGCCTACCTTTTAGTGTTGGAAGACAGAAACAAACAGAACAAGTGCATCATGTTTGGAACTTGAGCTAAAGATATTAAACTCACAGGCACACACTCATCTGGATTGAACTCTGGACAGGTTGCTATGGTCTTCTCTATCATGAATGTGTCATTCATTTGTTGACAGATCACAGTCTCACACTTGTAGTTGTACGTGTCTCCAGTCTACAAAAAAATAAAAATAAGTAAAAGATATAGCTGAACAGATAATGTGAACTGAATGTGTGAAGAAAAGTTTGAGAATATGCACCTTGAGAATATGTGTGGTGTTGTCTGGCGCCGTATAAAAACAGCTATTTTGCTTGCATGTTTGACAGCATTCTCCTTCTTCTTGGACAGGCACAAATCCCTTGGAGTACAAAAAACTATTTTATAATTTTGATGTTTACATACTTATAGTTCAGAAGTTGAGTTGTATGAATGAGTTGATGTAATGGTTCACAAGAATACATTGTAATTATTACATCAGGGCAAGGTTCACAGGCTACAGAAGTGCACGTGATGACATGTAGTTGGGTCTTTGGGTCTTTATCCATTAGACAGTTACATTCGATGCAGGGATCTGTGGGGATTTGAACTCCAGGCTAGAAGAAAACAGAGATTATCTAGTCAGAAAAGTGTAAAATACTAACACTATTTAAGAGTTCATCTTTTGTTCCCTTTTAAATATCAGGATTTGCCCAAATTAACTTTATTAGTATAAACAAATGAACCCAGTAGCTTACCTGGTACTCAGTGTTATTGTACACACATACATCTTTGGGCACTGAAAATCATCAAAATCAGTTTTTTTATGAGCCATAAAACTAGTTCAATAATAATTTACGCTACTTTAGTCAATTTAAAGAAAAGTGTAATTTGTGTAATAGTTCATTTTTTTTAATCACATATCTTGATAAAATATAAAAATTACAATGTGTAAAGATAGAAATCATATCAGTTAGCCTTTTGAATAATTACACTAGCTATTTTTGCCATGTTAAAAATAGACAATTTCATATTCCTGATTTTCTTCAGATTTCAACATGGACTCAAAATGTACTGCCTGATAGGAATGACTTACAATATTATTATTATTTTTTTTGTAGGACAGCCAATTGTTTAACATTTAAATCCATAGAATGATATGTGAGACTTACCACAGGGTGGACAGCAACTGTCTTCAGATTTATTTGCTGCCAATGTATATCCCACAGCACACTTCTTCTGAAGACACAGCTCGACATCACACACTGAATGGGTTGAGAAATGGGGATTCTTATAAATAATTTTTGAATGCATTTATGTAGGGATAGTTCAATAGTGGCAGTAACTGTGAATCATTTATTTGCTTCAGATTCATTATCTTGCTTGTAATGTTCAAGCATGTTTAGTCTTGACTCACCGCAGGTTAGGCAGCAGTTTTCAATTATTTTCTTTTGTTCTGGTCCACAGGACTTTTCAGCCGGACACCCGACAGGCACAGTTTTAATACCAAAGGTCTCATTGGAGCATGTGTATTCATGACAGTCCATGGTCCATGTATCGCCGGGCTGCAGGAGGAAAAACAAGCAGATGATAGTTAGGAGTTTGTGATGATTGTAAATAGCAGATGCTAATTGAAATATTTTGAATCACACTGAATATCTTTTCTATTTTTTTTTGCCTATACATACCTGTCTAGGTAATCCATCAGGGCCGATGCAATCTACATGGAGGGAATGAAAAATAAATCAGTGGAAATAAGACGTGAATGTGCATTTAACAGAGAAAATAAGGAAGAACAGTAAGTAAATAAAGAAACACATCTTACCACAATAAGATGTACAGGCATCTATCGTTGAACTAACTCGATATTTGTCATCAGGACAGTAACAGCCTTCCGTAAATGTTTGATGACAGTTATTGTTTTGACAGTCTTTCTCCACAAATATATCATTGTACCTAGTTGAGTAAGCACATCAGATAATGAAGTATTACAGTTGCAACACTTACTAAGGACTGTTGTTTTGTAGATATGAGATGTGAGCTTACCTTGTACTGCAGGTTTTTTCAACTTTAGGACCACATCCCTTATAGACTTTGTGACTGGGGCACTTGTATTCTGTTAAAGAAGTCAATAACAATTACATATCAGGGTCCTCTTGAGTACAACATACTGTATTTTAAAAACACCCCAAAACACTCAAAAGGTAATGTTCATTTTGCTTACCACACTTTTTTGTGAGTTCATTTGATGTTCTCCACTCCACACAGATACCCTGTTTGCCACATAGCAGAGCATATGCCTCCAGACTGGTACATCCAATAGAGCCGTTTCCCATGTGGCACACATCATATTTGCATGCCTCATAATAACTTTCATAAGGAACGACCCCATGGCATTCCATGAACATACTGTGGAGAAACATTTACTCAATTTGACTTTTGATATCAGGCATCTTAAAGAGACAGTACAGCCAAAAATGAAAATTCTGACATCTTTTACCATGATGTTCTTTCAAACCTGTATGACTTTGTTTATTCTATTTTTGTACCAAATAAAGAAAGTTAAACACATTTGGAACACCTTGAGGGTAAGTAAATGGTGACAGCTTACTTGCATTTACCTTTAAAAGGGAAAACACTTTGTAATAATCAGTGCTACAAACAAAAGTGATTAAAAGTTTTTTCTTTTCCTTACTCGCTCTTGATGAGATCACAAATGGTCGGATTGCAGGTAGGTGGAGATGGAGTTGAATGTGTAGGTGGAGATGGAGTTGGAGGTATTTTGCATCCTGGTGGGACCATCCAAAGCTGTGCCATGTTCACACATGATTGATCAATTTGTCCATCGGGACGTCTGCAGTCATTTGTACGGTTGTTGTCACAAACCCCTAAAAAATTTAGTTTTAATTATAGTTCATCTGAATTAAGTGAGCAAGAAATGGACAATTCAAAGTAAATTTTATATCAACATTCAGAGTTTTTTTTTTTTTTTTTTTGCACTGGTAAATGTAAAATGAAACAGTATTCTCACTTATATTTTCCTATCTGTACTCACCGCACTGTCCCTCTGTATTGCCATGGAAGTATGAGAATGGGAGATTGATCTCAAAGCCTTGATGATTCACAGTAATGTCAACTTTGATTTCAGTGATATTCACAATTACTGCCATGCCAGAGGTGGTGATGAAGAAGTCATTATTCATATAAGTTAGTTGTTTTACTTCATCATTAACGTAGACCTGAGGGAAATAATGCCTTTCTGTGTTATGTCAATTATGCTCTAGAGTACTATGTGTTGTTTTGCAAAGTTGCTTGATTTGATATGAAATTTGAAGTATTTTTGTATACAATTAATTAGAATTTTGCTAGTTTTTCAGAAATCTATACATGTTTTTGCTTTAGCCCTAAGACTTACCTGGACCTCTTTAGTGTTGCTTGTCAGCTTTATTTTATAGGATTTGTAGTTCACAACCACATACTCAGGGCAAGCAAGATTATTTTTAACATCACAATAATAGTTTTTAACATGGACACTGATATTGTATCTTGGGATGATTTCTTGGAACAAAACGTAAGTGCAGTTTCCTTGGAAAGCATAGTAGGTTCCATCAAAAGTTTGGTAATGTGGGTCACCCCAGCCACTACATTTACCTGCAAAACAATTTACAAAAAAGTAAATATAAGGTACTGGCAAGGACATTTGTTATTGTCATTTTAATATTATTTGAAATTTACTTAATTTACTTAAATATAAATATTTCATATTAATGGAATAGCCATTAACATGAATCACACTCACATTCACACTCATACTTAGAACAGCAGCCGTTGTTATAAGGCACCTTCTTAGCTTTAATTCCATTGCTACATTTAGGTATGACTTTATCAGATGTGCCACATTGTAGAGGTGTTGATGTGACACTGCCATTTTTACATGTGTTGTTTTTGCAGTTTTCAATCCAGGATTCCATATGCTGTATGACACAATTGGATTGATAAGCAGAACAATCAACAAATTAATTAAATTCATTAGTTTCAGATATCTTTTTTCCCTTAACAATTAATACTCTAGGCATCTAGTAGCTATGCAATACATAATGAATTTAGTGTTATTTTACAACACATTATATCAAATAACTATTAGAAGCTATTTTTGTATTCTTCATTTTGAAAAATCATGCAGAATTTTTTGTGGAAACATTACAGCATAAGTGTACAGCTAATTATTAAATTACCTTTCTGTTGAATTCTTTGCAGTCTCTTGGTATTTTGCATGGCTGAGAGACTATATCTATACCACAGGAGGAGTTGCATGTGGCAGTGAAGCACCAACCTGCTTGATCTGTTTTATTGTAGATTATTGACCCTATAATTACAATAAAAGGATGTGAAAGGAGGTAAACAATAAGATATATTTTTATCATGAATGCAACTTGAATGTAAAGTAGGGTCAAGGTAATGTACACGTACAAGGATTTAAAAAACTGTAAAGTTGGAAAACTGTAAGGTTTGGGAAATTATTGTTAAAGTGACTCTCACCTGGTGAGTATACTGCTGTTAAATATGGGCAGTGACACTGGGGTGATGTGTTATTTCTGGTGGTATTGGGAGTAACTCCTGTAACCACAGATATCTCTGTTGTAGTAGTAAAGATTCTTGTAGATGTCTTTGTTGATGTGGGTGTTGTTGTTACAGTAGATGGTGTGATAGTATTGGTTGTGTATGGTGATGTAGGTGTTGTAACAGTTGTAGGTAACGTCTCTGTTGAAGTAGGTGTCGATGTTCCAGTAGTTGGTGTAGTAGTGGATGTGATTGTGGATGGTGTTCCTGTTGATGTAGGTGTTATTGTAACAGTTGTCTCTGATGTTTCTGTTGATGTAGGTGTTGATGTGGGAGTTGTTGTTGTAGCAGTAGTTGTACTAATTGTAGATGGTGTTTCTGTTGATATAGGTGTCAATGTTCCAGTAATTGGTGTAGAAGTGGATGTGATTGTGGATGGTGTTCCTGTTGATGTAGGTGTTATTGTAACAGTTGTCGGGGATGTTTCTGTTGATGTATGTGTTGTTGTTGGATTTGTTGTTGTAGCAGTAGTTGTACTAATTGTAGATGGTGTTTCTGTTGATGTAGGTGTAATTGTAACAGTTGTCAGGGATGTTTCTTTTGATGTAGGTGTTGATGTGGGAGTTGTTGTTGTTGCAGTAGTTGTACTAAATGTAGATGGTGTTTCTGTTGATGTATGTGTAATTGTAACAGTTGTAGGTGTTGATGTTACAGTAATTGTTGAAGTAGTTGATGTAAGTGTATTTGAAGACGTTGTAGAAGGAGTACAGTAGTCTTCTGGTTCACAACATTTTACACGTATTTCATAATTATAACAAAGTGATGGAATGCTATTTGCATTGTCTTCATTTGAACATGACAATCCAAATGATGTATTACAATAAACTGTTTGTCCCAAATCTTGCAAGGACTTTTGGGGATAATTTACTGCCCTGCATTCAATTTCTTCAGGGCTCTGACAGGCGATCTTTTTTGAATTCCACAATGCATCTATGGGCTCCGTTTCGAATCCTTCTGGCTCTGTACTGGGTGTGTTGCCATCAGTCCAATCTGACCATGTGCATTTAGGAGTACAGACGGGAGTTGTTGTTGTTGTAGCAGTAGTTGTGCTAATTGTAGATGGTGTTACTGTTGATGTTGGTGATGTTTCTGTTGACGTAGGTGTCGATGTTCCAGTAGTTGGGGTAGTAGTGGATGTGATTGTGGATGGTGTTCCTGTTGATGTAGGTGTTATTGTAACTTTTGTCGGTGATGTTTCTGTCGATGTAGCTGTTGATGTGGGAGTTGTTGTTGTAGCAGTAGTTGTACTAATTGTAGATGGTGTTTCTGTTGATGTAGGTGTAATTGTAACAGTTATCAGGGATGTTTCTGTTGTTGTAGGTGTTGATGTGGGAGTTGTTGTTGTAGCAGTTGTTGTACTTATTGTAGATGGTGTTTCTGTTGATGTAGGTGTAATTGTTACAGTTGTAGGTGTTGATGTTATAGTAGTTGTTGAAGTAGTTGATGTTAGTGTACTTGGAGATGTTGTAGAAGGAGTACAATAGTCTTCTGGTTTACAACATTTTACACGTATTTCATAATTATAACAGAGTGGTGGAATGCTATTTGCATTGTCTTCATTTGAACATGACAGTCCAAATGATGTATTACAATAAACTGTTTGTCCCAAATCCTGCAAGGACTTTTGGGGATAATTTACTGCCCTGCATTCAATTTCTTCAGGACTCTTACAGGTGATCATTTTTGAATTCCACAATGCATCTATGGGTTCAGTTTCGAATCCTTCTGGCTCTGTACTGGGTGTGTTGCCATCAGTCCAATCTGACCATGTGCATTTAGGAGTACAGATGGGAGTTGTTGTTGTTGTAGCAGTAGTTGTGCTAATTGTAGATGGTGTTACTGTTGATGTTGGTGATGTTTCTGTTGATGTAGGTGTCGATGTTCCAGTAGTTGGTGTAGTAGTGGATTTGATTGTGGATGGTGTTCCTGTTGATGTAGGTGTTATTGTAACAGTTGTCGGGGATGTTTCTGTTGATGTATGTGTTGATGTTGGAGTTGTTGTTGTAGCAGTAATTGTACTAATTGTAGATGGTGTTTCTGTTGATGTGGGAGTTGTTGTTGTAGCAGTAGTTGTACTAATTGTTGATGGTGTTTCCGTTGATGTAGGTGTAATTGTAAAAGTTGTAGGTGTTGATGTTACAGTAGTTGTTGAAGTAGTTGATGTTAGTGTACTTGGGGATGTTGTTGGAGTACAATAGTCTTCTAGTTTACAACATTTTACACGTATTTCATAATTATAACAAAGTGGTGGAATGCTATTTGCGTTGTCTTCATTTGAACATGACAGTCCAAATGATGTATTACAATAAACTGTTTGTCCCAAATCTTGCAGGGACTTTTGGGGATAATTTACTGCCCTGCATTCAATTTCTTCAGGACTCTGACAGGCGATCTTTTTTGAATTCCACAATGCATCTATGGGTTCAGTTTCGAATCCTTCTGGCTCTGTACTGGGTGTGTTGCCATCAGTCCAATCTGACCATGTGCATTTAGGAGTACAGACGGGAGTTGTTGTTGTTGTAGCAGTAGTTGTGCTAATTGTAGATAGTGTTACTGTTGATGTTGGTGATGTTTCTGTTGATGTAGGTGTCGATGTTCCAGTAGTTGGTGTAGTAGTGGATTTGATTGTGGATGGTGTTCCTGTTGATGTAGGTGTTATTGTAACAGTTGTCAGGGATGTTTCTGTTGATGTATGTGTTGATGTTGGAGTTGTTGTTGTAGCAGTAATTGTACTAATTGTAGATGGTGTTTCTGTTGATGTGGGAGTTGTTGTTGTAGCAGTAGTTGTACTAATTGTTGATGGTGTTTCCGTTGATGTAGGTGTAATTGTAAAAGTTGTAGGTGTTGATGTTACAGTAGTTGTTGAAGTAGTTGATGTTAGTGTACTTGGGGATGTTGTTGGAGTACAATAGTCTTCTAGTTTACAACATTTTACACGTATTTCATAATTATAACAAAGTGGTGGAATGCTATTTGCGTTGTCTTCATTTGAACATGACAGTCCAAATGATGTATTACAATAAACTGTTTGTCCCAAATCTTGCAGGGCCTTTTGGGGATAATTTACTGCCCTGCATTCAATTTCTTCAGGGCTCTGACAGGTGATCTTTTTTGAATTCCACAATGCATCTATGGGTTCAGTTTCGAATCCTTCTGGCTCTGTACTGGGTGTGTTGCCATCAGTCCAATCTGACCATGTGCATTTAGGAGTACAGATGGGAGTTGTTGTTGTTGTAGAAGTAGTTGTGCTAATTGTAGATGGTGTTACTGTTGATGTTTCTGTTGACGTAGGTGCCGATGTTCCAGTAGTCGGTGTAGTAGTGGATGTGATTGTGGATGGTGTTCCTGTTGATGTAGGTGTTATTGTTACAGTTGTTGGGGATGTTTCTGTCGATGTAGGTGTTGATGTGGGATTTGTAGTTGTAGCAGCAGTTGTACTAATTGTAGATGGTGTTTCTGTTGATGTAGGTGTAATTGTAACAGTTGTCGGGGATGTTTCTGTTGATGTAGGTGTTGATATGGGAGTTGTTGTTGTAGCAGTAGTTGTACTAATTGTAGATGGTGTTTCTGTTGATGTAGGTGTAATTGTAACAGTTGTCGGGGATGTTTCTGTCGATGTAGGTGTTGATGTAGGAGTTGTTGTTGTAACAGTCGTTGTACTAATTGTAGATGGTGTTTCTGTTGATGTAGGTGTAATTGTAACAGTTGTCGGGGATGTTTCTGTTGATGTAGGTGTTGATGTGAGAGTTGTTGTTGTAGCAGTAGTTGTACTAATTGTAGATGGTGTTTCTGTTGATGTAGGTGTAATTGTAACAGTTGTAGGTGTTGAGGTTGCAGTAGTTGTTGAGGTAGTTGATGTTAGTGTACTTGGAGACGTTGTAGAAGGAGTACAATAGTCTTCTGGTTTACAACATTTTACACGTATTTCATAATTATAACAAAGTGGTGGAATGCTATTTGCATTGTCTTCATTTGAACATGACAGTCCAAATGATGTATTACAATAAACTGTTTGTCCCAAATCTTGCAGGGACTTTTGGGGATAATTTACTGCCCTGCATTCAATTTCTTCAGGACTCTGACAGGCGATCTTTTTTGCATTCCACAATGCATCTATGGGTTCAGTTTCGAATCCTTCTGGCTCTGTACTGGGTGTGTTGCCATCAGTCCAATCTGACCATGTGCATTTAGGAGTACAGATGGGAGTTGTTGTTGTTGTAGCAGTAGTTGTGCTAATTGTAGATGGTGTTATTGTTGACGTAGGTGCCGATGTTCCAGTAGTTGGTGTAGTAGTGGACGTGATTGTGGATGGTGTTCCTGTTGATGTAGGTGTTATTGTTACAGTTGTTGGGGATGTTTCTGTCGATGTAGGTTTTGATGTGGGAGTTGTTGTTGTAGCAGTAGTTTTACTAATTGTAGATGGTGTTTCTGTTGATGTAGGTGTAATTGTAACAGTTGTCGGGGATGTTTCTGTTGATGTAGGTGTTGATGTGAGAGTTGTTGTTGTAGCAGTAGTTGTACTAATTGTAGATGGTGTTTCTGTTGATGTAGGTGTAATTGTAACAGTTGTAGGTGTTGATGTTAAAGTAGTTGTTGAGGTAGTTGATGTTAGTGTACTTGGAGACATTGTAGAAGGAGTACAATAGTCTTCTGGTTTACAACATTTTACACGTATTTCATAATTATAACAAAGTGGTGGAATGCTATTTGCGTTGTCTTCATTTGAACATGACAGTCCAAATGATGTATTACAATAAACTGTTTGTCCCAAATCTTGCAGGGACTTTTGGGGATAATTTACTGCCCTGCATTCAATTTCTTCAGGGCTCTGACAGGTGATCTTTTTTGAATTCCACAATGCATCTATGGGTTCAGTTTCGAATCCTTCTGGCTCTGTACTGGGTGTGTTGCCATCAGTCCAATCTGACCATGTGCATTTACGAGTACAGATGGGAGTTGTTGTTGTTGTAGCAGTAGTTGTGCTAATTGTAGATGGTGTTACTGTTGATGTAGGTGATGTTTCTGTTGACGTAGGTGCCGATGTTCCAGTAGTCGGTGTAGTAGTGGATGTGATTGTGGATGGTGTTCCTGTTGATGTAGGTGTTATTGTTACAGTTGTTGAGGATGTTTCTGTCGATGTAGGTGTTGATGTGGGATTTGTAGTTGTAGCAGCAGTTGAACTAATTGTAGATTGTGTTTCTGTTGATGTAGGTGTAATTGTAACAGTTGTCGGGGATGTTTCTGTTGATGTAGGTGTTGATGTGGGAGTTGTTGCTGTAGCAGTAGTTGTACTAATTGTAGATGGTGTTTCTGTTGATGTAGGTGTAATTGTAACAGTTGTAGGTGTTAATGTTACAGTAGTTCTTGAAGTAGTTGATGTTAGTGTACTTGGAGATGTTGTAGAAGGAGTACAATAGTCTTCTGGTTTACAACATTTTACACGTATTTCATAATTATAACAAAGTGGTGGAATGCTATTTGCATTGTCTTCATTTGAACATGACAGTCCAAATGATGTATTACAATAAACTGTTTGTCCCAAATCTTGCAGGGACTTTTGGGGATAATTTACTGCCCTGCATTCAATTTCTTCAGGGCTCTGACAGGCGATCTTTTTTGAATTCCACAATCCATCTATGGGTTCAGTTTCGAATCCTTCTGGCTCTGTACTGGGTGTGTTGCCATCAGTCCAATCTGACCATGTGCATTTAGGAGTACAGATGGGAGTTGTTGTTGTTGTAGCAGTAGTTGTGCTAATTGTAGATGGTGTTATTGTTGATGTAGGTGATGTTTCTGTTGACGTAGGTGCCGATGTTCCAGTAGTTGGTGTAGTAGTCGATGTGATTGTGGATGGTGTTCCTGTTGATTTAGGTGTTATTGTAACAGTTGTCTCTGATGTTTCTGTTGATGTGGGAGTTGTTGTTGTAGCAGTAGTTGTACTAATTGTAGATGGTGTTTCTGTTGATGTAGGTGTAATTGTAACAGTTGTCAGGGATGTTTCTGTTGATGTAGGTGTAATTGTAACAGTTGTAGGTGTTAATGTTACAGTAGTTCTTGAGGTAGTTGATGTTAGTGTACTTGGAGATGTTGTAGAAGGAGTACAATAGTCTTCTGGTTTACAACATTTTACACGTATTTCATAATTATAACAAAGTGGTGGAATGCTATTTGCATTGTCTTCATTTGAACATGACAGTCCAAATGATGTATTACAATAAACTGTTTGTCCCAAGTCTTGCAGGGACTTTTGGGGATAATCTACTGCCCTGCATTCAATTTCTTCAGGGCTCTGACAGGCGATCTTTTTTGAATTCCACAATGCATCTATGGGTTCAGTTTCGAATCCTTCTGGCTCTGTACTGGGTGTGTTGCCATCAGTCCAATCTGACCATGTGCATTTAGGAGTACAGATGGGAGTTGTTGTTGTTGTAGCAGTAGTTGTGCTAATTGTAGATGGTGTTGTTGTTGATTTAGGTGATGTTTCTGTTGACGTAGGTGCCGATGTTCCAGTAGTCGGTGTAGTAGTCGATGTGATTGTGGATGGTGTTCCTGTTGATGTAGGTGTTATTGTAACAGTTGTCTCTGATGTTTCTGTTGATGTGGGAGTTGTTGTTGTAGCAGTAGTTGTACTAATTGTAAATGGTGTTTCTGTTGATGTAGGTGAAATTGTAACAGTTGTCAGGGATGTTTCTGTTGATGTAGGTGTAATTGTAACAGTTGTAGGTGTTAATGTTACAGTAGTTCTTGAGGTAGTTGATGTTAGTGTACTTGGAGATGTTGTAGAAGGAGTACAATAGTCTTCTGGTTTACAACATTTTACACGTATTTCATAATTATAACAAAGTGGTGGAATGCTATTTGCATTGTCTTCATTTGAACATGACAGTCCAAATGATGTATTACAATAAACTGTTTGTCCCAAATCTTGCAGGGCCTTTTGGGGATAATTTACTGCCCTGCATTCTATTTCTTCAGGGCTCTGACAGGCGATCTTTTTTGAATTCCACAATGCATCTATGGGTTCAGTTTCGAATCCTTCTGGCTCTGTACTGGGTGTGTTGCCATCAGTCCAATCTGACCATGTGCATTTAGGAGTACAGACGGGAGTAGTTGTTGTTGTAGCAGTAGTTGTGCTAATTGTAGATGGTGTTACTGTTGATGTTGGTGATGTTTCTGTTGACGTAGGTGCCGATGTTCCAGTAGTCGGTGTAGTAGTGGATGTGATTGTGGATGGTGTTCCTGTTGATGTAGGTGTTATTGTTACAGTTGTTGGGGATGTTTCTGTCGATGTAGGTGTTGATGTGGGATTTGTAGTTGTAGCAGCAGTTGTACTAATTGTAGATGGTGTTTCTGTTGATGTAGGTGTAATTGTAACAGTTGTCGGGGATGTTTCTGTTGATGTAGGTGTTGATGTGGGAGTTGTTGTTGTAGCAGTAGTTGTACTAATTGTAGATGGTGTTTCTGTTGATGTAGGTGTAATTGTAACAGTTGTAGGTGTTAATGTTACAGTAGTTCTTGAGGTAGTTGATGTTAGTGTACTTGGAGATTTTGTAGAAGGAGTACAATAGTCTTCTGGTTTACAACATTTTACACGTATTTCATAATTATAACAAAGTGGTGGAATGCTATTTGCATTGTCTTCATTTGAACATGACAGTCCAAAGGATGTATTACAATAAACTGTTTGTCCCAAGTCTTGCAGGGACTTTTGGGGATAATCTACTGCCCTGCATTCAATTTCTTCAGGGCTCTGACAGGCGATCTTTTTTGAATTCCACAATGCATCTATGGGTTCAGTTTCGAATCCTTCTGGCTCTGTACTGGGTGTGTTGCCATCAGTCCAATCTGACCATGTGCATTTAGGAGTACAGATGGGAGTTGTTGTTGTTGTAGCAGTAGTTGTGCTAATTGTAGATGGTGTTATTGTTGATGTAGGTGATGTTTCTATTGACGTAGGTGCCGATGTTCCAGTAGTTGGTGTAGTAGTCGATGTGATTGTGGATGGTGTTCCTGTTGATGTAGGTGTTATTGTAACAGTTGTCTCTGATGTTTCTGTTGATGTGGGAGTTGTTGTTGTAGCAGTAGTTGTACTAATTGTAGATGGTGTTTCTGTTGATGTATGTGTAATTGTAACAGTTGTCAGGGATGTTTCTGTTGATGTAGGTGTAATTGTAACAGTTGTAGGTGTTAATGTTACAGTAGTTCTTGAGGTAGTTGATGTTAGTGTACTTGGAGATGTTGTAGAAGGAGTACAATAGTCTTCTGGTTTACAACATTTTACACGTATTTCATAATTATAACAAAGTGATTGAATGCTATTTGCATTGTCTTCATTTGAACATGACAGTCCAAATGATGTATTACAATAAACTGTTTGTCCCAAATCTTGCAGGGACTTTTGGGGATAATTTACTGCCCTGCATTCTATTTCTTCAGGGCTCTGACAGGCGATCTTTTTTGAATTCCACAATGCATCTATGGGTTCAGTTTCGAATCCTTCTGGCTCTGTACTGGGTGTGTTGCCATCAGTCCAATCTGACCATGTGCATTTAGGAGTACAGATGGGAGTTGTTGTTGTTGTAGCAGTAGTTGTGCTAATTGTAGATGATGTTACTGTTGATGTAGGTGATGTTTCTGTTGACGTAGGTGCCGATGTTCCAGTAGTCGGTGTAGTAGTGGATGTGATTGTGGATGGTGTTCCTGTTGATGTAGGTGTTATTGTTACAGTTGTTGGGGATGTTTCTGTCGATGTAGGTGTTGATGTGGGATTTGTAGTTGTAGCAGCAGTTGTACTAATTGTAGATGGTGTTTCTGTTGATGTAGGTGTAATTGTAACAGTTGTCTCTGATGTTTCTGTTGATGTGGGAGTTGTTGTTGTAGCAGTAGTTGTACTAATTGTAGATGGTGTTTCTGTTGATGTAGGTGTAATTGTAACAGTTGTCGGGGATGTTTCTGTTGATGTATGTGTTGATGTGGGAGTTGTTGTTGTAGCAGTAGTTGTACTAATTGTGGATGGTGTTTCTGTTGATGTAGGTGTAATTGTTACAGTTGTCGAGGATGTTTCTGTTGGTGTAGGTGTTGATGTAGGAGTTGTTGTTGTAACAGTCGTTGTACTAATTGTAGATGGTGTTTCTGTTGATGTAGGTGTAATTGTAACAGTTGTAGGTGTTGATGTTACAGTAGTTGTTGAGGTAGTTGATGTTAGTGTACTTGGAGACGTTGTAGAAGGAGTACAATAGTCTTCTGGTTTACAACATTTTACACGTATTTCATAATTATAACAAAGTGGTGGAATGCTATTTGCATTGTCTTCATTTGAACATGATAGTCCAAATGATGTATTACAATAAACTGTCTGTCCCAAATCTTGCAGGGACTTTTGGGGATAATTTACTGCCCTGCATTCAATTTCTTCAGGGCTCTGACAGGCGATCTTTTTTGAATTCCACAATGCATCTATGGGCTCCGTTTCGAATCCTTCTGGCTCTGTACTGGGTGTGTTGCCATCAGTCCAATCTGACCATGTGCATTTAGGAGTACAGATGGGAGTTGTTGTTGTTGTAGCAGTAGTTGTGCTAATTGTAGATGATGTTACTGTTGATGTAGGTGATGTTTCTGTTGACGTAGGTGCCGATGTTCCAGTAGTCGGTGTAGTAGTGGATGTGATTGTGGATGGTGTTCCTGTTGATGTAGGTGTTATTGTTACAGTTGTTGGGGATGTTTCTGTCGATGTAGGTGTTGATGTGGGATTTGTAGTTGTAGCAGCAGTTGTACTAATTGTAGATGGTGTTTCTGTTGATGTAGGTGTAATTGTAACAGTTGTCTCTGATGTTTCTGTTGATGTGGGAGTTGTTGTTGTAGCAGTAGTTGTACTAATTGTAGATGGTGTTTCTGTTGATGTAGGTGTAATTGTAACAGTTGTCGGGGATGTTTCTGTTGATGTATGTGTTGATGTGGGAGTTGTTGTTGTAGCAGTAGTTGTACTAATTGTGGATGGTGTTTCTGTTGATGTAGGTGTAATTGTTACAGTTGTCGAGGATGTTTCTGTTGGTGTAGGTGTTGATGTAGGAGTTGTTGTTGTAACAGTCGTTGTACTAATTGTAGATGGTGTTTCTGTTGATGTAGGTGTAATTGTAACAGTTGTAGGTGTTGATGTTACAGTAGTTGTTGAGGTAGTTGATGTTAGTGTACTTGGAGACGTTGTAGAAGGAGTACAATAGTCTTCTGGTTTACAACATTTTACACGTATTTCATAATTATAACAAAGTGGTGGAATGCTATTTGCATTGTCTTCATTTGAACATGATAGTCCAAATGATGTATTACAATAAACTGTCTGTCCCAAATCTTGCAGGGACTTTTGGGGATAATTTACTGCCCTGCATTCAATTTCTTCAGGGCTCTGACAGGCGATCTTTTTTGAATTCCACAATGCATCTATGGGTTCAGTTTCGAATCCTTCTGGCTCTGTACTGGGTGTGTTGCCATCAGTCCAATCTGACCATGTGCATTTAGGAGTACAGATGGGAGTTGTTGTTGTTGTAGCAGTAGTTGTGCTAATTGTAGATGGTGTTACTGTTGATATAGTTGATTTTTCTGTTGACATAGGTGTCGATGATCCAGTAGTTGGTGTAGGAGTGGATGTGATTGTGGATGGTGTTCCTGTTGATGTAGGTGTTATTGTAACAGTTGTAGGGGATGTTTCTGTTGATGTAGGTGTTGATGTGGGAGTTGTTGTTGTAGAAGTAGTTGTACTAACTGTAGATGGTGTTTCTGTTAATGTTGGTGTAATTGTAACAGTTGTAGGTGTTGTTGTTCCAGTAGTTGGTGTAGTAGTGAATGTGATTGTGGATGGTGTTTCTGTTGATGTAGTTGGTATTGTAACAGTTGTAGGTGATGTTTCTATTGACGTAGGTGTCGATGTCCCAGTAGTTGTTGTGGTAGGAGTGAATGTGATTGTGGGTGTTATAGTAGTTACAGGTGTAGTTGTGAAAGTGAAAGGTGTCGAAGTTGTAGTTCCACAGGATTCTGTAATAATTCTTTTTATTTCCCCATTGTAATCACACAGAGCAGTGAAACATACACCATTTCCATCTGTGGTTTCGTAAATGACTGATCCACGTGGAAATACCTTCCCATTATAGACACAGTCTTTACATTCTTCCTCTGTGACACACTTCATAGTCTCCTCCCTGAGATATGGCCTCTCTGAAGGGCACTGAGGAAAACATCCTAAAAGTATAAATAAAATAGTCAGATTAGACTGAAAACTGATATTGATTTTTTTTTTTTCTTTTGTATTTAGTAGTGTTATGCTAAATTCTTTTTTCTTACCCTCAAGGGGAGGAATTTGATCAGAGCAAGTTCCTGATGGGTTTTTGCAGGTTTTCATGCAGGTGGATCCACAGGGTTTATAGTGCCACTCACATTCTTCTGGAGGTTTGTTGTAGTAATCACAGAATAAAGCTGCAAGGAAAATCACTTGAGTCAGTTCAATGGTTACATTTGACAGTTATTTCAGCTATGGGCACTTTTCTTCTTTTTGTTAAATTAATATTTATTTACTTGTATGTATGTAGTTCTATATATAGATAGTGTTATTTCCTTGTTCCAGAAACAATTATTTTTTCTAAATCCATCATGAATTAAAAACTATGATATAAATAACTATAAATAATTTAATAATTATCCATATTTATTGTTTGAAAATGTGGAATCCTATGAGCACAGTGGTTAATGACCAACAATTTTGACCCTCTTGAAGTACTTGGTTGCCAAGGAGTTAAATTTCTCATCAAAGAACATATCCAATATGAAATACTGTATAAGACATTTTGAAAAAAGTAAATATCACTTAAATTTATATTGTTTCAATAAAAAAGATCTGTATATTTGTCAAAATTATTAAATTATTACTTATTTGTGAATTTAGATACTGTGCCAGCTATGAAATGAGCCTTAGCAAAACCAAAGAGTCTGCCATTTTTTTTGAGGGTCAAAGATGCCCAGTTGTGAAAAAACAAAACAAAGAAAAAAATTTATAGTTGCAAATTTCTAGGCGAAATAAACAATAGAAATATTAGGACTTACGGCAAAAGTTTGGTCTTCGCCATGCCACACAAGCTCCTCTTTTACGGCATTCAGCAGCGTAAGCTGCCACTGCAGTACAGAGACAATCACAGTCACCCCCACTGTCACATGCACAGGTGTCCCTTTCACAGGCATCATAGTATGGGCCAGAATCCACCTAGAGATAAGAAAATCAGACACAGAACTGTAAGGGTTACCATGATAACTGCACTAGATGTAATACATTAAATTGTAAAGTACTAAACACACGTTCATTCCATTTCAGTGATGATTGATATTTTTTTTCTGAATTTGTGGGGAAAAAAAGCTAAATGTTAATGTTACTTACAAGTGAATGGCAGTCTGCAAAGACAGGGCTTGTGATGATTCTGCATTGTTTGATAGCCCAGGCACGTCGATGTGGATTTGCGTCACAAGGATGCATCACGTTTGTTACATCAGGGCAGCTGGGCTTCACCTTCCAGCTATTCCCAAAATCGTCTGGATCTGTCACAACTTCTCCATTGTGCTTCATAAAGTCATTGTTTGCGTTACCATCAAAGTTTCCACACAGTCCACACACCTTGCCCTGCCATAGAGATCATGTAGATGTTTAGATGAGTAGTTGAACAAAAGATACAAAGTCCTTGTTCATGCATGTATCTTTAAGTAATGCATACCTTTAATTCGTTATTGATTTGGATCATCACACTTGTTTTTTTATCCCAGATTAAGTTCAAAAGCCCTTCGACCTCTATGACAACATATATGCCTGCAGAACTGATTTGATATCTGTACTCCGTGCCAATGCTTTCAATAACTTTCACATCTTCCTCCTCAGATAAAATCATCTCGTATTTCTGTGGGATATGAAAGGTTAGTGGCTTATAAAATATGTTGTATATTGCACATTTTAGGATGCTTTACTAATGAAGCTGCTCTGACTCTGAGCTATGAAAAAAAAAACCTCACCCCAAAGAACAGATTGATGGACTTGGAGCAAATGGAGCTGGTGGTTGCGCAAGGGATGTTCTCTGTAACCAGATGGAAGGAGGGACTGGGGTTTGTGTCACAATAATCCTAAAGGGGTTACACACATCAGAAATATTCAAGATTATAATGCCCCAGATATTTAACCCCTGAATACACTTATATAAATCTGATTTTTTTCATATTATTTTATTTTAAGCCTATTTTATTGAAGGGTTTGGTGCATTTGTAGACATATTAGTGACAGGTATGTGTCAGATATCTGTATATTGACTTTTTTTCTTTTTCTGTTAGGACAGTCAAACATACCTGGGCTATGGTGTGTTCACAGTCTCCGTGGAAGGAATACCTTCTGCCATCAAAAGTCCTGAAATGACCCTCACCATAGATGGTACAGGTGCCGTAGCAGGCCTTGTTAGTACAAGTCCACATCCCATTTGTGCATGTGCTGAAATATATTTTCACAAAATAAAACACTACCCTCAAATGTTTTACTTGTTGCTGAAGGTTACCACTCCATGGGCCTAAACTGTCATGAAATGCATTGCTATGTTCAGTATGACCAAATATAACTGTACATTTAACCAGATAAGATTATTGTAAATACACATCTATACTTGTAGACGTGTGCCTCAAGTGTGTATACTTTTCTGACTTGTAGTGGAGATGTAAAATGATAGTACAAGGATTGCACTGTGATAAAATAGTTTATAACAACTGTGATTATCTCACCAGGTGTTACAGTCCTGTTGAACTTGCTCTCCAGGTGAATAGAGGACTCCATTATGGGTACATGGACATTTTTCTCTCTTCACACACCCACCTTTTCCATCAGCCAGAAGGTCATCTGGACACATACAACCTGATATACACCCCATGCTCACCTATTGCCAAGACAAAATTGGTAAGCTGTTATTTTCCTGCAAACTTCTACAGTATCACAAGATTTCTAATGCAAGTTATCTACACTGTATATCAGGTTTGTTTGCCATTCTTGCTGTTCGTTAAAATGCTACATTTGAAATTGAGTAAGCAAACAGGATTTCATGAAATACATAAAAATGCTGTAACAGATCTTTTCATTAATTCAGTTATTCATGTATTCCATTCTTCCAACTCACACAGTTGTTTGGGTCTTGCTTCTCACATGTTCTCTGACACTCCGTTCCTTTTTCTCCATGATTTGAGCATTTGAATAATGTCATTGGAGCCACACAGTCTAAAAACCCAAAAGGCATATTGATGAGGTGGAGAAAATTAGCACGCATCATACAAGCGGTGATTCAAGTTTGAATTTAAATGGTAGTATTGCAAAATATCTAATTGCAGATCACCTTCTTGACTGGAGCAGTGCAGTTTGCCAAGATCACAGGTGCTGTAATTTGAGCAAACAGTGGAAATAGTTACTAAGTCTACCATTAATAGTTAACAATGCATGTCAATATTGTTAAATTCTTTGCCATTTGGCAGTGAAGGGCTATTGAAAACAAGAAAAAGAAAAAAGGTAATGGATACATTATGCATCAACTACCCATATGGTAAACTGCACTTTATACCATTTAGCACCATCTTTGTAGAAAACTGCTGATGGCGCTATGACCTGGTTGCCATAGTAACAAGGACACTGATCAGCATGTACACAGCTTCCGTCTTCATTGAGGTAGGTTCCCTCAGAACAGGTGCAACCATCTACAGGAGTGAAGGACCCTTGGCAGGTGTTGTCTTGTTCACTGAGAGAGTGGCAGGTGCTGCCACAGCTGGTCACGCCGTAGGAGTACTTCATGTTCCCTGAACACTCTGAAATCATGTCTGTGTAGATAGACAGAAGCAGATTTGTAACAGAATTCACGTACAGTATAAATATTTGTTAGTATGTGTACTTCATAGGGTTCTCACCACAGGGTTCAGAATCCATCCAGCCCTGGAGAATGATTCCTCTGGCAGCACAGACGTGGGCATAGTTGGACACGGCCGCACACATACACTTCTTAATATCTGCACATTTGCAGGTATCGTAGACACACCACTGCCGAGAAAAACAGATTGAAGTCTGAGTGAAGTGGCTATTCAAACAAGGACAAATGTAGGGAATTGGTAGGATCATATGATTGGATCATATAAAGTTCTAGTTCTATTGTTGTCATAAAGGGATGGACAATGTTAGCAACAATACTCAGGTAGGTCGTGGCATTTAAATGATGCTCAGTTGCTACAAAGGGGCCTGAACCATTAATACAAAGCAGGTTGGATCCATGCATTCATGTAGTTTACACCAAATTCTGACCATCCAAATGTTGCAGCAGAATGGTTTTCTGCTGCTGTAGCCCATCTGCTTCAAGTTTTGCTTTAGAGATGCTCTTCTGCAAATCTCGGTTGTAACAAGTGGTTATTTGAGTTACTGTTGTCTTTCGATCAATTCAAATCAGTCTGGCGGATCTTCTATGAGCTCTGAATTTAACAAGGCATTTTACCCCCCCCCCCCCAAGAACTGTCCCTCATCGGATATTTTCTCTTTTTCTAACCATTCTCTGTGAACCCTAGAAATGATTGTACATGAACATCCCAGCAGACCAACAGTCTCTGAAATACTCAGAATTGCTGGTCTGGCACCATAACCATGCCACGTTTACTTAAATTACATTTCTTCCCTATTCTGATGCTTAGTTCGTAAGCTTGTATTGACTATTTGTACATTCCTAAATGCATCGAGCTACTGTTAACAACCAGTTGAATAGGTGTACCTAATAAAGTGTCTGGTGAGTGTAAAGCTGACCACACAGTAGACGATTTTCAAATCTTAACCAATTTTTAAAACCATGGGAGACCCCAGACATGAAGACATTTTCAACTGATTTTTAGCCTATAATACTCTGAATGCTCACACTAGACAATTTACAAGACCTAGGCCACACACTTAATTATTGTAGAAATGATTTCACAGTGACTGTTGAGATCAAACATGAGTAGAGAAGGTAAACAAATGCAAAACAATCTGTGTTGTAGGTGACGCTTGCTTGCTCTCATTGGCTATCGTGGGTATCACGTCAGAGGAAGCCTGATCAAGAGTCGTAAACATCTAACATGTTTAATATTTACGATTTGAGTTTAGGGATGCTCCGTCCCAATTGGGAGCAGTTAAATAATCATTATGACACCACACAATAGAGGATTTAAAAAAAAAAAAATCATTTGCGACCAGCCTCAAATCTGGCCCAAGGCCGTTGGCAGAAAATTCTCAATTTAGTTTTCATAGGGAGGGCACACTTTCTATGATCTCAAAAACAGACATTCACCAAAACAATAACTACCTGTATTATAACTTAAATTAATCAATTTCTAGGCTACAACAGATTTGAAAAGATAGTTCAACCAACAACAATTCAGATAAATAAAAGAAAAAAGAAAAAAAAAAAGGTTTCTATTTGCTAAAGCATGTTTTTGCAGCATTAAGCAATGTAGCTGAACATCTGACAACTTTTGTGTTATGTTATATTATTTGAAATGTATATGTTCGTGTTAGAATCCAGTCACTGCTCAAATTGCTGAGTTTTGTTCTACTCACTCGTGAATCCTCTCTTTATAACAAAGTGTAGACACAATGTAAATAAGAGATTCACTGTGTCGTGTTGAGAGATTTGTCGATTATAACTTTACTTAACTTTGTGAGATCGCAATGAACTAAGATGGGTGACAGCTTTTTAATTATTTTAAAGGGAGCTGTCTTGGCCATATTTAATCCATGCAGAATTTGAATAGTTTTTCATGCTGCTAAGAGAGCCAAATGGCACGTACACGCTACAAGGTTTTCGGACTGACACCCGCAAATGAAAGATTTACTCTAGAAATTGCAATAAGTAGGCCTAATAATCATAGCAATCGATCTGACGAAAAATTATGTGGGTTGGGTATGGGTTGTTGACTTGACATGGCATTTTCACTGTCCCACAAGATAAAAATGAATATAATTAATATTATCATAATTTAAAATGCAGTAAATTATTAACTATGTCTTTGTCCTACATGGACCTGTTGTTAAAAAAGCTGGGGGGTTTTGTCAGATTTCTTTACATTTTTGAGCAAAATCTCAAAATTGTCTTATGGTGTGACTCTCCCAAGCATGGTTCAATAAATTTCAATAAACTTTTATAAATAAAAGTTTATCAACTACCCAGATAAAAAAACACATTGTTCGGAACTGTAAATGAGCCACATTTATGTGTACAATCACAATAGAAACAAAACATTGTGATTTTGTAAAATAAAGAAAACATAGGGTGGGCTTTCAGTAGTTTTGCTAAATAAATAGTTTAGGACTATTTATTTTATTCCTTTTATATGGACCAATACATAGTTAGCATTGTAGAGATTGCTGGTGTTTTGAGCTAAATGTCACTGAATACCTGATTTGTACTGCAATATTCATTGACTTGATCAATAAAATTAATGTTTTTCATTCTCAATATTTGGTTCAATCGCCTGAACAGGCCACACCCTCTGATCATTCAGGGGGTGCAAATGTGACTTAAAATCAGTTTTAAAATCCTCTAGTGTGTGGTCAGTTTAAGTAAATGCGCGTGTAATTCTCAGACACTAACAGTGTGAACTTAACCTTTGATTAAAGATGACAAGGACACATAAAAAAAAGAAAAATATTTGCACTGATAACTAATTTATAATAAATAATGCAATACAATACAATCTTAAAAATAAAGGTGCTTAAAAAGTTTTCTTCACAGCAATGCCATAAAAGAAACATTATTAGTTCCACAAAGAACCATTTAGTCAAAGGGTCATTAAAGAACAATCTCTTTCTTACCTTTCACGACAAAATACCTTTTGTGAAACAGAAATGTTCTTCTGATGTTAACAGTTCTTTATGGAATGATTTAGACAAAAAGGTTATTTTATGGCATTGTGAAGCCCCTTTATTTTTAAGAGTCTATGTCAAAAAAAGTAAAATAAATAAAAAATAGGAATTGTTCATTCTGATTGCAATTTGCAGTTGACTGTTTTCTGCAGAAAGACTTACTTGGTAGTACATCTCAGGACATATTTCTGAGTGACATGCAGCAAAGCTGCCATTTGGGTTTGTGAGACGGGAACACCAGTCTTTTGCAAGTTGCTCTATGAGGAATAACATCAGAGAAGATGTGCTTGCTTACTTTGTTTAGCGCAGCAATAATTTTCTTCCGCTATGTCAAGAATGATCAAATTATCAACTGCAACATGAATATTGTGAGCCTGTTAAGCACCTGTTTCTATATTCAAGCTGCAGGGGTTGTCAAATGTGATTTCAAGATCTTGGCAATTTTGTTTCCAAAAGTTGACAAAGGATGTTGGTGTGCCCTCTATGATGCCCAATGTTGTTTTAAAGTCATCTGATTGGATGTCGTTATAGTTCCCACACAGACCTGAGAGAAGCAATGTAAAAAGTGGTTCAATTGATACCCATAACATCAAAATTGTCTGAATTCATAACAATTAGCTTTGAGGCATCTATATGCTATAAATTAAAAAATATATATATTCCAAACACTTAAAGTCTGCAATCTTTCTTTTCCAAAAAGTTTTGTTTTGTTTTGTTTTGTTTTGTTTTGTTTTTTACTCACCACTCATCTTTCCTTTCTCTTCAGTGCTGGCTACAATATACAACTGCATGACTGGAGCCAACTGGATCTCCAGACGGAGACTCTTCATATCAGCAATGATGAAAGAGGAAGAGGGCTGGAAAATGCTCACAGGACCTGGGACAATAAAATTATTAAAAAAGGAAATTTCAATATTTTTTTTTAGTAATGATAAAAACATTGACAACAAACCTGTGGTGAAAGGAAGCATGTGTGGACTGATTTTATTCACTGTCACAGATCCTCCAGAGGAAAAGGTAATCTGTTTAATGAGTAAAACATCAACAATAAGACATTAATATTAATATGATTATCATAGTAGTAGTGTTAGTAGTAGTAGTAGTAGCAGCCAGTATATGTATTATTATTAGTAAAAATTCTAAAAGAATAAAATTATTCAAACCCAGTGCTTACAGTGGTCCCTGAGATGACAAGGGTGATTGAATTTAGACATGTGTCTTTTCGGGCCGGATCACACTTTGCCAGATTTCCCACAACCGCAATGTCACTGTCATTAGAGTACTTTATTTTTTTTTAAAAGAAAGGAAAAAAAAATTTAAGAACCTTTATAATTCCCACAGTTTTCTGATTGTAATATAAACCATGTGAGTAAACATATAAATGAAGGCTTTCATTTATCTAGCCCTGACAGAAAACATCTGGATTATCTGCTGTACTAACAGACCTTAGTGAGGATGTAGTCACAGTTGCCACTGAAGGTGAAGGTCTTTCCATCATAAGTGGTGACGTGAGACCCTCCCACAACAGAGCAGATTCCGGGACATTCCAGGTATGTACAATTCCAGTGTCCAGCGGCGCACACACTGACACAGTAGAGAAGCAGTGTTAGCACTGCGAAGTCTAATTTAAATGTGACTTTAAATTTTTGTAAAAGTTACCATTTTTTGCAAGCTTGTTTGTAAGACTCTCCTGATTGATATAGTGCGCCGTTATGCTCACAAGGGCATTCGTTCACATTAACACAGCCGCTCTGACCAATGTCATCTTCCACGGTGCCTTTACAAAAAGAAGCACAATAGCATTTAATTTAGAAAAAATTGCTTTTATTGAACAGATTTAAATATACAAGTGCTTGACTTTGTATATTTTGTAAAAATTACCAATAGGGCAGAAACAGCCATCCACACAGTGTTCTTTACACAGTAGGCTTGTGGTCGGATCTGAGCAGGTGTTCTTGCACGGACTCCCACACTCCATGTATTGCAAGTTCAGAGGACACGTCTTTGCTGCTCCACAGAACAAGACATTGCATGTCACAAATGTATCAATATTGTAGCATTGTATTTTCTTCTCAGTGGTCCTTTTAAAATAGTAAGTGATTGTTTGTATATTTTCATTTAGTTTATGGGTAAATTTTGGGGTAATTTTGTAGTGTTTATTTGTCTTCTTCAGACCTTGGCGTATGGCAATAGCTGTGTAGAGATTCTTAAAAAACTGTAGAACCGTACAGCATATTGCAATGTCATGGGAGTTAGAAAAAGTTAGTTAATTTTTTCTTGCCATCATTGATACTCACGACAGAGCTGTTCTGTCCTCCATGTTCCTGGGTTTCCTCCAGCATGAGTGCACTGTCGTGAAATCTCTGTGAGTGTGTTGCAGAGACAGTCGTAATTTCCGTAACACTGACACAGATCATCTTCACAGGCTTTTTCAAATGAGCTCATGTCCATCACATTGTAACAGTCAGCAAACCCTGGACTGCTGAGATACTGCTGGCAAACGCTTGTCTAGAGTGGAAAAAAAATTAAATAAAACAGAAAATTTGTTTGGAGGATTGTTTCATTGGAACCAATGTTTCAGTCAGAGGTTAAACAATTTAATTTGAAATTCAAAAGTGCACCCAAAATTAGATTTTGTCCCATACTGTACCTGGTCACACTGATCCCTGGGTGGAAGTGTAACTTCCTCACAGGTTTCAGTCATAGGTGTGGAAACCTTCCATTTGGCCGGACCTGAGGAGGAGTCAAATAAACATATTAAACTAAAGTGTTTAAACTAAGTGTTTAAAATCAGATTGTGTCTGCGGTAACTAAACTTGCTGTATTTAAAACTTAAATCTAATCACTAATGAGTTAAAAACATTATGTTTACCGCTAACAGTGATATCGTCATGCTTGTTGCCATTAAAGTTTCCACAGAGTCCGCAGGTCAGACCTTGGTACTTCTCAGGAAGTTCAATCTGGGGAACATCATATAATAAAATAATGTCAGAGGAGAGACTTTTCAAAATCTCTTTTTTTATCTAAGTGACTTTTTACTTTTATTTAAAAGTATCTATCTATCTATCTATCTATCTATCTATCTATCTATCCATCCATCCATCCATCCATCCATCCATCCATCCATCCATCCATCCATCCATCCATCCATCCATCCATCCATCCATCCATCTATTTGTTCACTGTTGCTTATTTAGGTATATTGCATGCTTGTTTTTTAATGTGCAGCACTGATACAGTCAGTTATGATTAAGTCTGAGATCAAGCTCCAAGATGTGTGCTGAGAGATAAAGAATCATACTGTTAGATAGTTGTCTTCTTCCCAGAAGACAGTCACTCCATGTTTGTTCGAGATCTTGAGACTTGTTGAACTTCCCTCGATTTGAATTCCATGCATATTGATCGGAACAGACACCCTGATGGATAATTATTATATATATTTTTTAAATGACAGCATTAATGAAATGTCTTGTTTTTAATACACCTCAAATAAATTTGGTTGAAAACATGAATTAGCTAAGATATTAATAATTAAATTAAGATATTATTTTTTTTTAGAGAGAATAAATATTGAATTAGTCTTTTTTTCTAACCCCACTGTTTAAAATTAGACTAAGCTGTTAGATTTATGTTAAAACTACACACATTTTGAAAATATGGCAAATTTTTGCAAATTCATCTTTTAAAGCTATATATATATATAAAATATATATAAAAAATCAATCAATCACACGCACACACCTACACACACACACACACACACACATATATATATATATATATATGTAAATATATTTAGACAAGTATAATTTATTTAAATAAATAAATATAAATTTGCTGTAATGTTGTAGTGTAGAAACTCACTTTTCGTTCCCCATGGTGATGTCACCATTAGTGATTTTGATGATTGTCCCCTCCAGCTCTATTGTGACTGTGTTGAAAGTGATTGAACCATTCACAGTCTCTCTTTGCATTTGGATGTTAAAATCAGAAATGGGGATGTCACACATCACTGTCAGAACATAGTTGCACGTGTCTGCCACTTGAAAGAATTGACCATCAAAGGTCTTGAAGTGGAAATTTCCCCATGTGCTGCAGACCGTGGATCGATGATCAGGATTTGGTTCAACTAAACCAAGAAAGAACGTTTATAAATGTGATACGTGCTAAGTACTTTCTTTGAGCAAAAATATGCAACTGAAGGTAAAGAGCATAATTTCTGCACCTCAAACACACATCATCTGGTTGTGCTAATGTTGCTCATACATACTAAGCAATGTTTTGATTCTACCACAGAACCAAAGCGTTTATACTTTTGGGGGGTTTTGAATTATTTTTTATGTTGTCTCAAAAAAAACCTTACACACTTCATCTTTAAGTCTCCTAAAGTGTAAGTTTTTTGTTTCAAAATTGGTTTCTGATACTGTAACATTAAAAAAGAAGAAAAAACTTTATACCTGTAGTTACCGGTACTTTTGTCATGGAGAACACTGAGAAAAGAAAAAGATGATATTTTTGCCACATACTTTAAAATGGATAGAAAGTAGAAAGTATATTCCATAAACACAATGACATATTCACCTGTTGTTGTTGGCCACATAACGTCCATAGTAACGTCAATTTCTCCATAATCCTTCATAAAGTCTTTAAAAATTGAAAAAGAGATACAGTCATATTGTGTCTTTTTTTTTTTTTTGCAGTAACTAATCATTTTTTTTCTAACCTGCTTGCAGTGACTGCAGCCCCACCAGTAAGACGACCCATCTCAGCATCCACATCTGGGACATCCTCACAGTCCCCACGGAGAGAACAGCCATCCTCAAGATGTAATGTGAGCTACCTCTCAAAGCTTGCTCTTTTATACTAGTCTTAGTTTGCTTTGGGACCATCTAATCTGTGTTTAGAAGGTGGATCCCAAGCTTATGCATTATTATGGCATGCAATTATTTCATTTATTCTAGATGTGCTTGAAGATTAAACACATTTATGCAAATATTGGTGGCAAAAAAACATAGTGTTTATCTCTGTTATAATCTCAAGGTAAACAAGGATGTGATGGTTGATTTGATTTTAACTTGAATCCTAAAACCAATTCATAGAAAAATTACACGACACGCTGTAAAATCCACACCCTAAATGTCTACGTTCATTTTTTTCTTTTCTTTTTTTTTTTTTTTGCATTTACATTTAAATAATTTGAGAGATGTTACAAAGTTATCTACTGGAAAAAAGTTTTTTTTTGAATATTAATATTAAAAGATAATTCGATAGAAAACATTCACTTTTATTTCACCTACAAGCAACACATTATATATTTCTAATATGAATGTATATATATATATATATATGAAGAGTTCAGATGCAAAAGCCTCTAAGTGCCATCTGAAATTTTCATCTAAAATTAGGATTTTGATCAAGCTCCTATGCTTAGGTTGAGTCATTTTACTTTAATGGTAATGTGCAGGTCCTTTTCAAGGCGATTAAGGTGAAATAACTGAACATAAATATAGGAGTATAGGATATAGGAATATATAATTAAAACCAAGTGGCTTTACTGTTGTATCAACTTTCGTTTAAACATTTAAACAAACTTTTTTATTTTTTTGACATTGCTACTACTATCTATCTATCTATCTATCTATCTATCTATCTATCTATCTATCTGTCTGTCTGTCTGTCTGTCTGTCTGTCTGTCTGTCTGTCTGTCTGTCCGTCCGTCCGTCCGTCCGTCCGTCCGTCCATCCATCCATCCATCCATCCATCTGTCTATCTGTCTGTCTATCTGTCTGTCTGTCTGTCTGTCTATATATAGTAGCCTTTCTTGTGTTACTTAACCTGTAAATCTCATATATTCTTAAAAATATCTTCTTTTGTGTTAACAGCTAAAATAGATATATATATAGGTTTAGAAAAAGAAAAGGGTGTGTTAATAAACAGAACTTATAATAAACAGAATGTTGATACTTTGTGGAAAGTTAAAAATGTATTTTTACAAACACGCTGCTTTTCGATCCACAGGATGTAAATTGATGGACTGGAGTCGTTTGGATTATTGTGGATTATTGTGGATTATTGTGTTGTTTTATCAGCTGTTTGAACTCTCATTTTGATGGCACCCATTCACTGCAAAGGATCCATTGGTGAGCAAGTCATGTATAGTAATGGTAATTTTCTTCTGTTTTTTATGTAGAAACAAACACATCTATATCTTTGATGGTCTGAGGGTGAGTAAATCTTCACCAAATATTCCTGTTCAAAAAACATTCCTGTTTCACATCACCTCACTCGCTCAAAATGTTGTTCTTCTTTATAAAATTTGTATAAATGCTATCTTAGAAGTGTGAAATTTGTTTTCCAGCTTTCCTTGTTGTTGTTATCGTTGATGTCAAAATTTGATGTGGTGCACAAATTGCTGACTTTAATCACTTCAAAATATAAGTTATACAAAAACTTTTATAAACTTAAACCCAAACATTTATATGACCATTATTTGATCCACTAGCACACCATTGTCTCGGTCTGTTTGACATGTCTGAAACCTAATTCTCTGAAACACATTAGGATTGACTGAGGATATGATCTTTGTTTGTCATTGCCTCCGGCTGAGACATTTAAATATTTAAACCTTTCCTTTCCATTGCCTTCTTGATTCTCTGTCAGTGTGTTAATTATACTTAAAGATGTAAGGGGTTTAAATATTGACACTCACTGAATGCATATATCTATTTACCTTTGCATATTTAAAATTACATTTGAAAGACATTGTAGACACACCTATACTGTATGTTCAAGCGAAAGGTTTTTAAAATTATTGTTTAAGCTATGAAGTAGACAAAATGCATGTACAGTATGACACAAAACCCGACAGACATTATGAAAGTGTCAATAGTGACTCCTAGAAACTTGTGAGAAGTACCGTACTTCCTTCAGGAAATGAAAATCTTAAAAAGGTTTTATCAAAATACAATCATTTATTTAAGAAATATGTATAAACAATTGTTTGATAATCTTTGTTCGCTGTTGCATCCTGAAGATCCTGAATTGTAATGAGTTTCGTAATGTCAAGCAGGCTGAGCTGAACTTGTCACATACATACAACAATTGTATGTGTGTGTGTGCGCGTGTACATACACACACGTATGTATGCATTGGATACAAAACAGAATGGAGATGCATACATTTTTTTCATTTAGTACTACCCATCAGAGGATACAGAATATAGTTACATGTTTCCCAGAAGACAAAATAAGTTCAAATTACCCTGTTCTTCAAATAAAATAAAAAAATCTATATAAAAAATATTCCTATTTATGTAAACATATTTTATTTGAAATATCTTATTCAGGTCAGTAATAAATAAACAATAACATGCATTTTGTTTGATGCCTCTTATTTTGGTGAAATAATTAAAATTTTGCAGTTTCGGAAAGGGGGCGTAAACTTATTACACAATTCTCATTGTTTGGGTAAAATGACTCATTTTCCATACCACCAAAGTACACATTTAGAGTGTAAATTCTGGCTTAGTGCGTCACGTCGTAGTGTGTGTCTTCTTCGTCACGGTTTTGTCAGAACTCACATCCTTGTTTAGTTAGAGATGATATCTGTGCGTAACTGAAAGTTTTTTTCCCTTCAGGTTTCTGATAATCCTGTTTATTCTCAAACACCCAGAACATTATGTTGATTAGACTGATAGATAGTAATAGTGTGTAAGCATGGTTTCAACTTCTGATCAAACTACATTGCCTCAAAGACACAATAAAAGAGAAAGTGCTCACTGATCGCTCACAATAGCTCTAGAGGATGGATGGTGTCTGAATGTCTCAGATGTGGATACAAGCAAATTAGCTTAACTTTGTTCAAAACATGAATATTTACAAAGAGCTTCAGTATATTCTCAATTAATACATAGATGTTGAAATCAACCACATTTTATGATTCTCCATTTCTGAATTCTTCACCTCCTCAAGATGGAAAGTGTATGACCTCTGGGACAAACCGAGTCTTCTTCAAGTAGGCTAATAGAAGAAGCCTCCAGAGATGGAGATTTTGAAGTAAGTCTTAGATAATGTCAAGAAAGTTCTGTTTTTATGTATTCAATAGTGAACCAAAGCATTACAGTTCTGATGTTAGTATATAGCCTAGTTTAAAAAAATATTACCAGGAAAAAATTCCAGTATTTAATTAAGTAATATACAGTTTAAGGGTTTTCCGGGGACAGTCTCGGTTTTTGTTGTCCTGTCCCCGACTGGAGTTGTCCTCGGAAACAACCCGCAAATACACTGGAAAACAATTTAGCCAGCTGGCTATCATATGAATGTGATTATTTTCACCAGCAGAGGACGCTTCCAACTTATTACTTGGTTGCAAGCCGCTACTGTAACCATGGAAATCTTGGACGAGAGCAGAGCTGTTATCATCAGTTATTATATTAAAACAAAGTAATAGTGTTTGTGTGCAGTGTATAACAAAACATGTAGGTTACGGGATTGTTTTGCACACAATAGGTCTATTAAACATTCCTAAAACTTTGCCATCACAACTCTGAAGTCTCTGATATGAATGATATACAAATAATAAACTAATCAATTACACTTGCACAATTACATTTGCACAAAGCACATACTTTGTAGTTTATATCAGCCTAAAATGCAAAATATTAACCCTGATTATGGAGAGAAAAGATCCATTTCCAGAAGCATATTTTATAAACAAAATTTGAAAGGTTGTAGGTACACACAGTTGTGAAAATGCTAAATACAGGTAGAAAATAACATTTGTTGTTTTATTTAGCATATTTGATCATATTCATTTTTTTATTTTAATGTGTTTTTGTAAAGCCATCATTTTGTTATAAAACCAGCCTACTGTTTTGAAATGTTTGCTATTTGCAGGGGTGTAAAATACTGGAGTAATTTTACTGGATTACTGTACTAAAGTATTATTTTTGGTGTATTTGTACTTCATTCATGCAAAATGTAAACTGATAACTTGTACTTTTACTTGATTAGATTTCAGAAGAAAAAACAGTACTTTTTAATCCTTGCTATTTTATTTAAACTTAAGAAGTAATCATTAATTTTGCATACATTTTTGCATTTGTATTTTATCTCATGCACATTAAATATGGTAAACCAAACTCAAAAGTGCTTATGATGTGCAAGAACGAATGAGGTTTGTTTTCAGGCATCAAGCACACACATTTCAGCTTCAGTTATAACTTTAAACAGGTACATTCCTGGCATCAAAAGTTTGCTATCAAATCTTAGGAAGCATTTTGAGGTAGCAAAAAAAACAACAACAAATAAATAAATTATATATATACATTTTATTTTGTCCATTTTTTTATATTTGTTGTTATAGCTGTAGTATAGTGGCTGAATACACAAAATGACTGAGTGCAAATACTATCAGTGACGAGAATTTAAATACAGTTCATGTTTTGGTAGGGGTGACAGCTTTTTTAAATGAAATGTTACAAATTTCCAAAATGTGTTTAAATGAGCCTTGTGTGTTAAATTAATTATAAATCATGTTTGGTGATGTTCTTACCAAGGAGTGGACTTTTTACACCACAGACTATTTGCAATAGTTACTATTTTTCAGTGTGATTTTTCGTGTAAAAAAAATAAAATAAAAAAAATAAAAACAAAACAAAACCCCACTGTACCAATTATGATATTAATGTATGGAACCCACAACAATAAAATAAAGTAAAATAAAAACACAAAGACATACTGTCCCTGGTTTTCATTTCAGAAATCTGGTCTGCTTAGTTTAAATGGATTTACTTGGAAATAATTTACCTTATTACTGGCTATTGGACATAAAAGTAGCATTTCAAACCACACATTTCATATAATGTCATTATTATTCACAAATATTTAACTGCTTAATCAAAATCAAGTTTTCTGTAATAATCTAAACTCAAAACGTGTGGATAATTGAGTCAACAGAACGTGCAAAAATGACCCTTTATTAGGTGGATGACAGTCACCTCTTATGGTTAGATGTAAGTACTGCAGAGGATGACGCTACTGCTGATGAAGATTACAATTTTTAGTACGCAATACTAAAATGATAAATAAAAAGGAAATCTTTAACTTCACCTCAAGTGAAACCAAGCATAGTCAAAATTACTTTTTGCACACAATTTCCCAACATCACAGCAGTAATTACTTTTTGAACTACTTTACTTCTAAGATCGATACTAGTAGAGATAAAATTGTAACCATTCAGCCGTCAGCTACAGTATCACATCAGACAGTGCACTATAGATCCCCCGAGGAACAGTTCCACTCATTCTCTACCATAGGAGAGGAAGAATTGTATAAATTTGTTAAATCATCTGAACCAACAACATGTATGTTAGACCCTATTCCATCTAAGCTCCTAAAAGAGGTGCTTCCAGAAGTCATAGATCCTCTTCTGACTATTATTAATTCCTCATTGTCATTAGGATACCTCCCCAAAAAACTTCAAACTGGCTGTTATTAAGCCTCTCATCAAAAAACCACAAGTTGACCCCAAAAAACTACAAACCCGATTTCAAAAAAGTTGGGACACCGTACAAATTGTTAGTAAAAAAGGAATGGAATAATTTACAAATCTCATAAACATATATTGCATTCACAATAGAATATAGATAACATATCACATGTTGAAATATCATCCAAAGATTCAGAGAATCTGGAACAATCTCTGTGTTAAGGGTCAAGGCCGGTAAACCATACTGGATGCCCTTCAGGCCCTTAGACGGCACTGCATCACATACAGGAATGCTACTGTAATGAAAATTACAACATGGGCTCAGGAATACTTCCAGTAAACATTGTCGGTGAACACAATCCACCATGCCATTTGCCGTTGCTGGCTAAAACTCTATATGTCAAAAAAGAAGCCATATCTAAACATGATCCAGAAGTGTAGGCGTTTTTTCTGGGCCAAGGTTAATTTAAAATGGACTGTGGCAAAGTGGAAAACTGTTCTGTGGTCTGACAAATTAAAATTTGAAGTTCTTTTTGGAAAACTAGGACACCATGTCATCCAGACTAAAGAGGACAAGGACAACCCAAGTTGTTATCAGCGCTTAGTTCAGAAGCCTGCATCTCTGATGGTATGGGGTTGCATGAGTGTGCAGCTTACACATCTGGAAAGTCTCGATCAATGCTGAAAGATATATCTAAGTTCTAGAACAACATCCCATCCAGACGTCGTCTCTTCAGGGAAGACCTTGCATTTTCCAACATCACAATGCCAGACCACATATTGCATCAATTACAACATCATGGCTGCATAGGAGGAGGATCCGGGTACTGAAATGGCCAGCCTGCAATCCAGATCTTTAACCCATAGAAAACATTTGGTGCATCATAAAGAGGAAGATGCAACAAAGAAGACCTAAGACAGTTAAGCAACTAGAAGCCTGTATTAGACAACAATGGGACAACATTCCTATTCCTAAACTTGAGCAACTTGTCTCCTCAGTCCACAGACGTTTGCAGACTGTTATAAAAAAAGAGGGGATGTGTTTTTTGAGAAGTGTTGATGCCATGAAATTTAAAATCAACTTATTTTCCCCTAAAATGATAAAAAAAAAATTCAGTTTAAACATTTGAAATGTCATCTATGTTGTACTCTGAATACAATTTTTGCATTTGAAACTTCCACATCATTGCATTCTGTTTTTATTCACAATTTTTACAGTGTCCCAACTTGGAATCAGGTTTGTAGTTAATTATAGACTGATCTTGAATCTCTCTTTTCTGTCCAAGATAGTAGAAAAGGTAGTATCCTCACAATTATATTCCTTCTTAGAGTAAAATGGCATCTGTGAGGATTTCCAGTCAGGATTTAGACCGTATCATAGTACTGAGCTGGAGCTTTACCTCTGGCTTGCTTAGTTGGGGACACTTAATTTACAGTGATATCATTGACTTGATTGCAAATGATTGCACAGATACTATTTAAACCAGTGCTTTAAGTGGCCCAAAAGAGGTGCCGGTACTCTATTATAGCCTATATATAGATATATATGTACTGTATATATATACAGTACAGACCAAAAGTTTGGACACACCTTCTCATTCAAAGAGTTTTCTTTATTTTCATGACTATGAAAATTGTAAATTCACACTGAAGGCATCAAAACTATGAATTAACACACATGGAATTATATATGGAATTATATACATAAAAAAAAGTGTGAAACAACTGAAAATATGTCATATTCTAGGTTCTTCAAAGTAGCCACCTTTTGCTTTGATTACTGCTTTGCGCACTCTTGGCATTCTCTTGATGAGCTTCAAGAGGTAGTCACCTGAAATGGTCTTCCAACAGTCTTGAAGGAGTTCCCCGAGAGATGCTTAGCACTTGTTGGCCCTTTTGCCTTCTGTCTGCGGTCCAGCTCACCCCTAAACCATCTCGATTGGGTTCAGGTCCGGTGACTGTGGAGGCCAGGTCATCTGGCGCAGCACCCAATCACTCTCCTTCTTGGTCAAATAGCCCTTGATGCGTTCATTGTGACTATTTTCATAGTCATGAAAATAAAGAAAACTCTTTGAATGAGAAGGTGTGTCCAAACTTTTGGTCTGTACTGTATATATATATATATATATATATATATATATATATATATATATATATATATATATATATATATATATTTTTTTTTTTTTTTTTTTTTTGATGACTCCCCTAATCCCCTGAGGTAACAACAACTATATTGAAGGGGTTTTATATTGTAAGGGAAACAGGTCAATTTAGCTCAAAGGGAATCATGTAAGATTTTAAAGGGAATTTGAACAGAATCACTGTTTAACGGCTGATCACTGAGACGTCCTGCGATTCACTGAACGAGCCGTTTAACATCAAATCTGCGCTGGATATTAATATCCAAAGTATAGTGAAAACACTATCAATTAGCACAGTAACAAGATCGGCAGTTTAAGACATTAACTTGTAAGCACAAAACACAAGATACTTCTCTTTTCAATATGGATAAGGCTTTATTAGATAAATCTAAGACATATAAACTAATCTAGCACATAAACGCACGCACTCATACATTCACACAAGTTGCAGGAAGATCGAAAGTTATGGAAAGATGAGTTTAAGATAATGGAAATGTCGAATCCCAAGTTCACAGCAATACGTTAAATTGCATAGACATGAACAACCATCAATCACTTAATTAACCCTTGCATTGAGTTCCTCAATGAGGTTTAAATTATATTAGATACACCAGTATAAATGTCTGAAGGTACATTGCCTGTGTAAAGTTGTCATTGAAATGGGGTTCCCCCGATGTCGCTGATTGGCTGGAAGTTCAGTAGTCGTTGAAGTGACGTCTTGGGAACCCGTGGTTGGGCGTTGGCTGAAGATTCAGAGTTGTGTTGGCTGGTTGAAGTTGAATGGGCAGTCGAGGTCAGACGGCGTTACAAAACTTAACTCAGAACACGAAACTCTCAAACGGAAAAGAAAAGAAATAAAGTTTGACGAGACTAGATGGTGTTTCTTCTCAACGTGGCTAAGTAGCAGCAGGCGTGCAGGCTGAAGCACGCTGGGACCGCGCTCAAAGAACAGTGATGACAAACAGCATGGCTAAAAGCTAAAGCTAAGAAGCAAAGCTAAAAGCTGGCATGACTGATAGCAAAAGCATAGCTAAAGACTAATAGCAGAAGCATAGCTAACAACTAAAAGCAGGCATGACTAGTAGCAGAAGCAAAGCTAACAACTAAAAGCAAGATTTTATGGTGTCTTAAGTATTTAAAGTGGCCTGTTGGCCACACCTCAAATGTTGTCTTGACCAATCAGATATTGTCTTGGCTCGGGGGTATCATAAATCATGTTATCTTATCAAGCATGTGGTCCGAATTTTCCCGCTCTTGCAGGGTTTAATTTTGGACATGATTCCAGATTCCAGAAACAAGAATATGATACATTTGACAAATAACTGATTGTCAGGACTATTTCAAGCAAGCAGATTCGATTACATAGATACTAGACATGAATATGTATCCTTAAGCTATCCCATAGTTATTAAAATACATACACAATAAGTGATTATAACATGATAGTCAAATGTGTGGGTTACACATAAATGAATATGGAGTGAAGCGATGGACTGATATTCATTTAGAAGTCATTTTGGAGTTCATTTTGGTCCATATATATGTACAAAAGACAGTTTCTTTGTCATTATCTGACAAAGATTTCTGTGGAGACCAGAGGTTCAAAGGCCCCCCCCTAAGGAATTTCAGTCTGGTTCTGCTGGGTGGGGGAAGTGCTTAAGGATATGGTGTATAACTCTCATGGGTTTACATGTGATGTCCAGCGTTGCATTACAATTAATTTGCCAAATTTGACAATCTCTTGTCTATAATTGTTCTAGTGGTGTTAATGTTGAAAGCTGTTCTGTAGAAGAGTTGGTTGGTTATCTTGCTTGGGACTTGTGGCACAAAATGTTTTATGACTTCCTGTTGCCTTACTGAGGAATTCGGCTCGTGTTTCAGCCACAGCCCTGGTCGACTCTTTAATTTGTCTGGTTCGAGTCATTTCTGCTACAATATACAGCAGTCAACAGACGACCTTATAAAAAATAATAAATCCTTTTATTAGTTTGTGGATTTGCTTGAGCTAGAAAGACCTACTGAAAATAAATAAAATGTGCAAAAGGATTTTGAAAAAATACCCTCAGAAAGAGCTACTGAATTACTTCATTAGCTTGCGTCTGACCTGCAGTGATATCATTCTGGCTTGGTGGGATGTCAGCCAGCGAGTCATCTGATTCTGACCGTGTTTTTTTAGTACTCAGAGTCTGACTCTGAAGCCAGGAGAGCATATAAAATGTTGTTCACTGTATTTGTATTTTTACCGAGCCGAGTGTGCGCATTTCACACACCCTCTCCGACCACGTTGAGTTGTTGACACTGACAGCGGCAAAAGCGACGCATGGGCTTTTCACTTGCAAAACTCAAGGGTGTATGGGTAATGTAGTCTCTGCTCTCAGTGGGATGAATTAGAAAGCTTGCATTGTGGAGGGCGCTCTGAAAAGCTGCAGCGCAGGCAAATGATTAAAACCTCTATTAAAACAGATGTCCAAATGTGCGTACTGGTATGCTAAAAGCACGTTCTGGGCGCACGGAGCGGTGGAGGTACGCTCAAGAGCTATATTAGGAAGTGCCGGTACTGAGTACCGGTGCGTACCGGCCCACTTAAAGCACTGACTTAAACTAAACTGAAATGATTACATCACTGAATTCAATGATGAACTGCCTTTAACTGTCATTTTTCATTATTGACACACTGTTTTCCTAATTAATGTTGTTCAGTTGCTTTGACACAATCTTTTTTTGTTTAAAGCACTATATAAATAAAGGTGACTATTGTGTAATCTTAGCTAATGCATGCTGATGCCAGTTTTCTATTTCCTGGGAAAAATCATTTTGGCAGAAAAAAAAAAAGTCAATTGTCCTTTTTTATTTTGCTTTATTATAGTCATCACTTATTTCACAAGGATGTAAAGAATTTTATTTTTCATTGCTAAAGAAGAAACAAAATGTTCAAAATTCCCTGAAAATGCCCTGAGAGATAATAGTTATAGAATAAAAAGCTGAATGGTCCCATCTTTCACCAATATATGCATAGTTTTTTTTTTTTGCAATTTATCTGGAATTGTAGCAGTATAGCATACACACTGAATGGGATCTTTTATCCACTAGTCTTCTGGTTTTCACATGTAATTGGAGTGCATTTGCAGCTCTCTATGTAGACGTAGTCATGATCGATCACACGCTCATCAGAACACTTCAGCTGCACTTTTTTAATGCTGGTTTTCATCTCCCGACAGCAAGAACAGCTGTGCATCATGATGTTGGCTCCCATTGAATACCTATGTGGATTTCCAAAAAAAAACACCAGTCAGTTAAGCACAAAAACTACTTCTAATATACAAGTCTGTGTTAAAGTCGTAGTATAGCCCTGTTTACAGCTGGAATGAACAATCATTCAATATGAGTATATGTAAGTATGAAGTATATTTCACAAGAAATCATGTCAGGGTGCTCTCACATCGATTCTGTGTCACAGTGGCCACTGCAGGAAGTCACTTCTATGGGATGGATGGACTTGCAGTCATTTAAAGTAACATCTGTGGTGTTCTTCACACGAACACAGTTCCTGAGCTCACCTGAGATATTAGAGGTAATAGGAGATAATATAAATATATATTTTTAGAATTTTCTTTTTGAACAGGACCACAAGGAATTATTGAACAAGGAAACAATTTCTTACAAGTATTGCAACATTCATCTGCATCAAGTGTCAGCGTTCCCTGTAAAGACAAATAGGGCTTTGTTTAAACATCAGATTAAAAATTAAAGGGATAGTTCACTCAAAATGTCTGTTGTTCAAAACCTGTTTAATTATGATAAAGCAAAATATTATTTAAATGGTTTTGTCTGTAAAAAGGCAACAGGGTTCAAAACAAATTCGAAATATCTTCTTTTGTGTTCCACAGATGAAATATTCATGCAGGTTTGGAACAACACGAGGATGAGTAAATGTTTACCGAAGTTTCACCACCTTTTAAGCTGAATTATTTAAACACTACAGATGGAGAAAGAAAAAAAAAACCTACATGCATATAGGCCTACCTTTTAGTGTTGGAAGACAGAAACAAACAGAACAAGTGCATCATGTTTGGAACTTGAGCTAAAGATATTAAACTCACAGGCACACACTCATCTGGATTGAACTCTGGACAGGTTGCTATGGTCTTCTCTATCATGAATGTGTCATTCATTTGTTGACAGATCACAGTCTCACACTTGTAGTTGTACGTGTCTCCAGTCTACAAAAAAATAAAAATAAGTAAAAGCTATAGCTGAACAGATAATGTGAACTGAATGTGTGAAGAAAAGTTTGAGAATATGCACCTTGAGAATATGTGTGGTGTTGTCTGGCGCCGTATAAAAACAGCTATTTTGCTTGCATGTTTGACAGCATTCTCCTTCTTCTTGGACAGGCACAAATCCCTTGGAGTACAAAAAACTATTTTATAATTTTGATGCTTATATACTTATAGTTTATAAATTGAGTTGTATGAATGAGTTGATGTAATGGTTCACAAGAATAAATTGTAATTATTACATCAGGGCAAGGTTCACAAGCTATAGAAGCGCACGTGATGACATGTAGTTGGGTCTTTGGGTCTTTATCCATTAGACAGTTACATTCGATGCAGGGATCTGTGGGGATTTGAACTCCAGGCTAGAAGAAAATAGAGATAATCTAGTCAGAAAAGTGTCAAATACTAACACTATTTAACAGTTTTATCTTTTGTTCCCTTTTAAATATCAGGATTTGCCCAAATTAACTTTATTAGTATAAACAAATGAACCCAGTAGCTTACCTGGTACTCAGTGTTATTGTACACACATACATCTTTGGGCACTGAAAATCATCAAAATCAGTTTTTTTATGAGCCATAAAACTAGTTCAATAATAATTTACGCTCGTTTAGTCAATTTAAAGAAAAAGTGTCATTTGTGTAATACAGTTAATTTTTTATGTCTTTGTCACATATCTTGATAAAATATAAAACTTACAATGTGTAAATATAGAAATCATATCAGTTAGCCTTTTGAATAATTACACTTGCTATTTTTGCCATGTAAAAAATAGACAATTTCATATTCCAGATATTCTTCAGATTTAATTTTTATATAAATACATTAGATTTCAACATTGACTCAAAATTTATTGCCTGATAGGAATGACTTACAATATATATATATATATATTTTGTAGGACAGCCAATTGTTTAACATTTAAATCCATAGAATGATATGTGAGACTTACCACAGGGTGGACAGCAACTGTCTTCAGATTTATTTGCTGCCAATGTATATCCCACAGCACACTTCTTCTGAAGACACAGCTCGAGATCACACACTGAATGGGTTGAGAAATGGGGATTCTTATAAATAATTTTTGAATGCATTTATGTAGGGATAGTTCAATAGTGGCAATAACTGTGAATCATTTATTTCCTTCAGATTCATTATCTTGCTTGTAACGTTCAAGCATGTTTAGTCTTGACTCACCGCAGGTTAGGCAGCAGTTTTCAATTATTTTCTTTTGTTCTGGTCCACAGGACTTTTCAGCCGGACACCCGACAGGCACAGTTTTAATACCAAAGGTCTCATTGGAGCATGTGTATTCATGACAGTCCATGGTCCATGTATCGCCGGGCTGCAGGAGGAAAAACAAGCAGATGATAGTTAGGAGTTTGTTATGTGATAGCAGATTATAATTGAAATGTTTTGAATCACACTGATTTTCTTTTTTTTTTTTAACCTGTCTAGGTAATCCATCAGGGCCGATGCAATCTACATGGAGGGAATGAAAAAGAAATCAGTGGAAATAAGACGTGAATGTGCATTTAACAGAGAAAATAAGGAACAACAGTAAATAAAATAAAAAAAGTAAATAAAGCAACATATCTTACCACAATAAGATGTACAGGCATCTATCGTTGAACTAACTCGATATTTGTCATCAGGACAGTAACAGCCTTCCGTAAATGTTTGATGACAGTTATTGTTTTGACAGTCTTTCTCCACAAATATATCATTGTACCTAGTTGAGTAAGCACATCAGATAATGAAGTATTACAGTTGCAACACTTACTAAGGACTGTTGTTTTGTAGATATGAGATGTGAGCTTACCTTGTACTGCAGGTTTTTTCAACTCTAGGACCACATCCCTTATAGACTTTGTGACTGGGGCACTTGTATTCTGTTAAAGAAGTCAATAACAATTACATATAAGGGTCCTCTTGAGTACAACATACTGTATTTTAAAAACACTCAAAAGGTAATGCTCATTTTGCTTACCACACTTTTTGGTGAGTTCACTTGATGTTCTCCACTCCACACAGATACCCTCTTTGCCACATAGCAGAGCATATGCCTCCAGACTGGTACAACCAATAGAGCTGTTTCCCATGTGGCACACATCATATTTGCATGCTTCATAATAACTTTCATAAGGAATGACCCCATGGCATTCCATGAACATACTGTGGAGAAACATTTACTCAATTTGACTTTTGATTTCAGGCATCTTAAAGAGACAGTACAGCCAAAAATGAAAATTCTGATATATGTATGATGTACTTTCAAACCTGTATACTATTTTTGTACAGAATAAAGAAAGTCAAACACATGTGGAACAACTTGAGGGTAAGTAAATGGTGACAGTTTACTTGCATTTACCTTTAAAAGGATAAAGGTAATAATCAGTATTACTAACAGAATTGATTAAAATATTTAGCTTTTCCTTACTCGCTCTTGATGAGATCACAAATAGTCGAAATGCAGGGAACCTTAATTATAGGTGAAGTTGAGTTTGTAGGTGGAGATGGAGTTGGAGGTTTTATGCATCCTGGGGGGACCATCCAAAGCTCTGCCATGTTCACACATGATGGGTCGATTTGTCCATCAGGACGTCTGCAGTCATTTGCACGGTTGTTGTCACAAACCCCTAATAAATGTAGTTTTAATTATAGTTAATCTGAATTTAGTGAACAAGTAATGGGGCAATTCAAAGTAAGACCCAATCCCAATTCTACCCCTTAGCCCTTCCCCTTTCCCCTACCCCTCTGTTTCGCGCGTTCACATGAAGTGGTAGTGGTGTCTCGATCCTCTTTTGGTTGGAGGGGAAGGGGTAAGGGGAAGGGCCAGATAGCACTTCAAACGAAGATTTTTCGGGACCACACTTCAAACGAAGGGGTATGAATTATCTTGGCAACATGGCTGCTACAGCGAACAAAAAGACACATAAATGTAAGCTTTTTTGGCATAAATAAAGATTTTAACGAAAACTAATCATTTGTTTTATGTTACATTCAATTGTAAGTTCATATTAACGGTCATGTTACTCAAATAAATGTTAAATAAATGCAAAAAATCGCTAATATTTACTAACGTCATATCATTACAGACAGCATGATAGTGCCACAGCATATGTCTGATCAGGCCGATAACTGCAGTAGACATTGATGGGGGCTAATCCCCCCAATAATTAGAAATCGCTAAACCATTTTATCAAATATTGCCTATTCGAGAGAGAGAGAGAGAGAGAGAGAGAGAGAGAGAAAGAGAAATGGAAGTTGCGTGTGTCGGTGCGTTTATCTTTTTAGAGTGAGTTTACTTAAAAACAGTGATTGTATCCTCTCGTCGCTGGAAAATATAATGTATCGATTCAGTATTTAAACTGTATTTAATAAAAGTCGTGGGGCAGCGTTGACAAGTTTATTTTCTCCTGGATGTGTGAGCTGAACGATTTCCGATATGTGTGTGTGTCAGTAAGCAGCTCATTAATACAGAACGATAATTAAAGGCTCTAATGCACACCAGTATATGTGTGTATTGTAAGAGCTAGACGACGAATGATGATGTGTGATGGCATAGTAGTGGTGTCCCAATCCTTAGGGGAATATGTTCTCCCCTACCCCTTGACACTCTGTTTCAAGGGACATGGGGAAGGGGTAGGCAGAGGGGTAGGGGAAGGGATATAAAACAGAATTGGGATTGCGCCAAAATGTATTATTAACAATCAGGTAGAGTTCAGGTAGCGAATTGTTTTTTTTTGTTTGTTTTTTCACTGGTAAATGTAAAATGAAACTGACACACACAGTATTCTCACTGATATTTTCCTATCTGTACTCACCGCACTGTCCCTCTGTATTACCATGGAAGTATGAGAATGGGAGATTGATCTCAAAGCCTTGATGATTCACAGTAATGTCAACTTTGATTTCAGTGATGTTCACAATTACTGCCATGCCAGAGGTAGTGATGAAGAAGTCATTATTTATGTAAGTTAGTTGTTTCATATCACCATCAACATAGACCTGAGGAAAACAAGGCCTTTCTGTATTATCGTGACAATTATTCTCTAGAGTAAAATATTTAGGTATTTTTTATATTAAATCAGAAACCTGTGAATGTTTAACTGTAGTCCTAAGACTTACCTGGACCTCTTTAGTGTTGCTTGTCAGCTTTATTTTATAGGATTTGTAGTTCACAACCACATACTCAGGACAGGCCAGATTATTTTTTATATCACAATAATAGTTTTTAACATGGACACTGATATTGTATTTTGGGATGATTTCTTTGAACAAAACATAAGTGCAGTTTCCCTGGAAAGCGTAGTATGTTCCATCAAATGTTTTGTAATGTGGGTCACCCCATCCACTGCATTTACCTGCAAAAACAATTTACATCAAATGTAAACACAAGCCACAGGCTAGGACAATTTGTTTTTTTCAATATTAATGACATTTACTTCATATAAATATTTAATATGAATGAAATGTCCATGGACATTTAAACTCACATTCACACTCATACTTATAGCAGCAGCCATTGTCATAAGACACCTTCTTAGGTTTAATTCCATTGCTACATGTAGGTATGACAGATTTTTCACACTGTAGAGGTTTTGAGGTGACATTGCCATTTATGCATGTTTTGTTTTTGCAGTCTTCAATCCATGACTCCTTATGCTGGATGACATAATCAGATTGATGAACAAAGACTAATCAAAAAATGAATAATAATTTATTACAGTTAATTTTTTTTAACAATAAGTACTCCAGTCATCTAGTAGTTATACGATATGTAATTAATTAAGTGTTGTATTAATAACAAATAACAATTATGAGCTTTCTTTTTATTGTTCATTTTGAAAACGAAAAACATCCAGAATTTTTGTAAATATTTTTTTTAAGTAATTATACAATAGTAATTGTAAGTGTTGCAGCAGAAGTGCACTGCTACTGTACTTTTAAGAAATTACCTTTCTTTTAAATTGTACACAGTCAGGTGTGGTAGGTGGGGGTAGTGAGCATAGCTCAGACTGTTTCACAATATCACAGGTGGAATTGCAGTAGGCAGTGTAGCACCAGCCTGCTTGATCTGTTTGATTGTAGATTGTTGAATCTGTAATTATAAAAAAAAGGATGTGCAAAGGAGGTAAACAATAAGAGAGAATAAAAAAAACACTTGTATGTAATGTAGGGTCAAAATAATATACACATAAATGATTTAAAAAACTGTAAAGTTGGAACATTTTGTCTGAGAGAGAATTGTTAAAGCTGCACTTACTTGATGGGTATGTTACATTTAAATATTTGCATCCACACTGTGGTGAAGGTGGATTTGAGGTGATGTTGGGAGTTGTCTCTGATTCCACAGTGAACTTTGTTGTAGTAGGCAAGGTCCTTGTAGATGCCCTTGTTGACATGGGTGTTGTGCTAGTATTTGTACTAGTTGAAGATGATATTGCTGTTGATGTAGGTGTCATTGTTACAGTAGTTGGTGTGACAGTAGTGGTTGTAAATGTATTTGTTGATGTAGGTGTTATTGTAACAGTTGTAGTTGGTGTAGTTTCTGTTGGCATAGATGTTGATGTCCCAGTAATTGTTGTAATGGGTGGGATTGTAGATGTCTCTGTTGATGCAGTTGTTGTTGTAACAGTTGTAGATGGTGTTGTTTCTGTTGATGTAAATGTTATTGTTACAGTAATTGGTGTGGTAGTCATGGATGTGATTGTGGATGTCTCTGTTGATGGTGTTGTTGTTGAGGTTGTGCCAGTAGTTGTAGATGGTGTTTCTGTTGATGTAGGTGTTATTGTAACAGTTGTAGGTGTTGTTGTTTCTGTTGATGTAGGTGTTATTGTTACAGTAGTTGGTGTGATTGTGGATGTCTCTGTTGATGTATGTGTTGTTGTCACAGTAATTGGTGTGGTAGTCATGGATGTGATTGTGGATGTCTCTGTTGTTGATGTTGTTGTCTTGGTAGTAGTTGTAGATGGTGTTTCTGTTGATGTAGGTGTTATTGTAGATGGTGTTTCCGTTGATGTAGGTGTTGTCGTTAAAGTAATTGGTGTGGTAACTGTAACAGTACTTGTTGTTGATGGTGTTTCGGTTGATATAGGTGTTATTGTAGATGGTGTTGTTTCTGTTGATGTAGGTGTTGTCGTTACAATAATAGGTGTGGTAGTCATGGATGTGATTGTGGATGTCTCTGTTGTTGAAGTTGTTGTTGTGCCAGTAGTTGTAGATGGTATTTCCGTTGACGTAGGTGTTATTGTAACAGTTGTAGGTGTTGTTGTTTCTGTTGATGTAGGTGTTGTCGTTACAGTAATTGGTGTGGTAGTCATGGATGTGATTGTGGATGTCTCTGTTGTTGAAGTTGTTGTTGTGCCAGTAGTTGTAGATGATGTTTCCGTTGACTTAGGTGTTATTGTAACAGTTGTAGGTGTTGTTGTTTCTGTTGATGTAGGTGTTATTGTTACAGTAGTTGTTGTGATTGTGGATGTCTCAGTTGATGCTGATGTAGATGTAACTGTAGTTGGTGTTGCTGTACTTGGGGACATTGTTGAGGTAATACAAATGTCTTCACAACATTTTACACTTATTTCATAATTATAACAAAGTGATGGAATGGCATCTGCATTTTCTTCATTTGAACACGACAGTCCAAATGATGTATTGCAATACACTATTTGTCCCAAATCTTGCAGAGATTTTTGTGGATAATCCACTGCCCTACATTTAATCTCGTCTGGGTTCTGACAGGTTATCTTTCCAGAATTCCACAATGTATTAATGGTCTCAGTTTCGAATCCTTCTGGCTCTGTACTGGGTGTGTTGCTATTCATCCAGCTTGACCATTCACAAATAATACAGGTGTAAGGTGTTGTTGTAACTGTAGTAGTACTTGTTGTAGATGGTGTTTCTGTTGATGTAGGTGTTATTGTATTTGGTGTTGTTTCTGTTGATGTAGGTGTTGTCGTTATAGTAATTGGTGTGGTAACTGTAGAAGTACTTGTTGTAGATGGTGTTTCTGTTGATGTAGGTGTTATTGTAGATGGTGTTGTTTCTGTTGATGTAGGTGTTGTCGTTACAGTAATTGGTGTGGTAGTCATGGATGTGATTGTGGATGTTTCTGTGGATGAAGTTGTTGTTGTGCCAGTAGTTGTAGATGGTGTTTCCGTTGACGTAGGTGTTATTGTAACAGTTGTAGGTGTTGCTGTTTCTGTAGATGTAGGTGTTATTGTTACAGTAGTTGGGGTGATTGTGGATGTCTCGGTTGATGCTGATCTAGACGTAACTGTAGTTGGTGTTGCTGTACTTGGGGACATTGTAGAGGTAATACAAATGTCTTCACAACATTTTACCCTTATTTCATAATTATAACAAATTGCTGGCATGTTATCTGCATTGTCTTCATTTGAACATGACAGTCCAAATGATGTATTGCAATATACTAATTGTCCCAAATCATCCAAGGATTTTTGTGGATAATCTACTGCCCTACATTTAATCTCGTCTGGGTTCTGACAGGTTATCTTTCCAGAATTCCACAATGTATTAATGAGTTCAGTTTCGAATCCTTCTGGCTCTGTACTGGGTGTGTTGCTATTCATCCAGCTTGACCATTCACAAATAATACAGGTGTAAGGTGTTGTTGTAACTGTAGTAGTACTTGTGGTAGATGGTGTTTCTGTTGATGTATGTGTTATTGTAGATGGTGTTGTTTCTGTTGATGTAGGTGTTGTCGTTACAGTAATTGGTGTGGTAGTCATGGATGTGATTGTGGATGTTTCTGTGGTTGAAGTTGTTGTTGTGCCAGTAGTTGAAGATGGTGTTTCCGTTGACGTAGGTGTTATTGTAACAGTTGTAGGTGTTGCTGTTTCTGTTGATGTAGGTGTTATTGTTACAGTAGTTGGTGTGATTGTGGATGTCTCAGTTGATGCTGATCTAGATGTAACTGTAGTTGGTGTTGCTGTACTTGGGGACATTGTAGAGGTAATACAAATGTCTTCACAACATTTTACACTTATTTCATAGTTATAACAAATTGGTGGCATGTTATCTGCATTGTCTTCATTTGAACATGACAGTCCAAATGATGTATTGCAATATAGTAATTGTCCCAAATCATCCAAGGATTTTTGTGGATAATCCACTGCCCTACATTCAATCTCGTCTGGGTTCTGACAGGTTATCTTTCCAGAATTCCACAATGTATTAATGGTCTCAGTTTCGAACCCTTCTGGGTCTGTACTGGGTGTGTTGCTATTTATCCAGCTTGACCATTCACAAATAATACAGGTGTAAGGTGTTGTTGTAACTGTAGTAGTACTTGTTGTAGATGGTGTTTCTGTTGATGTAGGTGTTATTGTAGATGGTGTTGTTTCTGTTGATGTAGGTGTTGTCGTTACAGTAATTAGTGTGGTAGTCATGGATGTGATTGTGGATGTCTCTGTTGTTGAAGTTGTTGTTGTGCCAGTAGTTGTAGTTGGTGTTTCCGTGGACGTAGGTGTTATTGTAACAGTTGTAGGTGTTGCTGTTTCTGTTGATGTTGTTACAGTAGTTGGGGTGATTGTGGATGTCTCGGTTGATGCTGATCTAGATGTAACTGTAGTTGGTGTTGCTGTACTTGGGGATATTGTAGAGGTAATACAAATGTCTTCACAACATTTTACACTTATTTCATAGTTATAACAAATTGGTGGCATGTTATCTGCATTGTCTTCATTTGAACATGACAGTCCAAATGATGTATTGCAATATACTAATTGTCCCAAATCATCCAAGGGTTTTTGTGGATAATCCACTGCCCTACATTTAATCTCGTCTGGGTTCTGACAGGTTATCTTTCCAGAATTCCACAATGTATTAATGGTCTCAGTTTCGAATCCTTCTGGGTCTGTACTGGGTGTGTTGCTATTTATCCAGCTTGACCATTCACAAATAATACAGGTGTAAGGTGTTGTTGTAACTGTAGTTGTACTTGTTGTAGATGGTGTTTCTGTTGATGTAGGTGTTATTGTAGATGGTGTTGTTTCTGTTGATGTAGGTGTTGTCGTGACAGTAATTGGTGTGGTAACTGTAGTAGTACTTGTTGTAGATGGTGTTTCTGTTGATGTAGGTGTTATTGTAGATGGTGTTGTTTCTGTTGATGTAGGTGTTGTCGTTACAGTAATTGGTGTGGTAGTCATGGATGTGATTGTGGATGTCTCTGTTGTTGAAGTTGTTGTTGTGCCAGTAGTTGTAGATGGTGTTTCCGTTGAGGTAGGTGTTATTGTAACAGTTGTAGGTGTTGCTGTTTCTGTTGATGTAGGTGTTATTGTTACAGTAGTTGGGGTGATTGTGTATGTCTCGGTTGATGCTGATCTAGACGTAACTGTAGTTGGTGTTGCTGTACTTGGGGACATTGTAGAGGTAATACAAATGTCTTCACAACATTTTACACTTATTTCATAATTATAACAAATTGGTGGCATGTTATCTGCATTGTCTTCATTTGAACATGACAGTCCAAATGATGTATTGCAATAAACTAATTGTCCCAAATCATCCAAGGATTTTTGTGGATAATCCACTGCCCTACATTTAATCTCGTCTGGGTTCTGACAGGTTATCTTTCCAGAATTCCACAATGTATTAATGATCTCAGTTTCGAATCCTTCTGGCTCTGTACTGGGTGTATTGCTATTTATCCAGCTTGACCATTCACAAATAATACAGGTGTAAGGTGTAGTTGTAACTGTAGTAGTACTTGTTGTAGATGGTGTTTCTGTTGATGTAGGTGTTATTGTAGATGGTGTTGTTTCTGTTGATGTAGGTGTTGTCGTTACAGTAATTGGTGTGGTAACTGTAGTAGTACTTGTTGTAGATGGTGTTTCTGTTGATGTAGGTGTTATTGTAGATGGTGTTGTTTCTGTTGATGTAGGTGTTGTCGTTACAGTAATTGGTGTGGTAGTCATGGATGTGATTGTGGATGTCTCTGTTGTTGAAGTTGTTGTTGTGCCAGTAGTTGTAGATGGTGTTTCCGTTGACGTAGGTGTTATTGTAACAGTTGTAGGTGTTGCTGTTTCTGTTGATGTAGGTGTTATTGTTACAGTAGTTGGGGTGATTGTGGATGTCTCGGTTGATGCTGATCTAGACGTAACTGTAGTTGGTGTTGCTGTACTTGGGGACATTGTAGAGGTAATACAAATGTCTTTACAACATTTTACACTTATTTCATAATTATAACAAATTGGTGGCATGTTATCTGCATTGTCTTCATTTGAACAGGACAGTCCAAATGATGTATTGCAATATACTAATTGTCCCAAATTGTCCAAGGATTTTTGTGGATAATCCACTGCCCTACATTTAATCTCGTCTGGGTTCTGACAGGTTATCTTTCCAGAATTCCACAATGTATTAATGGTTTCAGTTTCGAATCCTTCTGGCTCTGTACTGGGTGTATTGCTATTTATCCAGCTTGACCATTCACAAATAATACAGGTGTAAGGTGTTGTTGTAACTGTAGTAGTACTTGTTGTAGATGGTGTTTCTGTTGATGTAGGTGTTATTGTAGATGGTGTTGTTTCTGTTGATGTAGGTGTTGTCGTTACAGTAATTGGTGTGGTAACTGTAGTAGTACTTGTTGTAGATGGTGTTTCTGATGATGTAGGTGTTATTGTAGATGGTGTTGTTTCTGTTGATGTAGGTGTTGTCGTTACAGAAATTGGTGTGGTAGTCATGGATGTGATTGTGGATGTCTCTGTTGTTGAAGTTGTTGTTGTGCTAGAAGTTGTAGTTGGTGTTTCCGTTGACGTAGGTGTTATTGTAACAGTTGTAGATGTTGCTGTTTCTGTTGATGTAGGTGTTATTGTTACAGTAGTTGGGGTGATTGTGGATGTCTCGGCTGATGCTGATCTAGACGTAACTGTAGTTGGTGTTGCTGTACTTGGGGACATTGTAGAGGTAATACAAATGTCTTCACAACATTTTACCCTTATTTCATAATTATAACAAATTGGTGGCATGTTATCTGCATTGTCTTCATTTGAACATGACAGTCCAAATGATGTATTGCAATATAATAATTGTCCCAAATCATCCAAGGATTTTTGTGGATAATCCACTGCCCTACATTCAATCTCGTCTGGGTTCTGACAGGTTATCTTTCCAGAATTCCATAATGTATTAATGGTTTCAGTTTCGAATCCTTCTGGCTCTGTACTGGGTGTGTTGCTATTTATCCAGCTTGACCATTCACAAATAATACAGGTGTAAGGTGTTGTTGTAACTGTAGTAGTACTTGTTGTAGATGGTGTTTCTGTTGATGTAGGTGTTATTGTAGATGGTGTTGTTTCTGTTGATGTAGGTGTTGTTGTTACAGTAATTTGTGTGGTAACTGTAGTAGTACTTGTTGTAGATGGTGTTTCTGTTGATGTAGGTGTTATTGTAGATGGTGTTGTTTCTGTTGATGTAGGTGTTGTCGTTACAGTAATTGGTGTGGTAGTCATGGATGTGATTGTGGATGTCTCTGTTGTTGAAGTTGTTGTTGTGCCAGTAGTTGTAGATGGTGTTTCCGTTGACGTAGGTGTTATTGTAACAGTTGTAGGTGTTGCTGTTTCTGTTGATGTAGGTGTTATTGTTACAGTAGTTGGGGTGATTGTGGATGTCTCGGTTGATGCTGATCTAGACGTAACTGTAGTTGGTGTTGCTGTACTTGGGGACATTGTAGAGGTAATACAAATGTCTTCACAACATTTTACACTTATTTCATAATTATAACAAATTGGTGGCATGTTATCTGCATTGTCTTCATTTGAACAGGACAGTCCAAATGATGTATTGCAATATACTAATTGTCCCAAATTGTCCAAGGATTTTTGTGGATAATCCACTGCCCTACATTTAATCTCGTCTGGGTTCTGACAGGTTATCTTTCCAGAATTCCACAATGTATTAATGGTTTCAGTTTCGAATCCTTCTGGCTCTGTACTGGGTGTATTGCCATTTATCCAGCTTGACCATTCACAAATAATACAGGTGTAAGGTGTTGTTGTAACTGTAGTAGTACTTGTTGTAGATGGTGTTTCTGTTGATGTAGGTGTTATTGTAGATGGTGTTGTTTCTGTTGATGTAGGTGTTGTCGTTACAGTAATTGGTGTGGTAACTGTAGTAGTACTTGTTGTAGATGGTGTTTCTGATGATGTAGGTGTTATTGTAGATGGTGTTGTTTCTGTTGATGTAGGTGTTGTCGTTACAGAAATTGGTGTGGTAGTCATGGATGTGATTGTGGATGTCTCTGTTGTTGAAGTTGTTGTTGTGCTAGAAGTTGTAGTTGGTGTTTCCGTTGACGTAGGTGTTATTGTAACAGTTGTAGATGTTGCTGTTTCTGTTGATGTAGGTGTTATTGTTACAGTAGTTGGGCTGATTGTGGATGTCTCGGTTGATGCTGATCTAGACGTAACTGTAGTTGGTGTTGCTGTACTTGGGGACATTGTAGAGGTAATACAAATGTCTTCACAACATTTTACCCTTATTTCATAATTATAACAAATTGGTGGCATGTTATCTGCATTGTCTTCATTTGAACATGACAGTCCAAATGATGTATTGCAATATAATAATTGTCCCAAATCATCCAAGGATTTTTGTGGATAATCCACTGCCCTACATTCAATCTCGTCTGGGTTCTGACAGGTTATCTTTCCAGAATTCCATAATGTATTAATGGTTTCAGTTTCGAATCCTTCTGGCTCTGTACTGGGTGTGTTGCTATTCATCCAGCTTGACCATTCACAAATAATACAGGTGTAAGGTGTTGTTGTAACTGTAGTAGTACTTGTTGTAGATGGTGTTTCTGTTGATGTAGGTGTTATTGTAGATGGTGTTGTCTCTGTTGATGTAGGTGTTGTCGTTACAGTAATTGGTGTGGTAGTCATGGATGTGATTGTGGATGTCTCTGTTGTTGAAGTTGTTGTTGTGCCAGTAGTTGTAGATGGTGTTTCCGTTGACGTAGGTGTTATTGTAACAGTTGTAGGTGTTGCTGTTTCTGTTGATGTAGGTGTTTTTGTTTCAGTAGTTGGTGTGATTGTGGATGTCTTGGTTGATGCTGATCTAGATGTAACTGTAGTTGGTGTTGCTGTACTTGGGGGCATTGTAGAGGTAATACAAATGTCTTCACAACATTTTACACTTATTTCATAATTATAACAAATTGGTGGCATGTTATCTGCATTGTCTTCATTTGAACACGACAGTCCAAATGATGTATTGCAATATACTAATTGTCCCAAATCTTGCAGAGATTTTTGTGGATAATCCACTGCCCTACATTTAATCTCTTCTGGGTTTTTACAGGTTATCTTTACAGAATTCCACAAAGTATTAATGGGTTCAGTTTCGAATCCTTCTGGCTCTGTACTGGGTGTGTTGCTATTCATCCAGCTTGACCATTCACATATAATACAGGGGTAAGGTGTTGTTGTAACTGTAGTAGTACTTGTTGTAGATGGTGTTTCTGTTGATGTAGGTGTTATTGTAGATGGTGTTGTTTCTGTTGATGTAGGTGTTGTCGTTACAGTAATTGGTGTGGTAACTGTAGTAGTACTTGTTGTAGATGGTGTTTCTGTTGATGTAGGTGTTATTGTAGATGGTGTTGATTCTGTTGATGTAGGTGTTGTCGTTACAGTAATTGGTGTGGTAGTCATGGATGTGATTGTGGATGTCTCTGTTGATGGTGTTGTTGTTGTTGTTGTGCCAGTAGTTGTAGATGGTGTTTCTGTTGACGTAGGTGTTATTGTAACAGTTGTAGGTGTTGCTGTTTCTGTTGATGTAGGTGTTGTTCCAGTAGTTGGTGTGCTTGTGGATGTCTCTGTTGATATTGTTGTAACTAGAGTTGTATGTGTTGATGTGACAGTAGTTCTTGAAATGGTGTAAGTTGTTGTTGGGGATGTGGTTTTTGTTTTAGGAGTTTCAGGTGTAGTTGAGAAAGTGAAAGGTGTTGTAGTTGTATATATACATGATTCAGTAATAATTCTTATTATTTTCCCATATGAATCACACATAGCAGTGAAACATGTACCATCCCCATCTGTGGTTTCGTAAATGACCGATCCACGTGGAAATAATTTCCCATCATAGAAACAGTCTGTACATCTTTCCTCAGTGACACACTTCATAGTCTCTTCCCTGAAATATGGCCTCTCTGAAGGGCACTGAAGAAAACAACCTAAAATAATAAATAAAGTAGACAACATAAAAAAGAGTTATGGGTATTAACATTTTTTATATATATAATTTGGAATGTAAAATACTGTAAACATCATCTTATTCAGCATCAAAGAATATGTTCTTCGTAACACTGTACCACAGATTTTCAAATGTACTAAAATAATTCTATTTTAATTCTTACCCTCAAGGGGGGGGATTTGATCAGAGCATGTTCCTGAGGGGTTTTTGCAGGTTTTCATGCAGGTTGATCCACAGGGTTTATAGTGCCACTCACAGTCTCCTTGAGCATTGTAGTAGTCACAGAATAAAGCTGCAAGAACAACCACTTGAGTCAGTACAACGGTTATATTGTAACCAAGGGTACATTTATGTCCCAAAGGTTTATTGTTATTAAAGCTAACAGATTAAACATTTTTTATTTATTTTTATTAAATTAATATTACTTAAAATGTATATTTTTTATGAAAGTGAAAGTCATGACATTTGCCAAGTATGGTTACCCACAATCAGAATTGGTGCTCTGCATTTAACCCATCCAAGTGCACACACATAGCAGTGAGAAGTGAACACACCGTGAACACCGAGCAGTGGGCAGCTATATATCCAGCGCCCAGGAAGCAACTGGGGGTTCAGTGCCTTGCTCAAGGGCACTTTAGTCATGGGTATTGAGGGTGGAAGAGAGCACTGTTCATTAACTCCCTCCCACCTACAACTCCTGCCAGCACAGAGGCTCGAACCGGCAACCTTCTGGTAACTAGTCTGGCTCTCTAACCATTAAGCCACAGCTGCCCCTATATACTTATCAATATTTATTGTGTGAATTTTTTTAAAAGGGTGAACACAGGGGTCCATCATGTCCAACAATTTGCCTTTTTTGAATATTATAGTACTTGTTTTCCAATTAGATAAATGTGGCACTAAATAACATGTCTGATATGAAATACAGTACAAGATGTGGTGAGAAAAATAAAAACCAAGGTAAATATCACTTACATTTCTACTGTGTCTTATTTCCAAAAAGCTATATATATACATATATATGTATGTTCCTGTGTATGTATGTATGTATGTATGTATGTGTCAAAATTATTAATTATTTTTATGGAGTTAAATAAATTCAACATTGCGATAGTTCAGACCCCCCCCCCCCCCATCAGACATAATTAAGGTAATTTCTCAAATGTAATTCATTAACTTGTCTGTATTTTTCAACTATAAGTCGCACCTAAGTACAAGTCGCACTGGACTATAAGTCACATTTATTTTAGAACCAAGAACCAAGTTAAAACATTACCGTCTACAGTCGCGAGAGGGCGCTCTATGTTTTCAGTGTAGACTACAGGAGCACTGAGCAGCATAGAGTGCCTTCTCACGGCTGTAGACTGTAATGTTTTGTTTTGGTTCATTTCTCTTGGTTCATGTCAAATTAATTTTGATAAATAAGTCGCACCTGACTATAAGTCGCAGGACCAGCCTAACCATAATAAAAAGTGCAACTTATAGTCCGGAAAATACGGTACATAACATGTAGGCATACGAGCAGTGAGCACTATATTCAAATGTCTCAATTCAAAATGTACATCAATTCATTGACAGCCTCAATTCACGTTTGCCCAAAAATAATAATAAATCTATCAGGTTTTTTGCCTTTAGCAGAACTGCTTCTTCCTTGATTCTGTGCAAGCAAATGTGTCAACTACATCCCCAAAGTTAATTTATTTGACCAAGTCCGATTCAATGGTAAACAGGGAGAGTGCAGTCGATCGCTTCTGTCATTGTCATCCTGAGCTCATTCTTCACTCGTTTAAAAAAACCTTTCGATCCCTGGAACATTTTGAATTGTAGCTAAACGTCTAGCGTCCTTGTCTTTCTTTAACTTTCTTTTTGCAAAACCACTCAATTGACGTCTGTCCATTTTAATTCATTTTCTGTAGCCGTTAAAAAAATGACACATTTGCGCGTACTTGTTGTGGACCAACTCAACTCTGCGGAAGGGGGGGGGACTGACAGTGGTCATGTAATCTTTATTTATTTATAATTTATTATTATTATTATTGCTGTTAAGTTAGTGTTCATAAACGAGTTATGTATGGTCTTTCAAGAATTTCAAGTTAATATAAAACAATTTACGAAAAATATTTTTAAAGCTTGTGTCATGTGGTGCCCCCCTAGTTGTTGTGAATGGTTGGTGCCCCTGGGCACTAGCCCAAGTGCCCTTATGGATAATCCAGCTCTGCGTGTACCAATCCAGTCTTGGCACCTATCACATACGGTCTATTTAAATTTCCATTCTTCAATGTCTCTTCCATCGCATCGCTGCTTGCAATTAGAAGTCGACCAATATATATTTGTCATTTTTTTTATATATCGGCATCAGCCGATATCCGTGTTTAATAGCGCTGATTTAAAGTCAGGCACGTCGGCAGGCAGCCACGTATTATTGGTTGCTGCTGCCGCATGTGAAGGACCCCAAGCCAAAACTTTTGGAAGATTTAACAACAGTTCTGGGAGATAATGGTAAGAATTTCACTCTGTAAATGGGGTGGAAAAGTTGGCGGCTCTCACAAACACTGCAGCATGGTTGAGGGCTACGTTACTCCACCCCGCTCACAGACAGCACCATGCATTTTTTGGAGAGACAGCTGTCCTGGAGCTGCCCAGGGGTGCGTTTCCCAAAACCATAGTTGCTAACTTAGTTAGCAACTATGTTGGTTGCAATCCAATTTCCCATTGCCAACCAACAAAGTTCCTAACCGGTTAGCAACTATGGTTTTGGGAAACACACCCCAGAACGGTGAATGACATTTGTTTGGAAGCATGGTTTGATGCAGACAATAGCCAGGTTTCCATCCAGCATCAAAGCATCCAGCATCACAGAGTTGTATGTGTTGATGTGTTGTATGTGTTGAACTCATTTGCATTTATGGATGTCAATATTCGATAATTTCCATGATCGATCATCGTTTAAAATAACGATCAATTAATAATCTTAATGCTGCAAAATGCGTCTGCAGCTGTATTATTATATTGTGCAAAAGCCACTTAGAAAAAAAGCTTTCTCACCCGAATGAAAGGAGTTTTTAATCTGAATAAAATGCTAGTAGTAGGACTGTAAAATGAATACACGTGATTATGATCATTTGATTAAATCGAGAGAGAGCGCCACACGTTTGATATCATTTTAATTTGTTGACTGTTTCCCGTTGAGGAGACCGCTGAATGCGCCTCTTTAAATGGTTTCGTGGTGCTCGCTGTTGTATTTTAAAATGCAATTGCAATGTTTTCAGATGACACTTATTATTAAAAATAAAATTATCCCAAACGTAACTGCTGCACAGTCAATGAGCCGCTTTTTTCACATCAAACATTTTATGCAAGTATTATGACCAGTACTTTTTTGTTTGGTCCTGTTCTGCAAAATATAAAATTTTTGCGTTCTGCTAGGCCTATCTGTTTTAATCCTGCATTTACTTGGTTGCATACGAGGACAAGCTAGCGCGCGGGTTTGACTAGATGTGTTTGGAGGTTATTGCTCACATCTCGTTCTGCACATATCCAAATGTTTCCATATTCGCAATGTATCTGAATGTTAAACTATAATATATATATATATATATATATATATATATATCGGCCGATCGTTAATGCGCATCTCGTCACTAAAGCCGGTTCTTTAATCAGCGGTAAATTCCCTCAGGTGCGTGATTTCACATAGAGCAGCTGTTACTACACAGAGCCATTGTTAACTGAGAAGATGCGCAAATAAACGCTGAAAATGAACGTGGATTTCATTCACACAAAAATGACTTTGTCCACCTATCTAAATGTAGGAAATAATGTGAATAAGCCCTATTTAAAAAAACGGTGGAGTGTTCCTTTAACAATTTTCATAATAGTGAGTATGTCTTGTATACTTGTTGTTGTTCTCTTGTTGGTCTGATTGCTTCTATTTTCCTCATTTGTAAGTTGGATAAAAGTGTCTGCTAAATGATATAATGTAAATCTCAATAGCCACGTTTACATGTACTCTTTTTTTTTTTTGTCATTCAGATTTAAAGATTCGGTGGACTGTTTACATGGGACGTTATCTAATCCGATATGGTCCCGTGCTTTCGATTTTGGGACATGCTAAGTGGCCTACAATGACATCTTACAAATCATCAAAAGAAAAACTTCCGCGTTTGCATTAATATTTTTAATAACTGCTTGCACTTGCTTGGAATAAACAGACTCATATTTGAACCTCTAGTGTTCCTTCATAAGCTCAGTCATGTGGCCAGAACACGATCACATACACACTACGGCTGTCTTTTATCGTAACACACATAGAACAAATATAGCTCTCATCAGCTGATAATTATCATCATATCTCCCTAATTTCTTAATGTTAAAGCATTAAGGAAAATAACCGTATCCTAAGACCCTCTGTAATGAAGCTCTGAAATGAATTGTATTCTGATAAAAAAAAAAGGTTTTACTGTACACAATTTCTCACAAAGTGTTGTTAAACAATGAATCAAAGATGCACTGCTTTATTAACACAGAAAGTGTCCGAATGAGCTATCACACAACATTTACAAATTGGTTTTATTATCAATCTGTAATAATTAATACAAATGAGAAAGGCAAATTTTGGTCAAGTTGTTATTTTCATTGAGTTAGTCACTATCACTGTGTTGTTTCCAAGCTGAAAAGCAGTAAATTGTGCTTCATTTATTACATCAGCTTTCTGCTCTGAGCAAAGAGCAGATGTGACCGTTCATAACACAGCAAGTGTTCTCCATTCAAATGTGTGTTAATTGTATAATTGGGATTTTAACTTCTACGTCCACTATTACACAGTCTCCACTGTAATGTCAGTGTCTACAAATCACAGAATGCACAGCGATGCCGACATCACATTCCCATTCTGATGACTATGACTATTTGATGTGATTACATAGATACAAAGTAATCGGTTTAACATGTTTACATGGCAGGATTTTAATTCAGTTAGGTTTATAGAAGGTTATCCCACCCCTCTCAAACCGATTACCATTTCGGTCTGGGCAATTTTATTCTGACTGAGGTGTTTATTTGGAGCATTTTAATTCAGATTGGACTGTCATTCTAAGTTTCTGAAGGGTGTATGCTTCCCCTGCTGGACTACCACCCTCCATTATACAGTTTACAGCATTTATGCATATTACATGCTTCTGGTGCCGCAACAAGGGGTCGTATGCTTCCCCCTTTACAATCATACATTTTAAACGGGGGGCTACAATGGTGTTTCATGTATTCAGAGTTGTTCACAGTGTTAAAGAGATGGATTTTCATGCTGAACATGGCTAAAGTTTTAAATTTGGACGAATGATGGAGAATTTTTGTGCCGAAAATCTTACTAACGGGTTGGTACAAGGTGCGGCTATTTTCTTTTCAATTGTGGATCTAATGACGTAGACGATGGTGGAACTCCTTATATGAGCATTTCTCACGGAATAGCACGCCCACGCACACATCGACCAGAGGAGAGTGAGACCGTGCCCATAAATGGGCTTCATCGAGAAATTGTAGGCAACGCTGCATAGGATTTGTTCGAGTGTCTCCAAATAAGTGTTTTTCAACCTGAGGGAAAGTTTACCATGTTCAGCTTCTCAAAGAATCCATCGTTACATGAACAGTGGATTCAGTTTGTTTTTCCGGGACAGCAATGGAGTGTAGCAAGTGCGTTTGTGTGTTCTGGGCATTTGAGTGACGAATGTTTTATAAACAAGGCCCAGGTTGACGCTGAATTTGCACATTGTTTGCTATTAAAACATGGTAAAAGACCCCATTCATGTAAGTAAAACTGCATCAGATTTCTGTCTTTTGTTGGAAATCAGCACATAAGTGTATATATGTTAATGGTAACAACACGAAACATCAGTATTATAGCTCCGCCCACAGCACGCCTCCAGTAGCTCAGCTTTTTCCGGAGAGAATCAGGAAGGTGTATTTTTCTCAAATATGACAAACTAAAGACTTTTTGGTGATAAGAAAGCGGTACTACTCTATAGGTACTCAAGATTTAAATGATATTAGGTGAAACTGTATGTTATGTAGGGTTGGGTATCAATTGGGTTTTATTCGATACTGGTGCCCTTTCAATACTTTTAAAATGGTACCAGTGCATGAATCAATACTTCTATGAAAATAAATAAAATAAAAAAGTCTAAAAAGGATTACATTAAAGAACATTAAAATGATTTAAAATAAATCCATAGCATTCACATCCTCCTTGGATGCTCTCATTTCCCAAGCTTCCCTTACTCTAAGGCTAATAAATGTATTTCACGATCTGGGACATTGTTTAATACAACACCACACACAATGTTTCTACTGTATCTCAGTCAATCACTCTGATATTTAGTTAAAATGAGTGCTGTTTGACACTGTCTTTAATCAGTTCCGTGAATGACTGTATGGTCATTCTTTATAAAGTAGCAACAATGTCTTTTGTAAAGTACAGTCTTAGGCACAATAGTATTTTCACCCGAAAAACGGGGTTTTAAGCCAGCTATTTATATCTGTTGCTTAAGTATGTCAGTAGGAAATATCAGTTTCCAAACATTCATTTTGCCATTAATTTTAATAATAATTTAGTGAGATTGTTGAATGCATAAGCAGTCTGACAACAGACTGTCTAAGACTAAGACTTTTGCACAATGGTGTATGTATAAAGTACGTATAATTAGATTAAGTATATTTAAATAAGTGTACTGCGTTCATATGTGTAGGGTTAGATTTTCGCTGGAGGAAACAGCTGCAGTGTGATGAGCGGTGAACGGAGCGAAAACTTTACAGTAGATGGGAAACCGATTGCTCACACGTGACCTTTGTAAACTGTATTTATGACAAAAAACTGTACAGATACAGATATTCTAACAATCTATCGATAAACACACCTCATGTCCTCTGTTTCTGTTTGAGTCTGCTCGCGATGCTCCGCCGAGGTCTGCAGATTGAAGAGCGCGCTGAAAGATGGGGAGGAGACAGGTCTGCTGCCATGTTCATATGAAATTTAAGCGGACTGACTCTGAGTCGATCGCCAATTTGAGTACAGTTTATGGAGCTAAATGTTAAAGCCCCACTAAAAAAGCCTAGAGATGTCCCTGCTTCTTGTGTGCATTTCGGAGAACCAGGACAAACATTTAATTCTATTGCTCAGGCATTTAAGAGGCACCGAAATCTGCGTTCTGATTCGGTTCGGTGCATACCGGTTCCATAGGTACTGGTGCCATATCAGTACCGGGTTTCGGTACCCAACCCTAATGTTATGTAACCTTTAATCATTTTAAGAAACATGCTTGTTGCACATCCTCGATTGCTTAACTTGGGGTGAAGCTTCCCCCTTAATGTGATTTTTTTTTTTTTTTTTTTACAGCATGTTAGACACTTAAAATTGGATAATATACAAACTGTAGTCGTATTAGACTGCTGCTGCTAGGGGTGTATGCTTCCCCCTTTACAATCACACATTTGCTTTAACCATTTTAAGAACATGCTTGTTGCTTAACTTGGGGTGACATTTCCCCCTTCTTTTTTTTTTTTTTACAGCATGTAGACATTTAAAATTGGATGATATAGAAACTGCCGTAGTGTTAGACTGCTCCTGCTGCTAGGGGCTTCCCCCTTAATGTAATATTACAGCATGTTAGACACTTTGACATTTCCCCCTTTTTTTTTCTTTACAGCATGTTAGACATTTAAAATTAGATGATATTCAAACTGCCGTTGTATAAGACTGCTGCTAGGGGTGTATGCTTCCCCGTACATTCAAATATTTGCATAAGTGTTGCCCAGAACATATACTCTCTGAAGAGAACATATACTGCACATATACTTTTCCATCACATCGCTGCTTGCAATTAACTCCCTCCTCCAACCCCAACTCCACCAACTGAACCTGTAAACCGATCTAACTTTGTTCTTTCTTTACAGTCACTTCATTGGAATCAGTCTATATCAAGTTTCATTGTAATTGTGAATTGTAATTATGTATGCATTTAATGTTTCTGTTCTGTACCCCAGGGGGGTTTGTCTTGCTGCTCTCCCCACTCTGTCCAAGCATGGATGCATGGACAGGCGTGTGGAGTGTTGCCCAGAACATATACATACCGTGAACACTGACTGTATGCAATATAATTGTCATAAATATACTTGACGGAAGTGGTCCTGATTGAAATGCATTTCTCACTCATGTTCATTGGTTGCAGTTTATATAGGAGAAATTAATTATAGAATTTTTAGGACTTACGGCAAAAGTTTGGTCTTCGCCATGCTACACAAGCTCCTCTTTTACGGCATTCAGCAGCGTAAGCTGCCACTGCAGTACAGAGACAATCACAGTCACCCCCACTGTCACATGCACAGGCATCCCTTTCACAGGCATCATAGTATGGGCCAGAATCCACCTAGAGACAGGAAAATCATTTACAGAACTTTAAGGGCTACCATGATAACGGCACTAGATATAATGCATTAAATTGTAAAATACTAAACAGAACACATTTATTCCTTTTCAGTAATGATTGATCATTTTGTTCTCAATTTGTGGAAAAAAGTTGCTTAATGATCATGTTACTTACAAGTGAATGGCAGTCTGCAAAGACAGAGCTTGTGATAATTCTGCATTGTTTGATAGCCCAGGCATGTCGATGTGGATTTGCGTCACAAGGATGCACCACATTTGTTACATCAGGGCAGCTGGGCTTCACCTTCCAGCTATTCCCAAAATCGTCTGGATCTGTCACAACTTCTCCATTGTGCTTCATAAAGTCATTGTTTGCATTACCATCAAAGTTTCCACACAGTCCACACACCTTGCCCTGCCATAGAGATCATGTAGATGTTTAGGTGAGTGATGAATAAAGTTCTTGTCTATTGGTGTACCTTTAATGAATGCAAACCTTTAATTTGTGATGGAGTTGGATCATCACACTTGTTTTTTTATCCCAGATTAAGTTCAAAAGCCCTTCGACTTCTATGACAACATATATGCCTGCAGAACTGATTTGATATCTGTACTCTGTGCCGTTGTTTTCAACAACTTTCACATCTTCCTCCTCAGATAAAATCATCTCATATTTCTGTGGGGTATAAAAGGTGGCATATCATGTGGTATATTGCACAGTTAAGCTTTACTAATGCACATGTTCTGACTCTGAGCTATGAAATAACCTCACCCCAAAGAACAGATTGATGGACTTGGAGCAAATGGAGCTGGTGGTTGCACAAGGTATGTTCTCTGTAACCAGACGGAAGGAGGGACTGGGGTTCGTATCACAATAATCCTAAAGGGGTTACACACATCAGAGATATTCCAGGTTATAATGCCCCAGATAATTAACCCTTAAAAGCCCTTATCTGAAATCGGATGTTTTTCATATTGTATGTGTGAGATATCTGTATATGAAGAGTTCAGACGCAAAAGCCTCTAAGTGCCATCTGAAATTTTCAACTAAAATTAGGATTTTTATCAAGCTCCTATGCTTAGGTTGAGTCATTTTACTTTAATTGCAATGTGCAGGTCCTTTTACAGGCTATTAAAGTGAAATAACTGAATATAAATATAGGAGCCTGATAAAAATCCTAATTTTAGATGAAAATTTCAGATGGCAATTAGAGGCTTTTGCATCTGAACTCTTCATATTGACTTTTCTTTTTCCATTGGCACAGTCAAACATACATGGGTGATGGTGTGTTCACAGTCTCCGTGGAAAGAATATCTTCTGCCATCAAAAGTCCTGAAATGACCTTCACCATAGATGGTACACGTGCCATAGCATGCCTTTTCAGTACAAGTCCACATCCCATTTGTGCATGTGCTGAAATATTGAGTAAATGCAAAAAATTCAAGACTACCCCCATTTTTTTACTTGTTGCTGAAGCTTTCCACTCCATGGGCCTAAACTGTCATGTAAAACCGTGCTACGATCAGTATGACCAAATATAATGATTTCTGTTCTCTGTACATTTTACCGAATACGATTATTGGAAATGCACATCTTTATGCTATACTTGTAGACCTCAAGTGTGTCTAAATTTCTGACTAGTAGTGGAGATGTTAATTGATAGTACAAGATTGGCACTGTATTAAGATCATTTATAACAACTGTGATTAGCTCACCAGGTGTTACAGTCCTGTTGAACTTGCTCTCCAGGTGAATAGAAGACTCCATTATGGGAACATGGACATTTTTCTCTCTTCACACACCCACCTTTTCCGTCAGCCAGAAGGTCATCTGGACACATACACCCTGATGTACACCCCATGCTCACCTATTGCCAAGACAAAATTGGTAAGCCATTCTTTCCCTGTATCACAAGATTTCTATTGCATGTAATCTACACTGTATATCAGGTTTATGTGCCATTCATAGCTGGCATGAAAATGCTACATCTGAAATTGAGTAAGCAAACAGGATTTAATGAAATGCATAAAAACGCTGTAACAGATCTTTTCATTAATTCAGTTATTCATGTATTCCATTCTTCCAACTCACACAGTTGTTTGGGTCTTGCTTCACACATGTCCTCTGACACTCCATTCCTTTTTCTCCATGACTTGAGCATTTGAAGAATGTCATTGGAGCCACACAGTCTAAAAAACCCAAAAGGCATATTGATGAGGTGGAGAAAATTTGCACACATCATACCAGCGGTGATTCAAGTTTCAATTTAAATGGTAGTATTGCAGATCACCTTCTTGACTGGAGCAGTGCAGTTTGCCAAGATCACAGGTGCTGTAATTTGAGCAAACAGTGGAAATAATTACTAAGTCTACCATTAATAGTTAACAATGCATGTCAATATTGTTAAATTATTTGCCATTTGGCAGTGAAGGGCTATAAAAAAAAGTTAATGGATTCATTATGCATCAACTACCCATATGTTAAACTGCACTTTATACCATTTAGCACCATCTTTGTAGAAAACTGCTGATGGCGCTATGACCTGGTTGCCATAGTAACAAGGACACTGATCAGCATGTACACAGCTTCCGTCTTCACTGAGGTAGGATCCCTCAGAACAGGTGCAACCATCTACAGGTGTGAAGGACCCTTGGCAGGTGTTGTCTTGTTCACTGAGAGAGCGGCAGGTGCTGCCACAGCTGGTCACGCCGTAGGAGTACTTCATGTTCCCTGAACACTCTGAAATCATGTCTGTGTAGATAGACAGAAGCAGATTTGTAACAGAATTCACGTACAGTATAAATATTTGTTAGTATGTGTACTTAATAAAGTTCACACCACAGGGTTCAGAATCCATCCAGCCCTGGAGAATGATTCCTCTGGCAGCACAGACGTGGGCATAGTTGGACACGGCCGCACACATACACTTCTTAATATCTGCACATTTGCAGGTATCGTAGACACACCACTGCAGAGAAAAACAATTGAAGTCTGAGTGAAGTGGCTATTCAAACAAGGAAAAATGTAGGGAAGGACTTGATTTTGTCCACCAGGAACTGATTGGATCATCTGAAGTTCTAGATTTAGTCACTGTCCTCTACCTGTACTGCTCACATCAGTTGTCTATGCACAAATCAAAACTCTTTACTGGTGTATAACATTTGACATCTTTTAATTAAGTTTTATAGTATCACATAGTGGTAGTCACGTATACAATATAGGCTTTACTTTAGTTGCACATTCATACAGAGACTATTTGAGCTTCTATCATAAGCTTCTATGTGAAATGGACATTTCAAGACTTACACCTATACACTCACTGGCCACTTTATTGAAAACACCTTGATAGTAACTGGTTGGATGTCCTTTTGCCTTCAAAACCTCCATAATTCTTTGTGACTTTGATTTAACAACATGCTATTCAAACATCCCTCAGAGATTTGGTCTATTGATACAATAAAATCTTGCCGTTACTGCAGATTTTTCGGATACACATCGATAATGCCCGTTACACCAAATCCCAAAGGTGCTTAATTGGACTCAGATCTGGGGATTCTGGAGTCCATTTGAATATAGTGAACTAACTGTCATTTTCAAGAAACCAGTTTGAGATGAGTTAGTCATCATATGATGGGTAGCCTATATTGTGGTCATAAAGGGATGGACAATGTTAGCAACAATACTTATGTTGGCTGCGGCAGCTGGATGCAATAATTGCATGCCAATGTGCATTGGCTCGTTTAGTTTACACTCAAAGTAGATTGGTCTATCGAATCGATATCCCATTCCTCCTTCAGGGAATGAGGGTTACCATATGTAACCGAGATGTTTCAGCTATAGAAGCACACTGCATCTGGTAGGCAGAGGTGGAAAGAGTACAAAAATATTCTACTCAAGTAAAAGTACCATTACATTAATGAAATTTTACTTAAGTACAAGTAAAAGTACCAGTCTAAAAATCTACTCAAGTAAAAGTAAAAAGTAGCTCATTTAAAATTTACTCAGAGTAAAAATTACTTAGTTACATTTTAACAGTGGGAGGGAGTCAAAAATGGGACAGGCCAAGGTTGTCAAACTCAGTTCCTGGAGGGCCACAGTCCTGCACAGTTTAGATATAACCCTAATTAAACACACCTGATCCAGCTAATCTAATCATTTAGGTTTATTTGAAAACTACATGATATATGTGCTGGAGCAGGGTTAGAACTAAACTCTGCAGGGCTATGGCCATCCAGGAACTGAGTTTGACACCCCTGGGATAGGTCTATTAATCTCAAACTAGTTGTTTTTAATTTAAGGAATCAGTTATTTAGAATAATAAAACATTTGGGCTGTTACCAGGCAAATCAGTATCAACAAACTCATCTTTTAATGCAGAAGATTCATTGGAAGTGGCATTTAGATGTATTACACTGTTTAGTGCAGGACAACCTGCAGTTACAAATGCATGAATAATGTTTTGATATACAAGACATAAAATGTTGAATACTCATTTGAAATGATAAGAAATTAATTATTTAAAAAAATCAAAAGATACTTTAAATGTGAAATTAAAATGGCCAGTATGTGTCAGCAAGTCACTGTTAATAAGTGAGTCATTGCGATTGAACCGAATCATTTAAACGGTTGTGTTTGGAATTATTTTCTGTTGTAGAAATAGAGCTAAAAAACGCAATATGGTGTCTAAAACGCAAGTCTCTTAATTAACTTGTTTACTGAACTGTTATATATATATGTATATATTCATGATGATTTTTGGAGGAAAAGATGGCATTCTTTGTGTGATTTTGATTTAATAAACGTCTAAGTTGTACGTTTTTATGTGCATGAAAACGTAAGTAAATGTACGTGTGGTAGAACCACATTTACGTTACCAACTACGTGTGGTAGAACCACATTTACGTTACCACAACTACGTTAAATGTGGTAGAACCACATTTAACGTAAAAATAGACACGTATTCTCATGAGATCACGTTGCAACGCATCATGTGAATTTTCTGCCCCTATATCTTAAATTTTGTGATCATTCTAAATGCATTTTAGGAGACTGAATCACACAGTGAAAGAACGCACTATAAATGCACGCGCACATCATTAAAACAAAAATAGCACACTCCTCACCTATCTTTTTGGCTAATTTGTGCAAAACCTCTTGCTAAAATGTCAAAGCTTCATGTTAACCACCAATGCAACGATGCAATTATTTAGCTTACCTCTACATTCTTGCGAAGGGTTGATGTCTTGTCGAGATTTTATAAGCTGCTAGTTTGGTCTTCCTAGGCAAGTACAGCACTGCATAATAGAGCATACATATGGCCAGGGGTTCACTTCATTTCCTTCGAGTTCAACTTCAGAATATGACGGGGTTTCGTTTTCAGCGGTGTCTGCACCACTAACGCCTGTTTTGTCCATCTGCATCTTTCTTGTGATTTTAGCGCCAGTTTGCCCTCCTGCCCATTATTTACTGCCGTAGTTTCCAGGGAGCGATTTATTTTTTTTATTTTAATTTTTTTTACTCAGTAATTAATTTGTTTTAAAATGTAGCGAAGTACAATACTTCAAACAAAATATACTTAAGTAAAAGTAAAATTACAGATTTAAAAAATTACTTTAAAAAGTATTAGTACACAAAAAAGCTACTCAATTACAGTAACGCGAGTAAATGTAATTCGTTACTTTCCACCTCTGCTGGTAGGTGATGCTTACTCACTCTCATTGCCTATCACAGGTATAATGTCAGAGGCAGCCCAATCAAAAGACGTAAATATCTAACATGTTTGATATTTACGATTTGAGTTCGGGAGCAGTTAACCATAATGACACCACACACTAGAGTTTTTTTTGGGCAAAAAAATTATTTGCGACCAGCCTCTTATCTGATCCAGGGCCGTCACCAGAAAATTTATTTAAATTAAAAGTGACGTAGAAATGTAGCCAAACAGCCGACGACTTTTGTGTTATGTTATATTATTTGACTTTTATGTATTTATATTAGAAATCGCTTAAACCGCTGAGTTTTGTTCTGCATACTCGCGAATCCTCTTTTTATAACAATGTTTAGACACTATCTACATAAGTGATTCACTGTGCTGTGATGAGAGATTTGTTGATTATAACTTTACTTAACTTTGTGAGATCATGATGAACTAAGATGGATGACAGCTTTTTAATTATTATAAAGGGAGCTTTCTTTGCCATTGAATCCATTCAGAATTTTTATTGTTTTTCATGCTGCTAAGAGAGCCAAATGCCACGTACACTCTAAAAAGTTTTTGGAGTGACATCCGCAAATGAAAGATTTACTCTTGGAATTGCAATAAGTAGGCCTAATAATCATAGCAATGGATCGGACAAAATAAATATACGAAAACTACCTAAAATACCTTTTTTTTTTGGTCACACAAGATACAAGATTTTTTGGTTTCACAAGATAAAAATGAATACAATTAATATTATTGTTATTTAAAATGCATTTATTTGTCCTACATGGACCTGTTGTATTAAAAGCTGTGGTGTTTTTCGTTTTTTTTTTTTTTTTTTTTTTTTTTTTTTTCGGTGACTGTCCCAAGCATGGTTCAATAAATTACAAATTTTCTTTTTATTTATAAAAGCATAAAAATCTATTTAATAAGTAACTTGCATAGTTGTACAAGTGTCTATTTTAGTAAATAGCAATATTTTTTTTACATCCATATATTTCTGAAAGCATAGGAACATTTTGTCTTGAAAACCATGTCCTCTGGTGTGACACCAAATCCTGATTTTAAATCGGCCAATTCCGGAGAAAACTTAAATTAACTGAAGTACCATGTTCATGGCCTTATTACTGAAGCCCCCATGTGAAGCCCATGACATGTACACATGGTATATTTTCATCTCAGAATTGTTCAAATATTTAACTTTTTTGGAACCACTATAAAAGTATTATGTTTTGTTGTCATTTGATTTAATACACCTAAATTATATTTTTTTAATTAAAAACTGTGTTAAACTACATAATCATGGAAAATTATGACATCAAAATTTGTCTTGAAATTGTTAATTTTAAATAACACTATATAAAAACAAGAGTCTAACAATTAAGATAAATCTCTCTCATGCTATATATATATATATATATGTATTATTAAGAGTAAGTTTTTTTTCTTATTTTTTGCTGTCACACCATATGACATTTATGGTGCAGTTCAGTAAAAAGGTAAAAAAAAAACACAAAAAAAAAAAAACAATGAAAGATTTGACAAAGTTAGTGAACCTTTCTTCATACTTCATACTACATAATAATATGCATTTCTTCTTCAAAAATCCTCTTTTACAAAATGATTTTTTTTTCTATTTGTCAACTATGCAGATACAAAAAAAAAATCATTTTTCGTAAGTGTTAAGGAGCCACTTTTATATGTGTACACTTACAATAGAAACAAAATATTGTGATTTTGTTAAATAAATAAAACATAGGGTGCCCTTTTTTTTTGGGGGGGGGGGTTGTTAATATGTGAATTATTTAAGTGAAATAGATTACATTTAGGACTCTTAATTTTATTCCTTTTATATAGGCCTATATATATTTAGCATTGTAGAGATTGGTGGTGCTTTGAGCTAAATGTTATTGAATACATGATTTGTTCCATAATATTCATTGACTTGATCAGTAAAATTAATTAAATTCAATCATGATCGTGTAAGCAGGGGGCCTGTTGAGTCATTTTGGTTGGGGGTGGGGGTTGCAACAGTTCTTTATGGAATGATTTATGGCATTGTGAAGCCCCTTTATTTTTAAGAGTGTATGTCAAAAAAAGTAAATAAATAAACTTACTTGGTAGTACATCTCAGGACATATTTCTGAGTGACATGCAGCAAAGCTGCCATTTGGGTTTGTGAGACGGGAACACCAGTCTTTTGCAAGTTGCTCTATGAGGAATAACATCAGAGAAGATTTGCTTGCTTACTTTGTTTAGCACAGCAATAATTTTGTTCTGCTATGTCAACAATGATCAAATTATCAACTGCAACATGAATATTGTGAGCCTGTTAAGCACCTGTTTCTATATTCAAGCTGCAGGGGTTGTCAAATGTGATTTCAAGATCTTGGCAATTTTGTTTCCAAAAGTTGACAAAGGATGTTGGTGTGCCCTCTATGATGCCCAATGTTGTTTTAAAGTCATCTGATTGGATGTCGTTATAGTTCCCACACACACCTGAGAGAAACAAGGTAAAAAGTGGTTCAATTGATACCCATAAAATCAAAATTGTCTGAATTTTAGTTTTTTTATAGACTCACCACTCATCTTTCCTTTCTCTTCAGGTCTGGCAACAATATACAACTGCATGACTGGAGCCAACTGGATCTCCAGACGAAGACTCTTCATATCAGCAATGATGAAAGAGGAAGAGGGCTGGAAGATGTTCACAGGACCTGGGACAATAAAATTATTGAAAAAGGAAATTACTGATTTTTTTAAATTCTCTTTTTAATAATGATAAAAAAGTAAGTTTCTTATATTTGACAACAAACCTGTGGTGAAAGGAAACATGCGTGGACTGATTCCATTCACTGTCACAGATCCACCAGAGGAAAAAATAACCTGTTTAATGAGTAAAACATCAACAATAAGACATTACTATTAATATGATTATCATAGTAGTAGTGTTAGTAGTAGTAGTAGTAGTAGCAGCCAGTATATGTATTATTATTAGTAAAAATTCTAAAAGAATAAAATTATTCAAACCCAGTGCTTACAGTGGTCCCTGAGATGACAAGGGTGATTGAATTTAGACATGTGTCTTTTCGAGCAGGATCACACTTTGCCAGATTTCCCACAACCGCAATGTCACTGTCATTAGAGTGCTTTAATTAAAAAAAAGAAAGAATTATTGTACAGACTTTTATAATACCCACAGTTTTCTGATGGTAATATAAACCATGTGAATAAACATATAAATGAAGGCTTTAATTTATCTAGCCCTGACAGAAAACATCTACATCATCTGCTGTACTAACAGACCTTAGTGAGGATGTAGTCACAGTTGCCACTGAAGGTGAAGGTCTTTCCATCATAAGTGGTGACGTGAGACCCTCCCACAACAGAGCAGATTCCGGGACATTCCAGGTATGTACAATTCCAGTGTCCAGCGGCGCACACACTGACACAGTACAGAAGCAGTGTTAGCACTGGGAAGGCTCATTTAAATGTGACTTTAAAAAATTTGTAAAAAGTTACCATTTTTTGCAAGATTGTTTGTAAGACTCTCCTGACTGATATACTGCACTGTTATGCTCACAAGGGCACTGGTTCACAGGAACACAACCACTCTGACCAATGTTGTCTTCCACTGTGCCTTTACAAAAAGAATCATGATAGCATTTAATTTACAACCCGAATTCCGGAAAAGTTGGGACGTTTTTTAAATTTTTATAAAATGAAAACTAAAAGACTTTCAAATCACATGAGCCAATATTTTATTCACAATAGAACATAGATAACATAGCAAATGTTTAAACTGAGAAAGTTTACAATTTTATGCACAAAATGAGCTCATTTCAATTTTGATTTCTGCTACAGGTCTCAAAATAGTTGGGACGGGGCATGTTTACCATGGTGTAGCATCTCCTTTTCTTTTCACAACAGTTTGAAGACGTCTGGGCATTGAGGCTATGAGTTGCTGGAGTTTTGCTGTTGGAATTTGGTCCCATTCTTGCCTTATATAGATTTCCAGCTGCTGAAGAGTTCGTGGTCGTCTTTGACGTATTTTTCGTTTAATGATGCGCCAAATGTTCTCTATAGGTGAAAGATCTGGACTGCAGGCAGGCCAGGTTAGCACCCGGACTCTTCTACGACGAAGCCATGCTGTTGTTATAGCTGCAGTATGTGGTTTTGCATTGTCCTGCTGAAATAAACAGGGCCTTCCCTGAAATAGACGTTGTTTGGAGGGAAGCATATGTTGCTCTAATACCTTTATATACCTTTCAGCATTCACAGAGCCTTCCAAAACATGCAAGCTGCCCATACCGTATGCACTTATGCACCCCCATACCATCAGAGATGCTGGCTTTTGAACTGAACGCTGATAACATGCTGGAAGGTCTCCCTCCTCTTTAGCCTGGAGGACACGGCGTCCGTGATTTCCAACAAGAATGTCAAATTTGGACTCGTCTGACCATAAAACACTATTCCACTTTGAAATAGTCCATTTTAAATGAGCCTTGGCCCACAGGACACGACGGCGCTTCTGGACCATGTTCACATATGGCTTCCTTTTTGCATGATAGAGCTTTAGTTGGCATCTGCTGATGGCATGGCGGATTGTGTTTACCGACAGTGGTTTCTGAAAGTATTCCTGGGCCCATTTAGTAATGTCATTGACACAATCATGCGATGAGTGATGCAGTGTCGTCTGAGAGCCCGAAGACCACGGGCATCCAATAAAGGTCTCTGGCCTTGTCCCTTACGCACAGAGATTTCTCCAGTTCCTCTGAATCTTTTGATGATGTTATGCACTGTAGATGATGAGATTTGCATAGCCTTTGCAATTTGACGTTGAGGAACATTGTTTTTAAAGTTTTCCACAATTTTTTTACGCAGTCTTTCACAGATTGGAGAGCCTCTGCCCATCTTTACTTCTGAGAGACTCTGCTTCTCTAAGACAAAGCTTTTATAGCTTATCATGTTACAGACCTGATATCAATTAACTTAATTAATCACTAGATGTTCTCCGAGCTGAATCTTTTCAAAACTGTTTGCTTTTTTGGCCATTTGTTGCCCCCGTGCCAACTTTTTTGAGACCTGTAGCAGGCATTAAATTTTAAATGAGCTAATTAAGTGGATAAAAGTGTAAAATTTCTCAGTTTAAACATTTGCTACGTTATCTATGTTCTATTGTGAATAAAATATTGGCTCATGTGATTTGAAATTCCTTTAGTTTTCATTTTATTAAAATTTAAAAAACGTCCCAACTTTTCCGGAATTCGGGTTGTAGAAAAAATGGCTTTAATTGAACAGATTTAAATATACAAGCACTTGTCTTTGTATATTTTGTAAAAATTACCAATAGGGCAGAAACAGCCATCCACACAGTGTTCTTTACACAGTAGGCTTGTGGTTGGATCTGAGCAGGTGTTCTTGCACGGACTCCCACACTCCATGTATTGCAAGTTCAGAGGACACGTCTTTGCTGCTCCACAGAACAAGACATTGCATACCACAAACATATCAATATTGTAGCATTGTATTTGCTTCACAGTGATCATTTAAAAAAAGTAAGTGAATGTTTTTTTGTGTAAATGTTTTACTACAACATGTTTTTTAAAATCTTTATTTACTGTATTAATTTAGGGTGAATTATTTGGGTAATTTTTATAGTATTTATTTGTCTTCTTAGGACCTTGACACCATGAACTTCATATGGTAACAGCTGCGTAGTGATTCTTAAAAAACTGTAGAATTATACAGCATATTGCAACATCATAGGAGTTAGTTAATTTTTTCTTGCCATCATTACTGATACTCACGACAGAGCTGTTCTGTCCTCCATGTTCCTGGTTTTCCTCCAGCATGAGTGCACTGTCGTGAAATCTCTGTGAGTGTGTTGCAGAGACAGTCGTAATTTCCGTAACACTGACACAGGTCGTCTACACAAGCTTTTTCATATGAACTCATGTCCATCACATTGTAACAGTCAGCAAACCCTGGACTGCTGAGATACTGCTGGCAAACGCTTGTCTAGAGTGGAAAAAATTAAAAAATTAATTATTTAAAAAATAGGATAATTTGTTTGAAGGATTGTTTCAACCAGTGTTTCAGTTAAAGGTTCAACAATTTAATTAGAAATTTCCCAGTGATTTATTTCAAAAGTGCACCCAAAATTAGATTTTGTCCCATACTGTACCTGGTCACACTGATCCCTGGGTGGAAGTGTAACTTCCTCACAGGTTTCAGTCATAGGTGTGGAAACCTTCCATTTGGCCGGACCTGAGGAGGAGTCAAATAAACATATTAAACTAAAGTGTTTAAACTAAGTGTTTAAAATCAGATTGTGTCTGCGGTAACTAAACTTGCTGTATTTAAAACTTAAATCTAATCACTAATGAGTTAAAAACATTATGTTTACCGCTAACAGTGATATCGTCATGCTTGTTGCCATTAAAGTTTCCACAGAGTCCGCAGGTCAGACCTTGGTACTTCTCAGGAAGTTCAATCTGGGGAACATCATATAATAAAATAATGTCAGAGGAGAGACTTTTCAAAATCTCTTTTTTTTTTAAATCTAAGAGACTTTTTTATCTTTATTTATAGATCTATCAATCGTTCGATCGGGTTTGTCTGTCTATCTGTCTGTCTATTTAATTGACAATATTAATAAAGAATTAAAAAAAATAAAATAAAAGGCTCATTTGCAAAACCTGTTGGTTCCCTGTTGCTTATTTAGGTATATTGAATGCGTCTTTTTTAATGTGCAACACTGGTACAGTCAATTATGATCAAGACTCCAAGATGTGTGCTGAGCAGAGGTGGGTAGAGTACCCAAAAACTGTACTCAAGTAAAAGTAAAAGTAGTTCTAGAAATATTTACTCAAGTAAAAGTAAAAGTACTAGTCTTGAATAGTTACTTGAGTAAGAGTAAAAGAGTATCGGATAAAAAATCTACTCAAGTAGTTAGTTACTAGTTACTTTGGGTCATATATACTGAGCCTATTTTTATTTAGATATATAGATAAAATGTATGTAATGTATGTGTGTGTGTATAAATGTATATATTTCATCATCCTTTACTCCAATTTATGTAATTTATTATAAAAGCTTGTCTGTTTACTTAAGTAACAGATATAGGTGTCATGCCATAACATATTTTTAATACGACTGACTTTATATTAAATGTGAATTTAACATTGAAAGTTAATGTGATTTAAATATTGCTACTAATCTTTCATTGTTCAGAAAGAGAGCAAATAACATTTACATTATTAAAGATAATTTTCACTGTAGCCCAAGTTATTACCTGTTAAACAGTAGACAGCACACGCGGTGTTTATCTAATAAGGATCTCCATCGCTAGCAAATAATATCCTTTGCAGATTTCAATTCAGTGCAGTTCCAGCCACGTTTTCAACGCTCTTTCTGTTCTTAAACGTTACAACTCCGAGTGAACCACTTCAGATGCTCAGCGCGTGCGGCAGGGAACTGAACGACTCATTCAAACTGATTCATGAACCAATTCACTCGTTTGCCAATTGGTTTGATCAAGCCTTTGAACAGTATTGACTCAAAAGAATGAATCATTCGCGAATGGGCATCGCTCATTGCCCAGAGAAAAGTAGACGGCGCGTTTGGAACAAACTGAAGCATTTATAACATTTATTGCATTAAGATAAAGTAACGAGAGGAGCGTCGCCCACAGTAACGAAGTAAAAGTACAGATTTTCCCGCAAAAATTTACTCAAGTAAGAGTATAAAGTACCCATCTTTAAATATAATCCGAAAAGTATTCGTTACCCCAAAAAATTACTCAAGTAAATGTAACGAAGTAAATGTAACTCGTTACTACCCACCTCTGGTGCTGAGAGATAAAGAATCATACCGTTAGATAGTTGTCTTCTTCCCAGAAGACAGTCACTCCATGTTTGTTCGAGATCTTTAGACTTGTTGGACTTCCCTCGATTTGAATTCCATGCATATTGGTCGGAACAGACACCCTGATATATATATTTTATAAATGTCAGGTATAGATATATATATTTTTAAATGTCAACATTGATGAACAAAAACATAATTTTCTTGTTTGTCTTGCTATCAGTAAAAAATATTAGTAAATAATAAACCTAAAATAAATTTGGTTGAAAACATTAATTAGTTAAGATATTAATAATTTAATTAAGATATAATTTTTTTTTAGAGAGAATATATATTGAATTCGTTTTTTTTTTGTAACCCCACTGTTTAAAATTATAAACTCTCAAAACAGCTCTTACATTTATGTTAAAATTACACACATTTTGAAAAAAAAGAATTTTTTTGCTTTTAAAATGAATCTTTTAAAGATATATACATATATACATTTTATTTAACATTTTTAAACCTGAAAAAATGCTAATATTAAGAAGATTATTGTTATCAAGGATGTGATTTTGCTGTAGTGTATAACTCACTTTTCGTTCCCCATGGTAATGTCACCATTAGTGATTTTGATGATTGTCCCCTCCAGCTCTATTGTGACTGTGTTGAAAGTGATTGAACCATTCACAGTCTCTCTTTGCATTTGGATGTTAAAATCAGAAATGGGGATGTCACACATCACTGTCAGAACATAGTTGCACGTGTCTGCCACTTGAAAGAATTGACCATCAAAGGTCTTGAAGTGGAAATTTCCCCATGTGCTGCAGACCATGGACTGATGATCAGGATTCGGTTCAACTAAACCAAGAAAGAACGTTTATAAATGTGATACGTGCTAAGTACTTTCTTTGAGCAAAAATATGCAACTGAAGGTAAAGAGCATAATTTTTGCACCTCAAACACACATCATCCGGTTGTGCTAATGTTGCTCATACATACTAAGCAATGTTTTGATTCTACCACAGAACCAAAGCGTTTATACTTTTGGGGAGGTTATGAATAATTTTTAGTTGTCTCTAAAAAAAAACTTACACCCTTCATCTTTAAGTCTCCCAAAGTGTAATTTTTTTGTTTCACAATTGGTTTCAGATACTGGAATATTAAAAAAAACTTTATACCTGTAGTTACCGGTACTTTTGTCATGGAGAACACTGAGAACAGAAAAAGATGGACCTTTTAATATTTTTGCAACATACTTTAAAATGGAGAGAAAGTGCATGTTTACAGATAACTTACAATAATTCTATAATACTCTTTGTAAATCCAATTGAAAAAAAAATTGTTACATTGTAGCGATTTGGCTGTTTAATGTTAGGTCCATTTAAAAGTTCTACTTTACATCTATTAATAATCTGTTAATTCATGAGACCTAATCACACTGATTCACAAAGAAACTATAAAGTATATTCCATAAACACAATGACATATTCACCTGTTGTTGTTGGCCACATAATGTCCATAGTAACGTCAATTTCTCCATAATCCTTCATAAAGTCTTTAAACATAGAAAAAGAGATCATATTGTGTAGCTGATATTGTGAGCTTATTTTAATTTTTTATTTTTTTGCAGTAACCTTTTTTTTTTATTATTTTGCTAACCTGCTTGCAGTGACTGCAGCCCCACCAGTAAGACGACCCATCTCAGCATCCACATCTGGGACATCCTCACAGTCCCCAAGGAGAAAACAACCATCTTCAAGAGGTAATGTGAGCTACCTCTCAAAGCTTGCTCTTTTATACTAGTCTAAGTTTGCTTTGGGACCATCTAATCTGTGTTTAGAAGGTGGATCCCAAGCTTATGCATTTTTATGGCATGCAATTATTTCATTTATTCTAGATGTGCTTGAAGATTAAACAGTTTATGCAAATCTTGGTGGCAAAATATATTTATATAAATATTGCCGCTCACAACATACTGTTTATCTCTGTTATAATCTCAAGGTAAACAAGGATGTGGTGGTTGATTTGATCCTAACTTGGAAAAATTACATGACATGATGTAAAATCCACACCCTAAATGTCTACGTTGTTTTTTTTTTTGTTGTTTTTTTTTTGTTTTTTTTTGCATTTACACTTTGAGAGATGTTATAAAATGATCTGCTGTTTTTTGAGTATTAATATTAAGAGATAATTTAGTAGAAAACATTCATTTTTTTGCAAACTACAAGCAACCTATTATATATTTTTGATATGTATGTATATCTAATATATATATATGTTCATAATTGATGGATGGACATCTATGCTCTGTTGAAAGACATAAGCAATCTGGCGCAGAGAAAAGTAAAATGAGTGGAAAGAAAAAAACAGACATAAAGTTGGCTTGAGGTTGGACGTAGAGACCTGCGCGGGACACAATTTTCAGTCCCGCTCCCGCCCGCTCCCGCAGTGTTTAGTACCGCTCCCGCCCGCTCCCGCAAAGATTTGTCATTTTTAGTCCCGCTCCCGCCCGCATCTGTGATATTATGTCCCGCTCCCGCCCGCAAATGCCCGCAAGACGGCAGGCAGGATCAGGGGCGGCGCTAGGACGTTTTTAGCCCCGAATAATTTTGTTAAATTGTGTCTCTCATAGAGCAAAACAATTAATCAGAAAAAGAAATGTGAATAAGATTACAGCAGCCGTGATTACCTAATCATGTGCATATTACAGTTTTATTTATATTTTTCCATTTTGCATTAAAGCGATGTGCTTTTTTGCAGCGTTGAGCAGCGTTGCGCACTTGATATTCTTGATGCTGCTCTGATGCACTACATTACGCAATGCTCTGTTTGTTGTTAGGATGACTAAAAGTTCAGCGGTCTAGCTCATCAATGTCAAAATGATTAAAGAAGCGAACGAATGCCTGGTAAAATGCAAGTAGATAAAAATGTAATATTTGACTGTTTTACAATAGAAATGATCAACTACCGACAGTAGCCTATCCGGTGACGCAAATTACTCAACTTTTTAATTTATTTATTAAATTTGGCTTTTTTTAATTGAAAATATGCTATAATTTCCTTGATTCACAAGTTTAGATTGCTTAAAACGTTTTTATTGCTGACAAACAGAATCTCTCTCACAAGTACAAATTATGAACGCTACTTTAACCATTTATATATTTTACTTTACACTAATATTTAATTTGCGGGAGTGCAGCGTATCATCCCTCCCGCCCGCACCCGCAAGTGCACCGGATCATCCCGCCTGCGCCCGCAATGACCTTTCAAAATTTGTCCCGCGCCGCACTGTTTTGCGTCGCGACGTTCGATATTCACAAATTCGGAGACTGTCTCTAAAGTGACATGCGATATTGGTATACACTTTTCTAACATCAATAGCATTTGAGGAGAATGACTTACAATGATCTAACTGTCAACCGTAATGCACACCTTTTACATTTTTGATATTTATTAAAATAAACTGTAAATCGTATATAAACGATGCTACTGTTTCACAACCGAATGGTCACAAACACAAATTTGAAGCTCAATAGCATTTAAGGAGAAAGACTTACAGTCATAAAAACAACTGTAATGTGTTCATTTAGGTGTCAGCTACAATGCACACCTTATACATTTTTAGTATTTATTAAAATAAATTGTAAATCATTTAGGTAAAAACGAGGTCCGTTTCAGGCACATTCCTGTGATTTTATTTATTTATTTATTTTGGCTGTTTACCTTAATAACGAGTTTTAATGTTGGAAATAATTTCACCACCACCAACGCATCAAATATTCTCCCTGACTTTCCAGGTTCCCTTACGGAAATTATCCATGATTTTAACACTAATAACACAAAAAATCATCGTTTTTGTAGCCATGGTGCAAATTATCCATGGTTTTGTTACTTCTAATAATAATTTACAAAGAAGTATTAATATACTGTAATACTTTTGTTGTTGTTGATGTTGTTGTGAAACTAAAATCTTTATAAAAGCATTATATAAAAATAATGAGGCAATAATGATTGGTTAACAACACTGTTAAAAATACATAATGTAGGCTAATACTAAATATTTATGTACATTACATGTTATTACAAATGCCTGCAGAGAGAGCCAAAGGGGTTATTGCTGCTGTTACACTTACAGGACAATCAAATCCTTGTTTGGGCTATGGGCCAAACATTTCATTCAAATATTCACATAATCTTTCATTTTTGGCCATCTTTTTGTTATAGATGACGCAGTCTCTTATTTATTCAACAAAAAACATGTGGACTTCACAACTCTTACACAAATAAACCATAATTGTTATTGTGTTCTACCACTAGGTTTTTGGGGTTACGAGGGGGTTACATTTTGTCTTCTGTGTGCACATGCGTGTTGGTGAGTGACACAGAACTAGTAAAGGGATTATCCATTCAGCCGTGTGTGCTTCATGTTTAATAACTAACTGAACTACTCCAACATAACATTGGCGACGAGAATGGCTGAGTTTAGTTTACCACCGCCGGCCCCTTTTCTTCCTGTGCCTGATGAACCGCCTATTCCATGGGCGAGCTGGATTGATGGCTTCATGGTGTATCTCGAGACCATGGACTATAATGACATATCAGATCGGAGAAAAATTCCTCTCCTTCGTCACTGCCTTGGGGCAGAGGGACAGAGAATATATTGTGCGCTTGGGGAAGCTGAGAACGTATGAGGAAGCGGTTGCTCTTCTCGCACATCACTTCACGGGCCAACAGCGAGTCATACTTCGCCGATAAAAACTAAGCTAACATCTTCAGCCACCTGGTGAGTCCGTGCAAGATTATGTAACTAATCTGCGTGGCATGGCGCGCTCATGGAATTATGGGACACTTCAAGATCAGATTGTTCATGATCGGTTAATTGAAGGCATACTATGTGACAAGACTCAGAAAAAACTTTTGTTGGAACCCGACGAATTGACACTAAATCAAGCAGTTGTAATTGCACTGCAAGTGGAGGCCGCTCTGGAATGCTCCACACTACTTGCTGATGCGCGCCCCCCGTGGACGTTTCCATGCAACAGCTGCGATTCAGGCCACTGCCATTTACCCACAGAAAAGACTGAAGATAACAATGCAGGTTTTACAGTGCAGCTTCCACAGTCACATAGAAACTAATGAGGTTTGTGCTTCTGTGGCAACTGTGGCTCGAGCTTGCACAATTCAAGAGCCCAAAATTGCCCTGCACATGGACAGACATGCAGGAAATGTCTAAAAAAAATCACTTTGCCAAAGTTTGCCGGTTGGCTCCTGCTACACAAGTATCATGGAGGAGACCCTCACCTGTCCATAATGACTACACTGAAAACAGGCATGTATTAGCTGGCCAGGCAGCTGTTAGGACATGTACTGTGCTGCTGGAGGAGGTAAGCCTTCCACTCCTGATGGATACAGGAGCAGCGGCAACGTTGCTTAATGCCAGTATGTATCACAATTTTTTTTCTCTCGCATCTGCCATTACAACAGGCCTGCAGTTCCCTCTGTGGTTATGACAGCTCCAAAATTGTGATGCTCGCCGTTCTCCGTGTCTCATTACGTTATGGCTCTAAACATCTCCCATCATTTCCTTTCTATATTACTAAGCGGGGAGCCAACCTTCTGGGACTTGATCAATTTACAAGCTTGGGATTCATACTTCGAGATGAAAAGGGCTCTGATATCCACCATGTCACCTCCACCTGGCAACAGAGATGGCCATCGCTGTTCGACGGACTGGTACTACTTCTATGGTACAACAGTCTTCTCAAAACTGGACCTGCGCCAAGGTTATCTGCAGGTGCCACTTCACCCTTCTAGCATAGACCTCACAGCGATTTCCTTCAATATACTCCTATGCCATTTGGCCTAAGCCCCCCCCCACCCCAGTTGCTTTCAAAAGATAATGACCACCATTTTGGCTGGAATTCCTGGAGTTGCAGTTTTCCTGGATGATATAGTAGTCCAAGCACCAAATGTCCAGACCCATAATAACTGTCTCAGCAGGATGGCCAGTGCTCTCAAGGCACATAACCTTACATTTTCATAAGGTCTCATGGCAAATTACCTTAATTTCCTGCCTCAGTACTCCCAAACCATGGCACCCCTTCGCCAGTTACTAAAGAAAGAAGAGCCATGGAACTGGACTAGTGCATGCTCCGAGGCCGTTCGAACACTGAAGTCCCAGCTTACCACACCTCCTGCCTTAGCTCACTTCAATCCCAACAGTCAGCCTATCGTCACATGCGATGCCTCCACACAGGCACTGGGAGCAGTGCTGTCGCAGATGCAGGATAGAGTGGAAAGACCTGTAGCATTTGCCTCCAGAGCTTTGACCCCCATGGAACAGCACTACTCTGTAGGTAAACGCGAGACCCTTGCTTGTGTCTGGGCAAATGAACAGTGGCATCTCTTCCTCTATGGTCGGCATTTCACCCTCTGCATGGACCATCAGGCTCTGACCACACTCTTATTTGCCTCTGGCTTAGGTCATAAACCCCTGCGTCTGCACATATGGGGTGAGAGTCTAAGGCAGTATGACTGCCAACTCAAGTTCATGCCAGGGAGGGACGACGTGGTTGCGGATCTCTTATCTCGATCAATTGATGCACCCACACCAGCAACCTCGCCAGGAAATTATGACATGGAGCCAGACCTCATTCAGATTCTACACAAACCTCTGCAAGAATCTGTCTCCTTGGAGCAGCTGCAGAGGAAGTCCAAGTGTGACCCCACATTGACAACTCTGCACACATACAGTGGGTACGGAAATCAGACACCCTTAAATTTTTCACTCTTTGTTATATTGCAGCCATTTGCTAAGTTCATTCTTTCCCTCATTAATGTACACACAGCACCCCATATTGACAGAAAAACACAGAATTGTTGACATTTTTGCAAAAAACTGAAATATGAAGTATACTGAAATAAAGTATTCAGACCCTTATCTCAGTATTTAGTAGAAGCACCATTTTGATCTAATACAGCCATGAGTCTTTTTGGGAAATATGCAACAAGATTTTCACACCTGGATCTGGGGATCCTCTGCCATTCCTCCTTGCAGATCATCTCCAGTTCTGTCAGGTTGGATGGTAAACGTTGGTGGACAGCCATTTTCAGGTCTCTCTAGGGATTCTCATTTGGGTTTAAGTCAGGGCTCTGGCTGGGCCATTCAAGAACAGTCACGGAGTTGTTGTGACGCCACTCCTTTGTTATTTTAGCTGTGTGCTTAGGGTCATTGTCTTGTTGGAAGGTGAACATTTGGCCCAGTCTGAGGTCCTGAGCACTCTTGAGAAGGTTTTCGTCCAGGATATCCCTGAACTTGGCCACATTCATCTTTCCCTCGATTGCAACCAGTTGTCCTGTCCCTGCAGCTGAAAAACACCCCCACAGCATGATGCTGCCACAACCATGCTTCTCTGTTGGGACTGTATTGGACAGGTGATGAGCAGTGCCTGGTTTCCTCCACACATACCACTTAGAATTAAGGCCAAACATATTGTGAAATGGAAGGACTGGTCAGAGACTGTGAACCATGTCTACTCAGTGGAAAGACAGGACAACCGGTCTCACACCCTTTGCAGAATGTTCCATGGCCATCTCATCCATGGGAGCACCTTCAACTTGACATTTGTGGGGAAATTCTTGCCCATGGCATTCCCCACCATCAGCGCTTTCTGGTGGTTGTGTATGATCTCCATTCTAAATGGTGTGATGTAATACCAGCTGGGACAGTGACAACACAGACCATCACTCAGATACTGGAGAGTCTGTTCGCTTGCTGGGGCATGCCCCGTGTCATCACTACTGACAACTCTCCTGCTCTGCTCACGCTTGGCTAAGAAATGGACTTGCCATTGGACAGACTGAGACCACAAGAATTGGTGGCACCTGGGCAGCAGCCAAAGCTGCCGTAACTTCAAACCAGAGGCAAAGGAAAACTTTGACAGAAGACACAAGGCCAAACCTAGTATGATAACAGTTCTAGACTGGGTTCAGGTCCAGAGACCACACCGTAGCAATAAAATGGCACTGTATTGGTCTAAACCCCTCCAGGTGTATCGTCAGTTAGCCATTCTAAAAGAGCTGAGGCGTTGTTTCAAATGCCTCATTTCTCCAAGTGCGGCTCGTGCAGAGCCTCCTTCAGTGACAGGACAGTCACATCCTGTGCGTTTCCTGCCTGGGAAGAAATCACGTGGACCACGCTCTTTCCAAAGGTGGCTGCCCGGAATGTGATACGATGTCCATGTCGACCCTTCAGGCTTGTTTAGCCTCCTTTGACATGGACCCCACCCCTCTGCTTCTCTCTTCTGGGCCATGCCGAAAAAAGCACCGTTCACAGAGAATGCTGGAGGACATCCCTGATAGTGCTCGCATTCTGGCTAACTCCCCGTGTGCGTCGCTCTCTGTGTCCCCATCTTCGATCACGGCCGGCTAACCCCCCTTTGCATCTCGGGTCTGACGGGGACAACGCAGAAGAGGACAGCTGCTCTCTTCTAGCCTTTGAGAGTGAAGGATGGTCGGGCTCCAACCCGGACCCCACCCCTTCCACACAAGAGTCGAGCGGTGTGCGGTCAAGCTTCGATGCGATTGGTCTCTGCCTGAGGAACCCGCGCCCAGCAGGCTGGATGGCTGTTTCCTGCCCGGGCGATGCTCAACACCTCATGCGAGGCCGGCTCCCTTCCTGCAGTAACTCCACGAGGAGCTGACTAAAAGCTGGAAGGCGCCATTTTCTGCTATGCTGCGGCCTACTGACTCGTCGATTCTCTCCCATATGGATGGTGCGAAAGACAAAGGCTACCTCTCCATTCCTGCCGTCGAGGAACCGGTAGCAACACTTCTGTGTCCGCCTTCCACTGAATGGCAGTCAAAGCCATCGCTTCCTTCGAAACCCTTAAGGAAAACATTGGCTTTAATCGGCAGTGCTTACACCACCGCTGGTCAAACTGCATCAGCTCTACTAGTGCATCAGGCCCATGCGCCACTTCTTACCAAAGCGCTCTAGTTCCACGAGGGGCTGCTCCAAAAAGCAGCCGCCCAACCAGAATACAGCACCACCACTGCCTCCACCAGCTTCACAGCACAGGGAGTTTCAGTAGCGCTCGCGCTCTTCAGGCCGTCACAGACCGCCTCCCCCTCGGGGTACCCGGCAGAAGATAACGCTGAAACCTTAGCCCTCAAAGTCTTCCTGACCACACTAGGAAGACAAAGATAGTCGAGTCTCGTTTTTACCAGGCCGCCATCAAAGATAGTGCGTGCCGCTCTCTCAGTTTCCTCAGCAGAGTTGACTGGAGAAGTGTATTTCACAGCCAACGAGCCCGTTACACAACCTGCTCACCTGTACCCAGAGGTACAAGCGAATCAGGGAGAGCGAATGCTCTGTACTCCTCATGGTGCCATTCTGGAGGAACCGAGTTTGGTTCCCAGAACTGATGCAGCTAGCGAGCACGACCCCGTGGCCGATTCCGGTGAGGAGGGATCTTCTCTCTCAGGCCAGGGGACCCATGGGCCCTGCATATCTGGGCCATCAACGGATACCTGCGGACCTCCTACAGGGAGTGTTGAACACCATTACACAGGCGAGAGCGCCTTCTACTAAAAGGCTTTACGCTTCAAAGTAGTCAGTGTTTTTACAGCTGGTGCTCGGGTCAAAAAAGCTGTAGTGTTGTGGAGAGCTATTGGAGAAGGACAGGTCCCCTTCCGCGCTCAAAGTGTATGTGGCTGCCATAGCAGCGTTTGTCAAACCTATGCTTGGCCAGCCACTGGGAAGGAACGATCTCATCATTAGTTTCCTGAGAGGTGCTAGGAGATTAAACTCCCCAGCCCCCTCTGGTTCCTGTCTGGGACCTCTCCACGGTCCTGCACACTATGAAAGGCGCCCTCTTCGAACCATTGCAAATGACTGACTTATCCTTAGACTTTGTGTGGATTTATTTTATTATTCAAACCTACAAGCTATGTTGAATAAATGCAGGAATTTCCCTCATTCTAAACTTGAAAGCTGCAAGAATTATTAAAACCATGCGACACATAGTCCCCCTCATAAAAGTTTTTAGGCCTGGAAATTGTTGTTTTAAAATCGCATGGCATTTCCATGTAATTCATGACCTTACAGACCCTATAAAAGCAACTGATGCACGCTCTTAATCACTTAAACTGGTCCACCAATGTGATTGCACGAGTGCTCCGTTAGCTCTCCCTTCTGTAATCGCGCGGTGGATCCATTGCCCCACTTTGTTCCGGGACCTCGCAATTTACAAATTAAGCACTGTACGTATTACTAGCAAACACAATTTCAATGATAACGTACATGGTTACAATTTAATTTAACACCACTGATCTGGCTGTTGCAGGTGAAGGGGACACATCTAGCATTCCAGGCCCCAGTGAAACACAGACCACTGAGACCAGCGATACTCAGCCTGGGGGTCCCAAAACTCAATCTCGCCTAGGGCAACCAAAGGACTAGAGCCGGCCCTGAACGTAGCATAAGCTATCTTACACAACACGAGAGGACTCTTGTAAGAGAACGCTCTCGGTTACTAATGTAACCTCGGTTCTCTCTAGATGAGGGAACGAGTGTTGCGTAACCCTGCCGTGCTTGTGCTACGTTCTGTTTTTCACTTCATCAATGAAAAAGAGTAAACTATCTGGACTCAGCTTATATAGACATCAGCCATGTCCATTTTGGCGGGACGTGGCGTGCACGGGTGCCCATGCCCTCATTGGTGCCTACGTCACGAGCAGTCCTTCGATAGGTTACAGCAGTTGCTGCAGAGTAACTAATAGGCACGCGAGCTGTCTCGCCTAGGTCTGCTTGGGCAGCAATGCGCTTTAAATTAATGCAAAATTAAGGATAATTTTTTTGGCTTCAGTATTATAGAAGAAAAAGGGATTTTCCCGTAGTGTAAGCTAGCTTACCCAACACTCGTTCCCTCATCTAGAGAAAACTACTTATTTTTGTTTTGCATGATTTCTGAATGCTTGAGACTATAGAATAAATTTGAGTTATATAATAAAGTTACAGCCATAGGCAAATGTCGAGAGCTTCAGTTGTAATTTGTAAATAATACAATTTATTCATTTATTTACTTTTTTATTTTTCAATTTTATTAAAGTTCTATTTTCACCCCTATAGTAGGTGTTTTTTATTTATTTATTTTCATATTTGAGGAAGGGGGGCACAACAATACAATCTTGTTTAGGGCACCCATTTGGCCAGCAGCGGCCCTGAACAGAATGTTGATACTTTGTGGGAAGTTAAAAATGTTTTTTACAAACATGCTGCTTTTTGATCTACAGGATGTAAATTGATGGACTGGAGTCGTTTGGATTATTGTGGATTATTGTGTTGTTTTATCAGCTGTTTGAACTCTCATTTTGATGGTACCCATTCACTGCAAAGAATCCATTAGTGAGCAAGTCATGTATAGTAATGGTAATTTTCTTCTGTTTTATATAAAGAAACAAACACATCTATATCTTTGATGGTCTGAGGGTAAGTAAATCTTCACCAAATATTCCTGTTCCTTTAAGCCTGTTTCACATCGCATCAATCTCTCAAAATGTTATTCTTCTTTTTGAAAGTCGGATAAATGCCATTTTAGGAGTGTGAACAGAATTTTTATTCTTGTTGTTGTTGTTATCGTCGATGTCAAAATTTGATGTGGTGCACAAATCGCTCACTTTGATCACTTCAAAATATAAGCTATACAAAAAATGTATAAACTTAAACCTAAACATTTATAGGACCATTATTTGATCCACTAGCACACCATTGTCTCGGTCTGTTTGACATGTTTGAAACCTAATTCTCTGAAACCCATTAGGATTGACTGAGGATATGATCTTTGTTTGTCATTGCCTCCGGCTGAGACATTTAAATAATTAAACCTTTCCTTTCCATTACCTTCTTGATTATCTGTCAGTGTGCTACATATATTTAAAGTGATGCAAGGGGATTAAATATTGATACTCACTGAATGCAAATAACTATTTACCTTTGCCTATTTTAAATTGCATTCAAAAGACATTGTAGACCTACCTATACTGTATGTTCAAGCAAAAGTTTTTTTTTTAATTAAGCTACAAAATAGACAAAAGTGCCATGATTGTATGACACAAAACCCCATAAACATTATGAAAGTGTCAATAGTGACTTCTAGAAAAATGTTTTCTGCCTTCCAAGAAGGTACAGTACTTCCTTCAGGAAATAAAAATCTTAAAAATGTGTTATCGAAATTCAATCAATTATAAAGAAAGATGTTTAAACACTCAATTGTTTGATAATCTTTGTTTGCTGTTGCATTCTGAAGATCCTGAATCGTGTGCACACACACACACACGTTTGTTTTTATGAAAAGTGGGGACATCCCATAGGCGTAATGGTTTTTATACTGTACAAACTGTATATTCTATCGGCCTTCACCAACCCTACCCATAAACCTAACCCTCACAGGAAACTTTGTGTATTTTTACTTTCTCAAAAAAAAAAAAAATAATAATAATAATAATAATTCTGTATGGTTTATAAGCATTTTGAAAAATGGGGACATGGTTTATGTCCTCATAAGTCACTCTCTCCTTGTAATATATGTAATATAATATGTGTAATACCCATGTCATTATACAGAGTTGTGTCATGATATGTCACAAAAACAAGAGCACACACACACACACATGCACACACACATATGTATGTACTGTATGCATTAAGCTGGGGGGTGAAAACTTTTGAACAGAATGGAGGTACGTGCATGTTTTCATTTAGTACTGCCCTTCAGAGGATACACAAGATAGTTACATGTTTCCCAGAAGACAAAATAAGTTCAATTTACCATTCTTCAAATTCAAAAAGTTTTCACACCCAGGTACTTAATGCATGGTTTTCCTTCGGGAGCGTCAGTGAGTGTTTGAACCTTCTATAATAGATGTGTACGCGTCCCTCAGTTTGAAAAGATGGATCTCAAAATCATACAGTCATTGTCAGAAAGAGTGTATAAAATACACAAAATGCTGGAAAACCAAAGAATTTGTGAGACCTGAAGGATTTTTCTGAAGATCAGTGCTCCGTTTAACTGTTCAGCAGAAACAAGGGACTCATGAACAACTATCACTAAACAAAAATCACAGCTGTGGATCATTCAGGTGACAACACAGTATTAAGAATTAAGGGGATGCAAACTTTTGACCAGGGTAATTTTATAAACTATTATTTTCTCTTCTGGACTATATGTAAACATCTTTTATGTGAAATATCTTATTCAGGTCAGTAGCCTACTAAATAAACAATAATATGCATTTTGTATGATACCTCTTATTTTGTTGAAATAATTAACATTTTGCAGTTTCTGAAATGGGGCGTATATTTTATTTACACAATTTTCATTGTTTGGGTAAAATGACTCATCGTCCATATCACCAAATAACTTCGTCATGGTTTTGTCAGAACTCACATCCTTGTTTAGTTAGAGATGATATCTGTGATAAATGTGCATAACTGAAAGTTTTTTCCCTTCAGGGTTTCTGTAAATCCTGTTTATTCTCAAACACCCAGAACATTATGTTGATTAGACTGATAGATAGTAATAGTGTGTAAGCATGGTTTCAACTTCTGATCAAACTACATTGCCTCAAAGACACAATAAAAGAGAAAGTGCTCACTGATCGCTCACAATAGCTCTAGAGGATGGATGGTGTCTGAATGTCTCAGATGTGGATACAAGCAGATTAGCTCAACTTTGTTCAAAACATGAATATTTACAAAGAGCTGATTGAAATCGACCACATTTTATGATTCTCAATTCTTCACCTCCTCAAGATGGAAAGTGTATGACCTCTGGGACAAACCGAGTCTTCTTCAAGTAGGCTAATAGAAGAAGCCTCCAGAGATGGAGATTTTGAAGTAAGCCTTACATAATGTTAAGAAAGTTCTGTTTTTATGTATTCAATAGTGAACCAAAACATTACAGTTCTGAATGTTAGTATATAGCCTAGTTTAAAAAAAAATATTACCAGGAAAAAAATCCAGTATTTAATTAAGTAATATACAGTTTAAGGGTTTTCCGGGGAAAGTCCCGGTTTTTGTTGTCCTGTCCCCGACTGGAGTTGTCCTCGGAAACAACCCGCAAATACACTGGAAAAGCCCGAACAATTTAGCCAGCTGGCTATCATATGAATGTGATTATTTTCACCAGCAGAGGACGCTTCCAACTTATTACTTGGTCGCAAGCCGCTACTGTAACCATGGAAATCTTGGACGAGAGCAGAGCTGTTATCATAAGTTATTATATTAAAACAAAGTAATACTGTTTGTGTGCAGTGTATAACAAAACATGTAGGTTGCGGGATTGTTTTGCACACAATACCCACATGGAAAAAACCTATATAAACATATATGTTTCAATATAGGTTTTGATATAGGTTTTTAATATAGGTGACATTGACATATATAAAATTGGCCGTTTTCCTATATTATATATACATATATGTACATATATGCACACATATATATGTACACATATATGTACATATATATATGTGCATACATACACCTATATAGGTACATATATGCACGTATAAATGCACCTATATGTTCACCTATAATAGTACAATTAAAATCGATAGCTGCTAAGCAACATTAATAAAAGTCCAAAATGTAGAAATGTACATTATTTATTTACTCAAGATCAATCAAATAGTACAAAACAAAAAATATGAGCTAGGCATCATGTATGACAGTCAAAAATGAGATATGAGCTACAAAATGACCAGATCCTGCCATTAGCTATATAGAAGACATATCTTGTATGTATAGGGCTTATATGTGGATATGAAGAAGCAATGCAGGAGACCTATATTTCCTGTATATGCACATATATGCACCTAAATTTTGCCTATATGTGGCATATATACGCATATATGCAGCATATATATTATCATATATGTGCATATATGCAGCATATATGTGCATATACCCTGCATATAGGTTTCATATATGCACATATATCCACATATAGGTTCTTTCCATGTGAGTAGGTCTATTAAACATTCCTGAAACTTTGCCATCACAACTCTGAAGGCTCTGATGTGAATGATATAAAAATAATAAACTAATCAATTACACTTGCACAATTACATTTGCACAAAGCACATACTTTGTAGTTTATATGAGCCTAAAATGCAAACTATTAACCCTGATTATGGAGAGAAAAGATCCATTTCCAGAAGCATATTTTATACACAACATTTGAAAGGTTGTATGTACACACTGTTGTGAAAATGATAAATACAGGTAGAAAATAACATTTGTTTGTATTTTTTTTAGTTTGTAAATTAATTTTAAATTATGTTTAGTGATGTTACCAAGGAGTGGACTATTTACACCCCAGGCTATTTGCAATAGTTACTGTTTTTCAGTGTGATTTTTTTGTGAGTTGTATAAAAAAAATTTAATAAAATAAAAAAACACCACTGTATCAATTATGATATTAATTTATGAAACCCACAACAATAAAATAAAAAAACATAAAAAATACTGTCCCCATTTTTAAATTCGTAGATAATGACAAGTGAGATTTCAGTTATATTTTGACTACTGAACTAGGAAATGTCCCCGGTTTTCATTTTAGAAATCTGGTCACCTTAGTTTAAATTGATTTACTTTTAAATAATTTATCTTATGACATGGCTATTGGACATGAAGGTTGCATTACAAACCACACATTTCATAGAATTCCATTATTATTCACAAATATTTAACTGCTTAATCAAAATCAAGTTTTCTGTTATAATCTAAACTCAAAACATGCCAACTTTTTGGCCTCTGTGGCCTTCTTCAGGGCAAATTAAAAAAAAAGATTTTTTTATTTTTTATTTGCCCTGAAGAGGGCCACAGAGGCCGGAACATGTTGGCATGTTTTTAATGGATAGCCAAGCTTTTAAACTTATATTCCTCGTGAGTGCCTCAGAACCACTGTTTATTTGGGTTACTTTTTTGCACACAATTTGTACACCAGTGCTTTGTACTCAATGTATGCAGGTTGGCACTTTTCCGAGAAAAACAAAAAATCAAGGAGACTGTAATTGATGATTTTTATTATGCTTTATTGTGATTTTAATTAATTTTATTGGAAGAAAAAAGACAATTATATCATGCATTGCCAAAAAGACTAAGTATTATTATTTTTTTTTTAATAACTAAACCGATTATGCCAACTATAACCTTCAAACCACAGATCAAACCACAAAGAAAAAAAGAATAATGCAATATTTGCCAAAAAACAACTACAACAACAACAACAAAACATTAATGCACTACAACAATCAGCTTAAATCAACATTGTCACTTTCGGTTATATATTTTAACACTTTTGATTTCTTATTGTGACAGATCAACAGAAGTCAAGCAGGATATTTTTATCCACAGATTTTCTATGCTGTTTTTAACCATGTATTTTAGAAGTAAAAACCTACAAAAATGATACGGTAAAACCTGGTAATTGGTTAATGGCAGGTTCCCTTACTATATATGGTAAAAACTGTACTGATTCTAACAGGTCATCTATAATTAACATTGAAAAACCATAAAATGACATTCCCGCAGCTCCCTATGTGATACTTTACATTTGATATATACTGTATATATTGTCTAAATAATAATGTTTCTTGTTAGTTTGTTATTAATTTGGGTTTTATGTTGTTTATTGTTTCTTGTATTAATTTAGTGTCATGTTAGGATTGGCAGAGTTTTGTATTTGTATGCATAACACTTTGTGCACCTTCTATATATTAATATTTACCTCAGCTTGTGAAAAAAAAAGGTACCTGTGATTACCTCTAATTCGTCATTTGTCTCTTTTGCCACCTGTATTATTATTGTGGTTATCAGTATATTATGCTCAAAATTGTATTACTTTCAGTGGAATATTAACATTATGTCAGTTAATTAAATGTACAGACTTTTACGATCATTTTAGTGCCATCCATTAAAATCGTTTTTCCATCGGTATTTGTCATGATGTCGTCTATTGTGTCCTTTATCTTCACGTTCCATATTGTCTTCCAACTTTTCAGTGTATTCTTCACACTTGGTAGGAGTGCATCTGCAGCTCTCAACATAAATGTAGTCATAAAGGATCTCGCTGTTATCGGCACACTTCAGCTTCACCTGTTGATGGCTGAATTTCTCCTCCTGGCAGCAAGAACAGTTGTGCATCATGGTGTTCTTTTCCATCGAATATCTGCATGGATTTCCAAGAAAACACCAGTCAGTTGAGTGTAATATAGCTGGATGTGAGATTGTTTTTTTTTTTTAATACTGGTACACACCAAAGGTTTGAATGATAAGGCATACAATGATAAAAATTTAGCTGACTTTACTTTTCTGACCTTTCAGCAACTCGTTTCAAGATGATTTGTTTTTGTGGATTTTTTAGTTGCTGTTTTAGGATCTACAGTGTGTTGTCATTACTCTGTAACTCTAAAGGCCTGTTCACACCAAGCACGATAACTTTAAAGATAACGATAAAGATATAGTTCTAAAAATCGTTCTCAATATTAAAGAATAGCAGAGTCCACATTACAACTATAACAATAAAAGCATAGAGAAACGGTATCGTTGGAATCATTTTCAGAACGATTTTTTTCCAGCTGATGAACGATACAAACATTGACATCCAATCAGAATCCACCCTGCTATAACGAGCTCGAGGATTTAAAGCGGCAGACGCACGTGCGCTCAGAATAAACAGACGATATCGTTCGCTGGTGTGGACGCTAATATAGTTATCTTTATAGTTATCTTTATAGTTATCTTTATAGTTATCGTGCTTGGTGTGAACGGGGCTTAAGACGTACGGTTTTTCTGAGAATTTGATAAAATAATACTAAGTAAGCGTTTCATAAATAGGTGTGCAATGCTCTCACCTTGATCTGTCATCACAGTGGCCAGTGCAGGATGCAACTTCTACATCCTTGATGGAAATGCAGTCTTTGACATGCAGACGGGTGACGTTCTTCACACGAACACAGTTGCTGGTTTCACCTGAGAGATAACAAAGGCATGTAAACCTGTGACTTTCAGTAACAATACATGCTCTTCATTCTATGCAGTGCCTAACATGTTATTTTTTATTTTCTAAACATCATTTAAATGATCTGCATATATATAATAGTGTGGAAAAAACAATATCTTACAGATCTGGCAGCATCCATCTTTGTCAAATTGCACTGTTCCCTGTAAGAACACAAATAATAGAAAGAAAAGCATTGCTTTGAATTTTTGGTATTTTCAAATCTCTCACAACTACGGAAGCCAATTTCCACCACAGAGTAAAAAACTAAAAAGGTTATTGTACGTCTATTTAAAGATTCTGACTCTCTCTCTCTCTCTCTCTCTCTCAATTCTGAGTAAAAAAGTCAGAATATTTTTTTTTTTTTAAACTTCAATATCGAGTTTACAGTACATCTTGTAATTCATTTTTTTTTTCAGGATTTTTCTCCTAAGAGTTTCTTTCTCAAGAAACTCAAAATTTTAATATAAAAGTATGAATTGTGAGATTAAAATTTACAAGTACGTTTATTTATTTTTCCTGTGGTGGAAACAGGCTTCGATACAAAAAAATTAACACAGCCATTTGAACAAAATGAATTTTCCAAACATATTGTACATTTTCATTGATTTACTACAATTTACATGGATAATTTTCTTGAAACACTACATGAAATTCTATTTTCCAAGGTTAAAATGGTTAACAAAGTACCTTTTTAAGCAAGGTTTTTAATGAATATGAATGAAGGGGCATTTTGTCGCCTACACAAAGAAAATGTTTTATCCTTTGAGCCCTCATCCTCTTTCATTGCTTGGAACAGGGGTGTAAGTGCACTTCTCGCGTTATAGATATTGTACTTACAGGCACACAGTCATCTGGATTAAATGGTGGGCATTGTTTATAGCTCTCCATCGTCATAAACATGCCATTTCTTTTCAGACAGGTAGCATTCATGCATTTGAAATTGTACTGGTTCCCATCCTAAAAAAAAATAAGAATGAAACATGAAGACTGAAGAACAGACCAGATGATGAACTGAAATAATGAAGAATATTTTGAAATGTACCTTGAGAACATGTCTGGTTTTGTCTGGTGCATCATAAATACAGGCCACTTGTCTACATGATCCACAGCACTCTCCCTCTTTTTTCATATATTCAAACCCCTTGAAGTGCAAAAACAAACAAGTTTAAATGGTAGTTTTAATTCTAATGCACACAATGCTGCATTGGGGCTGTACAAACATCTTCAATAGTTGGAAAAATGTTGAATTAAGCAACAACCAAAAACATCCATAAGAAGTGTTCGAAGCAGAGTTGAAGCTAAAGATTCTACTTACAGGCCCACAATCAAATGAACTCAAGTAAGGACATTCTGTTTTGGTCTTCTCAGTCACAAACATGCCATTGAATTTATGACAGGTAACAGTTTCACATTTGTAATTGTCAACTGCTCCATCCTAACAAAAGATAGACAAACTCCATTAGGACTGAAGAATAAAGCAAGATTTTTTGTCTGGTGAACAAAGTCTGAAAAAAAGTTTAAAAATGTACCTTGAGAATATGTCTGGTTTTGTCTGGTGTATCATAAATACAGGCAACTTGTGTACATGTTCCACAACACTCTCCAACTTTTTTCTCATATTGAAACCCCTTGGATTGAAAAATAATTGTATACAGTGGTTTTAATAATCCAGTGGCACCATTTACTGTATTTTCAAACGTTTTAAGTAATGTAGATGTAAAAAAAATGTTTTAAAAATCCTTTCTGATCTCATCGCCCTTTCTCTCATACTTTTCTTGTAAATATCGTTCTTAATCTTATCCTAAAAATGCTTTAGGGATGTGCAAATTTTTATAATAGATAGAAAAATTTGCAAAAATGTAAAATCAACAACAATCACTATACATCCAGAACTAGTGTTTTGTATGTGCAGTTCAGGCTAGAGATTCTACTCACAGGCCCACAGTCCTTTGAACTCAGGTAAGGACATTCTGTGATGTTCTTCTCAATTACAAACGATTTCTTCATTTGACGGCAGGTAACAGTTTCACATTTGTACTTGTACTGCTCTCCATTCTACAAAAAGACAGCCAGACTCCATAAAGGTTGAGGAACAGAGAAGATTATTTGCCTGATGAACTGAAAAGATGTTTTCAAATGTACCTTGAGAACATGTCTGGTGTTGTCTGGTGCATCATAAATGCAGGACTCTTTTTTACATGATCCACTTGGGCACATGTCAGTAGAACAATCTACAACAGTAAGATGGGACTTAAAAACAGCACTGCAATCTTGAAGAAAATATTTTAAAAATATTTTAATATTTTATTAATAGGGTAATATTTTACCCTATTTTAAAAAAAAAAAAAGAAAGCTAATCTTAAGGCAAACTTGTTTGCTGCAGCATGGCTCTGAGGGATCGGTGACATTGACCAGCACAAAGCCGGGCTCAGTGCAGATCTCAGGATTTACATCAGGACACTTCTTGGGCTTACAGAACACTGATTGGCTTGCCCTATCACAGACACAGTCCTCACATTTGTACCTAAAATGCTCATCATACTGCAACAGAAACAAAAATAAACAGGCATGAGATTTTTTTTCAACAAGAGGCTATAAATTGAACAGTTTAAACCTTGCTTTACCTCACGCAGTGTGCCAGAAGGATCCAAGCATCCTAAAAGAAAAGGCCAAAATCAGAAACTTTCTAAAAAATGGTTATGACATGCATGTTGATGTGTTTGATGCACAGTATTAAGACCAAGGCTTCACCTCTAATAGACACGCACACACACACACACACACACACACACACACACACACACACACACGTTTGTTTACCTACACCAACCCTACACCTAACCCTAACCCTCACAGGAAACTATGTACATTTTTATTTTTTTCAAAATAAAAAAACTCATTCTGTATGGTTTATAAGTGTCTTGAAAAATGGGGACATGAGTTATGTCCTCATAAGTCACCCTCTCCTTGTAAATACCTGTGTCATTCCCATGTCATTATAGTTGTGTCCTGATATGTCACAAAAACAAGAGCACACACACACACACACACACACACACACACAAACATAAACTGTAATGGGCTCTCACCACATTTTGGCACACATAATCCTGACTGCTTGCTGAAGAGTACTGTGTTCTCAGGGCAGAAGCAGCCTTCTGTGGGCACTGTTATGCTCTGCATAGGCCTGAAATTCAAATATTATTAACAGCTTATTACACACAATACATTTAGATCACATTAAAATGGCATCCTAGGCTATTTTAACACTGCAATCCAAAGAGGGTGTCAGAGTTTTAAGCGCTCATCCAAACTTTTGACTCAACTGCATGTGTAATGTGCAAAGTATTTTAGTATGTTCATCAGAAGTAAACAATAAGAGAAGTATTAAACAATTCCAGCAGATATTGTTTAACTCGTAAACTGTACAGTAATGATATCTCCTATCTCCTTCCCATGTTTATTTGTCATTTATCAGCACTGAATTTTGTATTACCACAATGGTCTAAATTATTTCAGAATAAAGTGAAAAAGGGACATAGCCTACCCATCTCTACATGTTGGTGGTTCAGGTTTAGCACAAGGCAAAAAGATTTTATCTTCTGGACATTTAATGTCTGAGGAAAAAATGTTTAAACAATTTCTTAATTCAAATCTTTACAGCACCTACACAATATTCTACTTGAAAGGAAAATTAGTCTTTAATCATAATATATTTGATCAAATTAAATACATTTATACAGATTAAATTAAATCGGTTTAATATATCAATTAACTTACTGCAATGCTTAGTGTAGTTCCTCCAGTGAATGCAGACTCCAACCTGCGAGCAAGCACTTGCATAGCTCTGAAGACTGGCACACACTATGGTGGGGTTTTTCATATTACAGATGTCTGATTGACAAGCTAAAAAGAAGTTTTTAGGAGGCACGTGGAAATGGCATGCTTCGAACAGCCTGGGGAGGTTTATAATGCAGAATAGATTATTGAAAGGACAAATATTACTTTGGAAGCAATCATGCAGAGTTTGTTGCACTTTTTTTAATTACACCTCATAGAATGTACTCACTTGCTCTCGAGAAGGTTGCATTCAGATTGGGCCAGGCATGGTGCCTTTGGTGTGGGTGGGGATATATTCAAGACTGGGGGTTTTGGAGTTGGTTGGCACATTTTCCCATTCACACCACTGGCTGGCCAGTAGTCCGCCATCACTTCACAGTCATTGACCAAGATGCCTCCAGGGATCATGCAGTCATCAGCCTGGTTGTTGTTGCATGTTCCTTAGTGAGAATTATTTGGAATGATTTAGATTCATAATGCATAAAAACAAACCTCTTCATACAACGACGGCTTTTCTTTTTTATTTTACATCGCCATGCACATATTTTTTTTATTAAACAAATGTTAACAGCTTTCACAGTTAGTGAAATATTTACAAAACATACTTTTTTTTATCTGTTCTTTGCTACAACTTATGATTTTATTGTTAATTTACTTTATCCTGATATGACCTCCTTAACCTTTTAAAGTTTTTATTTTTATTTTTATATTTTGATGTGCTGACTTACCACAGTGTCCTTGTGTGTTGTTTCCAAAATGCTGAACTGGCAGATTGATGCTGAAGCCAAGTGCTCTGAATGTTATATCAACATTCAGCTCTGGAATACTCAGAAACAAGTCTAGTCCTGAGCTTATTACTCTCACACCATTGTGAGCATATGGCAGCATTAGCTTAACATTGTCCTTCAGAGCCTTATAGAAAAACAGGCAACCACAAAGAAAACCAACACATTTACAATACAGTGTAGACCAAACACAAAGTCTTTTTGCAATCTTACTGTAGGTCTCACCTCTAGATCCACACCTCCAATGTCATTCCTAAGTGTGATGACTTGATCATTGTAAGACACAGTAATGGATCTGGGACAAGATGCAAGCTCACCATTGTCACAATAGTTATTGTCAATGTAGATCTTCAAGTGGTATTGAGGCCTAATTTCCTCCATTAATATATAAGTGCAGTTTCCTTTATAACTGTAGAAGAGTCCATCAAATGAGATGTAATGTGAACCACTCCAGCCTTGACAAAAGCCTATGATTAGGAGAGGGTGAAAAATAGGAAAATGTTATGGAACATTTATTTAGTTATTAGAAAGTTATTTAGTTATTTTGGTAGTCCTCAAACCCATCTGGGGTTTCATATCAAACCTTCTAGCTCTAGAATTAGCACAGTACAATTTTATTGCTTAGGCTATAATGTTTATCCTTTTTTTGTGTGTTGTGGTCAATGCCGGATCAAGATCTTTAATTTGATTGGATTTTGTTTCAATTTTGGTTGTAAAAGTGTATTTACAGTTCCACATCTCATCAGCTGAGTTATTTAGAGTAGGAACTAAATTAAGAATGGTAAACCACATGACTGAGCAGACTCTTTGTGGTGTGTAGAGTGGTGGATACTGTATGCTTTGTGGTATAAATGGCATCCACTTCACCTTATGCAATGTGCACTTAACCTGTTGGCCATTATGGGACTCACAGCTGAAAGTGCCCTACCTAACTTAAAATTGTAACAGTTGCTTACTTCAGTGTGTTACACACATCATTTTGGTGTATTTGGAAAGAAGACTCATAGGAGATGTTGATAGCCTTGACTATCCAACGACTTAGGGTCTGATTAGAGGCAGGAAAACCCTTTTTAGGAGTTTTAGTTTAGCTTCTGGTCTGGCTCCCGAAAGGGAGGAGGGCAGAAGGCCTGCAGTACTATGGGTTGTGGGCATAACAGAGGGAACTTTAGGAACGTAACCTGCTCGAGGGTATAAAAATGCTTTGACCATACCAGGGGCAAAGTCTAAGTAGGTAGGGGCCACCGAGAGGGCCTGAAGATCTCCAACTTCTCTTTAGAGAAGTAATAGCCAGTAATAGGGCAGTCTTCAGGGTCAAATGTCTATCTGAGATATCATGAATCGGCTCAAATGGAGCCTTACAAAGAGCCGTACTGGAGGTCTCAGCCTCAGCGTACCACGGAGAAAACGTGTAACTAGTGGATGTCTACCCACTGACTGACCATTGAAAGGGACGTGGTAAGCCACTATTGCCACCACGTACACCTTTAAGGTGGAGAGAGTTAACCCCGCAGAGAGCCTAGCTTGGAGAAACTCAAGAACTGTACCAACTGGGCAGTTAAAAGGGTAAAGCTGGCGGACTCTGCACCATGAGGTGAAGAGCTTCCACCTCAGGGCGTACAGTTTCCTCATTGAGAGAGCTCTGGGTTGGAGCAGGGTCTCAACAACCTCGGTTGAGAGACCGGAAGCTATGAACTGTGCCCCCTCAGGGGCCACACCCACAACTTCCACAACTCTGGGCGAGGGTGAATTATTTTGCCCTGTGCCTGAGAGAGTAGATCTGTCCTGATCGGAATCTCCCATGGAGAGCCGTCGAGGAGAGAGATCAGATCTGCGAGTCATACTGGGCCTGGCCAGAATGGGGCTACTAATAGAAAACAGACCCCGTCCCAGCGTACTCTCGCCAGAACAGCGTACAGACGAAGCCTCAGCCTGGTCTGTACCATAGCGTCCAGTCCCAGAGGAGCTGGATGAACTAGAGAGAAACAGAGGGGACATTGCGATATCTCTTGAGTCTCAAAGAGGTCCATAAAACTCTCCATATCTACTTCACCACCTCTGGGTGAAGCCCCCCAGGCCTCGGCCCCTGTCTCGACAGTATGTCTGCTCCCACAGTCAATCTCCCAGGAATATACACTGCTCCGAACGAGAGGAGTTTGTGCTGGGACAACAGAAGGATCTGGTGTGCCAGCTTGTACAAGGGGCACGAATACAGATCTCTCTGATGACTGAAATAAGAGATCGCCAATGTGTTGTCGGTGCGCACCAACACATGGTGACCTCTCAGGTCTGGGAGGAAATATTTCAATGCTCGATGCACAGCTAGCATCTCTAGACAACTGGTATGACATGTCAGATGGCGACCGCTCCACAGACCGCGGGCAGGGTGGCCACTCATGACCGCACCCCAACTGGTGAGGGACGCATCTGTCACAAGGGTTACATGGCAACCAAGAGCTCCCAGCACCGGGCACTGATTCAAGAACCAAGGTTTCTTCCATATGTCTAAGGCATGAAGGCATCGCCTCGTGACCTTGATAGTTTGTAATGGATTCCCCCTCAGGGAAAATCCCTTGGTCTTGAGCCACCACTGTAGTAGTCTCATGTGCAGGAGGCCAAAAGGTATCACGTTGGATGTAACTGCCATAAGCCCTAACAGTCTCTGAAACTGCTTGACAGTGAGTGACTGGCCTTCTCTGACTCTCTTGACTGAGCTAAGGATTGACTCGATCAGAGCAGGAGACAGACGTGCCTGAATCGTGGTCGATTCCCACACTACGCCTAGATAGGTGGTTCTCTGAACTGGAGAAAGCACACTCTTCTTGGCATTCAGTCTCAAACCCAGCTCCCCCATATGTGCGAGAACGACATCTTGATGTCAAACCGCCATCTGCTCTGATTGAGCTAAAATCAAACAATCGTCGATGTAGTTCAGAATGCGGATGCCCTGCATACGGAGAGGAACCAGAGCCGCATCTACACATTTCATGAATGATTGGGGTGAGAGTGCAAGGCCGAAGGGAAGTACTCCATATTGGTTAGCTTTGCCCCTGAAAGCGAACCTCAGTAACTTCCTGTGTTGTGGATGGATGGATATATGGAAGTATGCGTCTCTGAGATCTATTGTGAAAAACCAGTCCTCAGATCAGATTTGAGCTACAATCTGTTTGACAGTGAGCATTTTGAACTTCAGTGACATTACTGAGAGGTTTAGATGACGTAAGTCTAAGATCAGACGCAACCCCCCATCCTTCTTTGGAACTATGAAATACCGGCTGTAAAACCCGGACTCCCTCTCTAGAGGAGGTACCACCTCGATGGCCTCCTTCCTTAATAGGGTATTCACTTCTTGCTCCATCACCAGAGCCTGCTGGGGGCCGACTACTGTCGGTGTATCCCCATTGAATGTCGGCAGTGGATGGCCGAACTGAATGCGATAGCCTCTTTCTACTGTGTGCAGGACCCATTGAGATACATTAGGCAGTAGTTTCCAAAGTCTGTCGAGACTGACCTCTGGTGTAAGAGGCCCCCGAAAGGGCGGCGAGCGTCTCAGCTCCGCTACGCTCACGGGCGGAAATAACTGAGAGCAGTGCTTGCTGGAAGCCGCTGCGCCTTGAAACTCTGGCAGGGTTGGCAGACCCGCCTCCAGAGAGCACTGAGGTGAGACGGGCACCGTGTAATGAGGTGGGCACCGCTCTACTCCAGTAGGGGCCGCCCTCTGTAGTCGTGACCGAAATGTGTCATGACTTCTTGGCCGTGGACCTCCCAGCCTGAAGTACGCTCCATTGGATTCGGTTTAGGCTGGGAAGTCGCTGGCCCAGAGCGTTGCTTCAGCCTCTGGTCCCGAAGCAGGGAACACGGGCTGTTTGTACGCGGAGGGGGCTGCTCCCGCCCAGCAGTCCCTCCAGTACATCTAACTTCACAAATTAAATAATTGTCATTATATTCCTCAGAATTTAATGCAATCAAGCAATCAGACAAGTAAACACGGTCTGGATTGTGATACAATACACATTGAAGTGATATATTGAACTTCTCGAAGTTAGTTAACGGTCATTATATTCCTCAGAATTTAAAGCAATCAAACAATCAGACAAGTAAACACGGTCTGGATTGTGATACAATATACATTGAAGTGATATATTAACTTCTCAAAGTCATTATATTCCTCAAAATTTAATGTAATCAAACAATCAGACAAGTAAACACGGTCTAGATTGTGATAAAGTACACATTGAAGTGATAGAACTAACTCCTCCTTATTAAATGGAGCTTAAACAACCAGACAAGCGGTCGGGTGTGGAAAAATTCACATCAAAACTGAAAATGATGTAATACACGCGTTGCCTCGATAGCGCGAATAGCTTAGTCACGCAAACAATATTAATCCCGTATAATGTTACGCATAACACTGTTTGTTGTATACTAGTGCTTATGCAACTTTATGTTTGTGCAACTACAAGGCTCGGAGGTGGAGTGGGGGGGGGGGGGGGGTCTTCCGAACCCAGGAATCGGGCAGATCTGATGGGTAAGGTAGGAGATAAGGATGTGCCTGTCTCCATTCCCTCCAGTAGATCGATCTGCGAACCCAACAAATGCCAGCGCCGCTCCGCCTCGGCGAAAGCAGAACCGGCAGCGCGATGAACGCTGGCGAAGGCTCACTTCTCGAAGAGAGCCCACCGGGATCGAAGCCCACATGAAATCATACGCAGCGCGCTTTGATCCCGGGCAGACCACGCACAGACTGTGTGTATCCCCGCCTCTAATGTTTAGCTTTGTTGAGCAGGGAAGAACACACAATCTGAATTTACCCTTCAGATGCCTAGTCTTAGCTTTGCTCTTTGACATACTATAGCGACTTAAAGGAGCTAATAGTGACAAAAGACAATAAATAATACTGACAAGACAGAATGACATGCACACACAGAGCACTTGCTGAAAGACAAGAAGCTGAAGTCAGCTGCGTGGCATGTGCCTTTATAGCTTCCTGGTCGCTACGTTACACCGCCCGTGACGTCACGCCCTTCCATTGGACAGATTGCACACGATATTCAGACTTGATCTTGCCAAAGGCGTTTCCCCAAAGCGTTCGACGCAGCTCGAGTTCCTGAAGAGGAACTCTAGGTTTTCTGTTTCAGAATGGGAGGTTTGTCAAACCAGAGAAAGCAGGGTAAGTCAAGCCCATTTCTGAAAGAGAGGTAACTTATACCATGGGAACTTACTCTATGAACCAACCTGGTCAGGAGCAGGTTTTCTTCGGTAAACCCAGAGTTTCTTTCGGTCTCCTCCCCCTTTTTAAACACTTCTTAAATGCACGCTGGAAAAATGTACATTTTTGTACAATGTACCCCCCCCAAGTACAAATATATATAATAAAAAAAAAAATATTAAAAAATATTAAAATAAAGATAGATTTTCTATATAAGAAAATGTTATATAAGATACTTAATCTGGTTTCCTGAGGGGGATCTAAATTAAGTGCATTTTGCTTAAATAAAATTCTATGCCAGTGTGGTAATAAAAATAATCTTAATGCACATGGAAAACAAGATTATTCGGAGTGTCCATTACTAAATGCAAATCTACTGTAGCTCCGCCCTCAATCGACACATAAGGTTAAATACGACATGTGAATAACGGCTTCAGTGGTGTAGGCAGTAATGTTTTGGGAACGGAAAACTAGCTTGTAACGCGATTGATTGGGTTAGAGTCCGGCTTTTGCCGAGCTCGTTTTCTCACTTTTCCCATCACATGTCACATTAGAATTTATTTTCAATAAAAATGAACAAAATGTTCTAAAAGTGGAAGTAAAGTGCCTGACGAGTGTTTAATAATGATACAACTATTTATAATTTTAATAAATAAAATAATTTACAATATGTTATTATTGCATCCTGTTATTGTAAAACAATACTGAGGTGCACATGGGCCTAGTATGTATCTTCCGGTATAAAGTACAACTAGCATCTAATTATTATTTACACTTAGCCTGTTACAAAGAACTGCTATTTTTACATGGTAAATAGAATATATCACGATTTTCACTGTACATTTTTTCTGTAAATAGCATCTAGAGCTACTTGAACTTAGCCTACTGTAAATAGGATCTATTGCTAAGAAAGTATGTTAATAAAAATGCACTTAAAATTGTATTATTAATATTATTATTTTATATATATTTTTTGCCCATGAGATACCATAAAATGATTAGCTATTAGTTCATTAATCTAACGTTCTGCCAGTTTTGACCTGTCATATTATAACACTGAGAAGAATTACATTTGTATTGATTCTGAAGTATGCAGACAGCTTTTTGGTGGGAGCTGTTGCCATGGTGAATAGTAATATCAGCGCTCCATTGATAATGGCTTTTTACAGGTGTGGTGTACGCGCTTAACTCAGAGTCAGTCAATTTAGAGGTGATTAAACCAACTCATTTCAGCTGTTCTGTAACCGAAAACTCAGCGTTTCCCATCTCAGGGTAAGTCAACTGAGAATTCAAGTTTAAACTCAGAGTTGGTTGAACCTCCTTAGTGAAACGTGCCCCAGGACGCCCACGTTGGGGTGCAGGTTAAGAGGTTAAACAATGTAAAGTGCTACATACACAGTGAGCCAGGAAAGAGGACTATTTTAGTAACTGATGGCAACCACAAAGATAGAATAACAATAGGAACAATTTACTTACAATCACAGGCATACTGCTGGCAGCATTGGTGCTTATCATAGACCAGAACTGCCGGCTGATGATTTTCACAGGTGATTTTCTGGAGCAGAGGACATTGCAATGGGACAATCTCAATGATCTCTCCCTTTATGCACTTTGCCATGGTGCAGTTAGATATGCTAAAAATCTCGTTAGTCTGGAAATATTAAAGAAAATACTAAAATTAGAGACTATGAAGAAAGGCAGATTGAATGGTATTAATTTGTTGCTATTTCAAAATAGGCATGGAGAACATTCATAATGAAATATATTCTTGCAAAAACATTGCAATTTGTATTTCTTACATTGAAAAAAACAAAAATGTAAGGGTTAGATCAGATAGGAATAGTTGTTTACTGTAATACATCACAGGTTACCACTTTTTACAGTGTACTATGAAATCACACCATGATTGTGCAATCAAAAACAGGATTTATATATATATATATATATATATATATATATATATATATATATATATATATATATATATGCATGTATGTGTGTATGTTAAATGCATATGTATAGTTTACAGTTTTGCTCCATCTAGGACAGTCATATTGTGGAGCTGGTGTAGGTGATATAGGTGAAGGACATAGCTCAGTGCTGTTCTGAATTGCACAGGTTATGGAGCAGATCATGGTGAGACAAATCCCTGAGCCAATGTGCTTCTGTTCCAATATTGACTCTCCTATAAAAAAGTGAAAGTAATCAAAATACAACACTGTTGGAACATTTAATAGAATTGAAAACATTTTAATGGTTTAACAATTAAATTTACTATTTACAGTTACTAACCAGGCCTATATTGTCTTCCTTGTAGTTCACAAAAACAGAGTGTAGTGCTCTGACTTACAGATGTAGGTGAAAACGGTGTAGAAACAGATGTTTTAACAATTTGTGGATAATTCAAAGGGGGAGTTGTGGAATGTCCGTGGACAATAATTATTGGTGTGTTAGTAGAGGAGGTGGTAGTAGATGTAAATATTAAAGTAGGTGTTGTGGAACTAGTTGTACTAGTTTTAGATAGTATTTCTGTTGAGGTAGGTAGTGTATGAGTAGATGTTATAGGTGTTGTGCCAGTACTTGTACTAGTTGTAGGTGGTGTTTCTGTTAATACATGTGGTGTTGGAGTAGTAGTAGTGGAAGTGGTTGTTAATGTTGAAGGTGTTGTGCCAGAACTTGGACTAGTTACAGGTGGTGTTTCTGTTGAGGTAGGTGGCAAAGGAGTAGTTGTGGTAGTGGAAGAGGTTGTAATTGTTGAAGGTTTTGTGTAAGTACTTGTACTAGTTACAAGTGGTGTTTCTGTTGACACAGGTGGCATGGGAGTAGTTGTAGTAGTGGAAGTTGTGGTAAACGTTGAAGGTGTTGTGCCAGTATTTGGCCTAGTTGAAGATGGGGTTTCTGTTGACAGAGATGGCATAGGAGTAGTTGTAGTAGTGGAAGTGGTTGTAAATGTTGAAGGGGTTGTGCCAGTACTTGGACTAATTGAAGATGGGGTTTCTGTTGACAGAGATGGCACAGGAGTAGTTGTAGTAGTGGAAGTGGTTGTAAATGTTGAAGGGGTTGTGCCAGTACTTGGACTAATTGAAGATGGGGTCTCTGTTGACAGAGATGGCACAGGAGTAGTTGTAGTAGTGGAAGTGGTTGTAAATGTTGAAGGGGTTGTGCCAGTACTTGGACTAATTGAAGATGGGGTCTCTGTTGACACCGGTGGCATAGGAGTAGTTGTAGTAGTGGAAGTGGTTGTAAATGTTGGAAGTGTTGTGCCAGTATATGGAATAGTTGTAAGTGGTGTTTCTGTTGAGGTAGGTTGCAAAGGTGTAGTTGTGGTAGTGGAAGAGGTTGTAAATGTTGAAGGTGTTGTACCAGTACTTGTACTAGTTACATATGGTGTTTCTGTTGACACAGGTTCTGTGGGAGTAGTTGTAGTAGTGGAAGTGGTTGTAAATGTTGTGCCAGTACTTGGACTAATTGAAGATGGGGTCTCTGTTGACACCGGTGGCATAAGAGTAGTTGTTGTAGTGGAAGTTGTGGTAAATGTTGAAGGTGTTGTACTAGTACTTGGAATAGTTGAAGATGGGGTTTCTGTTGACACAGGTGACATAGGAGTACTCGTTGTAGTTGAAGTGGTTGTAAATGGTGAAGGTGTTGTCTCTGTACTTGTAGTAGTTACATGTGGTGTTTCTGTTGACACAGGTTCTGTGGGAGTAGTTGTTGTAGTGGAAGTTGTGGTAAATGTTGAAGATGTTGTGCCAGTAGTTGGACTAGTAGAAGATGGTGTTTCTGTTGACACAGGTTCTGTGGGAGTAGTTGTAGTAGTGGAAGTGGTTGTAAATGTTGAAGGTGTTATGACAGTACTTGTAATAGGTACATGTGGTGTTTCTGTTGACACAGGTTCTGTGGGAGTAGTTGTTCTAGTGGAAGTTGTGGTAAATGTTGAAGGTGTTGTGCCAGTATCTCGAATAGTTGTAGGTGGTGTTTCTGTTGAGGTAGGTGGCAAAGTTGTGGTTGTGCTAGTGGAAGAGGTTGTAAATGTTGAAGGTGTTGTGCCAGTACTTGTGCTCGTTACATGTGGTGTTTCTGATGACACAGGTTCTGTGGGAGTAGTTGTTGTAGTGGAAGTTGTTGTAAATGTTGAAGGTGTTGTGCCAGTAGTTGGACTAGTTGAAGATGGGATTTTTGTTGACACAGGTGACATAGAAGTACTTGTTGTAGTGGAAGTGGTTGTAAATGGTGAAGGTGTTGTGCCTGTACTTGTACTAGTTACATGCGGTGTTTCTGTTGACACAGGTTCTGTGGGAGTAGTTGTGGTAGTGGAAGAGGTTGTAAATGGTGAAGGTGTTGTGCCTGTACTTGTACTAGTTACATGTGGTGTTTCTGTTGACACAGGTCCTGTGGGAGTAGTTGTTGTAGTGGAAGTTGTGGTAAATGTTGAAGGTGTTGTACCAGTACTTGGAATAGTTGAAGATGGGGTTTCTGTTGACACAGGTGACATAGGAGTACTCGTTGTAGTTGAAGTGGTTGTAAATGGTGAAGGTGTTGTCTCTGTACTTGTAGTAGTTACATGTGGTGTTTCTGTTGACACAGGTTCTGTGGGAGTAGTTGTTGTAGTGGAAGTTGTGGTAAATGTTGAAGATGTTGTGCCAGTAGTTGGACTAGTAGAAGATGGGGTTTTTGTTGACACAGGTGACATAGGAGTACTTGTTGTAGTGGAAGTGGTTGTAAATGGTGAAGGTGTTGTGCCTGTACTTGTACTAGTTACATGTGGTGTTTCTGTTGACACAGGTTCTGTGGGAGTAGTTGTAGTAGTGGAAGTGGTTGTAAATGTTGAAGGTGTTGTGCCAGTATCTCGGATAGTTGTAGGTGGTGTTTCTGTTGAGGTAAGTGGCAAAGTTGTGGTTGTGCTAGTGGTAGAGGTTGTAAATGTTGAAGGTGTTGTGCCTGTACTTGAACCAGTTACATGTGGTGTTTCTGTTGACACAGGTCCTGTGGGAGTAGTTGTTGTAGTGGAAGTTGTGGTAAATGTTGAAGGTGTTGTACCAGTACTTGGAATAGTTGAAGATGGGGTTTCTGTTGACACAGGTGACATAGGAGTACTTGTTGTAGTTGAAGTGGTTGTAAATGGTGAAGGTGTTGTCTCTGTACTTGTACTAGTTACATGTGGTGTTTCTGTTGACACAGGTTCGGTGGGAGTAGTTGTGGTAGTGGAAGAGGTTGTAAATGGTGAAGGTGTTGTGCCTGTACTTGTACTAGTTACATGTGGTGTTTCTGTTGACACAGGTCCTGTGGGAGTAGTTGTTGTAGTGGAAGTTGTGGTAAATGTTGAAGGTGTTGTACCAGTACTTGGAATAGTTGAAGATGGGGTTTCTGTTGACACAGGTGACATAGGAGTACTTGTTGTAGTTGAAGTGGTTGTAAATGGTGAAGGTGTTGTCTCTGTACTTGTACTAGTTACATGTGGTGTTTCTGTTGACACAGGTTCGGTGGGAGTAGTTGTGGTAGTGGAAGAGGTTGTAAATGGTGAAGGTGTTGTGCCTGTACTTGTACTAGTTACATGTGGTGTTTCTGTTGACACAGGTCCTGTGGGAGTAGTTGTTGTAGTGGAAGTTGTGGTAAATGTTGAAGGTGTTGTACCAGTACTTGGAATAGTTGAAGATGGGGTTTCTGTTGACACAGGTGACATAGGAGTACTTGTTGTAGTTGAAGTGGTTGTAAATGGTGAAGGTGTTGTCTCTGTACTTGTACTAGTTACATGTGGTGTTTCTGTTGACACAGGTTCTGTGGGAGTAGTTGTTCTAGTGGACGTTGTGGTAAATGTTGAAGGTGTTGTACCAGTACTTGGAATAGTTGAAGATGGGGTTTCTGTTGACACAGGTGACATAGGAGTACTTGTTGTAGTGGAAGTGGTTGAAAATGGTGAAGGTGTTGTGCCTGTACTTGTACTAGTTACATGTGGTGTTTCTGTTGACACAGGTTCTGTGGGAGTAGTTGTGGTAGTGGAAGAGGTTGTAAATGGTGAAGGTGTTGTGCCTGTACTTGAACCAGTTACATGTGGTGTTTCTGTTGACACAGGTCCTGTGGGAGTAGTTGTTGTAGTGGAAGTTGTGGTAAATGTTGAAGGTGTTGTACCAGTACTTGGAATAGTTGAAGATGGGGTTTCTGTTGACACAGGTGACATAGGAGTACTTGTTGTAGTTGAAGTGGTTGTAAATGGTGAAGGTGTTGTCTCTGTACTTGTACTAGTTACATGTGGTGTTTCTGTTGACACAGGTTCGGTGGGAGTAGTTGTGGTAGTGGAAGAGGTTGTAAATGGTGAAGGTGTTGTGCCTGTACTTGTACTAGTTACATGTGGTGTTTCTGTTGACACAGGTCCTGTGGGAGTAGTTGTTGTAGTGGAAGTTGTGGTAAATGTTGAAGGTGTTGTACCAGTACTTGGAATAGTTGAAGATGGGGTTTCTGTTGACACAGGTGACATAGGAGTACTTGTTGTAGTTGAAGTGGTTGTAAATGGTGAAGGTGTTGTCTCTGTACTTGTACTAGTTACATGTGGTGTTTCTGTTGACACAGGTTCTGTGGGAGTAGTTGTTCTAGTGGATGTTGTGGTAAATGTTGAAGGTGTTGTACCAGTACTTGGAATAGTTGAAGATGGGGTTTCTGTTGACACGGGTGACATAGGAGTACTTGTTGTAGTTGAAGTGGTTGTAAATGTTAAAGGTGTTGTCTCTGTACTTGTACTAGTTACATGTGGTGTTTCTGTTGACACAGGTTCTGTGGGAGTAGTTGGTGTAGTGGAAGTTGTGGTAAATGTTGAAGGTGTTGTACCAGTACTTGGAATAGTTGAAGATGGGGTTTCTGTTGACACAGGTGACATAGGAGTACTTGTTGTAGTGGAAGTGGTTGAAAATGTTAAAGGTGTTGTCTCTGTACTTGTACTAGTTACATGTGGTGTTTCTGTTGACACAAGTTCTTTGGGAGTAGTTGTAGTAGTGGAAGTGGTTGAAAATGTTGAAGGTGTTGTGCCAGTATCTCGAATAGTTGTAGGTGGTGTTTCTGTTGAGGTAGGTGGCAAAGGTGTAGTTGTGGTAGGGGAAGAGGTTGTAAATGTTGAAGGTGTTGTGCCAGTACTTGTACTAGTTGTAGATGGTGTTTCTCTTGAGGTAGGTTGCAAAGGTGTAGTTGTGGTAGTGGAAGAGATTGTAAATGTTGAGGGTGTTGTGCCAGTACTTGTACTAGTTGTAGATGGTGTTTCTGTTGGGGTAGGTGCCAAAGGAGTAGTTGTTGTAGTGGAAGAGGTTGTAAATGGTGAAGGTGTAGTGCCAGTACTTGTACTAGTTACATGTGGTGTTTGTGTTGACACAGGTGCCATAGGAGTACTTGTAGTTGTGGTAAATGTTGAAGGTGTTGTACAGGGTTTCTCTGTTGCAATCACTGTGGCATTTATGCAAACTGCATAATAACACATTCCCATATCATCCTTAATGTTGTAAATGGTGTCGTTATGGTCATATTGTTTTCCACCATAGTTACAGCACCCTGTAAGTTTCAAAACAGTATATTTTTAGATTATTGTGAATATTAAAACACATAAGGAAAATAAAACTTTAACTATTTGTCAGGATTTAAACAAAACAAAAGTATTTTCCTGTGATTAGTGTTTCACTTACCCGGAGTTTGAAAACATTGTATATTGCCATGTTCATTACAGATACTGTCAAAGGAATGCCACATATTAGGTAATTTAAATAAGAGTAACAGGTGGAGGAACCACCCACAGATAAATATGCTTTAAATACTTTGTCAGGGTCTATATCATGTTCCATACCACTCATGACAGGACTTATCAGTTGGTATATTCTCTTCAGGCTTGTATTCGATTCCGTTGACATAGCATCTGGGAATACACTCTTTCACACAGACCTGATTTTGCTCATCAAAAATAGGTTCATTCTTTGGACATTTTGGATAACATCCTGCATTAAAAAAAATAAATTATATATATATATATATATATATATATATATATATATATATATATATATATACCAGTTGCAGAAATTGCAGGTTCATGAACATTTCTACCTTGCCCAGTATCTATGGTCCCTAAACATAGCAATCATTAAAAAATGTTTAGCACTACATATAAGTCTCTGTTGTGTTCTATGTATAGTCAGTCTTCAAAAACTCACCTTCCAGGTTGGGTAAAGTGTTATTGCAGATACCAAAAGGGTTGCTACAGGTTTTGTAGCAAGGTATACCACAAGGATTATAATGCCACGTGCATCCTTCTGGTTTATTGTAGTAGTCACAGTACACAGCTGATATGGGAATATGGACATAAGTATGAAAACATACACACATTAAAATTAAATATAGTTCAATTACAGTAAAACATGAAAATGAATGAGAGCCTGGGGCTCAGTGGTAGAGCATTGCATTAGCAGCACAAAAGGTTGTGGGTTCAATTCCCAGGGAACACACAAACTGGTAAAAAAAAAAAGTTGGCTAAAATTGACTGCTATATGCATAAATGTAAATAAATGTAAAATTTACATTTGGATATTACAGATTTAGGATGTGCACAAGAATTAAAAGATGCTTACGGCAGATCTCAGGGGTTCTCCAGTCCACACAAACACCTGCCTCATTGCAGGCTTGAGCATAAGCTGCCACAGCTGTACAGAAGCACTCACAATCTCCACCTGTGTCACATGCACATGAGTCCTTCACACAGTTTTCATAATATGGGTTTGGATCCACCTGTAGGAAAAAGCATTTTCATACTTTCTGCTGAATTCCTGTGTACCACATTATAGGGAATATAATTTATTTAAAATGCATTCAAACTGTACCTTGTTATGGCAGTGTTTGAATGTAGCCTCACTGTCTTTTATGATGCTACATTGTAGTTTTGCCCATGGCTCTCGTTCAAGGTTCTTAAAGCATGGGTCAAAGTCTGGTGCAGCATCAGGGCAGGTGCCTAACACTTTCCAGCTGTCAACAAACTCAATTATATCTGTGGTTTGTAAACTGCCTTGAGTAGTAAAGTCATCTTTTCCATTTCCATTGAAATTTCCACATAGTCCACAAACACCTCCCTGTGAAAATATAAAGTCCACATACAGTAAAACAATATATAACGTTGATATCTTCCGGTACAGTACTTATTAGATTTTTTTAGAAATATTATAGTTTTTAAATATTTTGAATTCAATCTCATGCTAACAAAGGCTGCATTTATTTGATCAAGATAATGTAGAAAAAAGAAAAAAAAAATTGTGAAATATTATTACAACGTAAAATAAGTATTTTCTATTTGAATAACAATTCCTGTCATGCAAAGCTGAATTTTCTGCATCATTACACCAGTCTTCAGTGTCACATGATCGTTTCAGAAATCGTTATAATATCCTGCTTTTTTTATGTGCTTTCCATTTTCAGTATTTTTTGATGAATAGAACGGTCAAAGAACAGCATTTGTTTGAAATAGAATCTACTAGAATACTACTTCACAATAGTATTGTTTTTTTTCTGTACAAAATATATATATTTTTTTCTAAATGTTGAGCATAAGAGACTTCATTAAATACATTTAAATGTTGTAACATTTCCAAACTTTCCAAATACAACTCACCATGTGTTGAGGTTGCAAAATGATGCGAACAGTTGTCCTGCGGTCCCACAAAACTGTCAGTCCAATATCAGCATCAATGACAAGGTACATCCCAATCATTGTCTTGTTGTAACTGATCTGTGGGCCACTTTCTGTATCAAAGGCTGTTACATTCCCACCATAAAGCTCTAACTTAGTTCTCTGTAAGAGTTTGCAAGATAATAATAATTTCAGAATTAATTTATGGTAATGTGGAATAGATACAAAATAAATATTTTGTTTTAACAGTGACTGCAATGTGTTGTAATTTGCATGGTATTCGAGTTTGTTCCTACAGGGATCATATAGAAACCTAACCTTACCCCCAAAAGGATGACAACAGCCTTTGAGCATGTTGTCCCTGTTGTTCCACAAGGAATATTCTCAGTGATTACATGAAAAGTTCCTGTCTTATTTCCACATTTATCCTTAAAAACAAGAGGACATTACATTACCAACAACAAAAACATACATTATGTCACACGTCTTACTGCCTCCTGATTAAAGTGTTTCATTTGTATAAAAAAAAGGATTATACTAAATGTTAAATGCTTAGGGCCCTATCATACACCTGGCACAATGTGATGCAAGGCGCAGCACAAGTGTTTTGATGGTTTCAGTCCGGCGCCGTTTGCATTTTTCCATCCAGAGCCACGTTGTTTAATTAGCAAATGCATTTGTGCGCCCATGGGCATGGTGGTCTAAAAAAGAGGCGTGTTCAGGCGCATTGTTATTTTAAAGGTCCCGCTCTTCGTGATCCCATGTCTTAAACTTTAGTTACTGTGTAATGTTGTTGTTAGAGTATAAATAATATCTGTAAAATTCTAAAGCTCAAAGTTAAATGCCAAGCGATATATTTTATTTAACAGAATTCGCCTACAATTAACAACCCGTTTGGATTACATCTCTCTACTTCCGGCAGTAATGACGTCACTAAAACAGTTTTTTGACTAACCTCCGCCCACATAAATACACAAATAAGGGGGCGTGGTCTCGTTGCGCTCCGACGGATAAGAGGAAGTGTTGCGTTTGTGTTTGTCGCCATGTCGTCGAAACGCTGTTATTTTCATCTCGGAGTCCAATCATTTTTGTTTGGCCTTCCCAGAACGCTGTACTTAGAGATGAATGGTTACATATATGTTTAACTCGGTTCCCGAAAATTATAATCCACATGTAAAACTATGTGCAGCACATTTTGCTGAGGACAGCTTCCTCAATCTCAATCAGTTTAATGCCGGATTCGCACAAAGATTATTCTTGAAAGATGGAGCAGTTCCCTCTTTGTCTGGAGAAGGCGTTGTTTATGGACCACAACTGGTAAGTCTATTTTATTATTTAAGTTGATGCATTTAACAGTTTCTGTAACTTATTACACAAAGGGCAACGCTGTTTAGCTTTGTTAACTAAATGTTAGGGCTGTGCAAAAAAATCGAATGCGATTTTCATGTGCATCTCTTCAGTAAAAACGCTCCTGTGATTATAAGTACATCTCCAGCAGTTTTCAAAACAAATCCTACCCAATTGCTTCTCAAAACTTTTCCAAAACTAGCACGATTTCATTTCCAGGAGGGCAGCGTGCTCTAAGCTGCTGTCGAATCACAACACAGGAACCGCTTGCACAATCAGAACTAGTTACATATTTCTGAGGGAGGGACTTTATAGAACCAGGAAGACATCAGCCCGTTTTTATGACAACAGCGGTATACAGATATGTGAATTGTGTGAAAAATACTGTTTTTTTTACATGCGAAACATGAACGTGTTATATTGCACACTGTAAACAATCAAAGCTTCAAAAAAAGCACAAAAAACAGGACCTTTAAGGAGGTAAAAATAGACTGCGCCATAGACCAACTCAAACCTGGTCTAAAGTCAATTGCGTGTTGACTTTGCTTATAACACACAGGGATGTGCATCACACAAACATGCCAAATATTAAAAACAAAAGGATTACAGTGTAAAAGAATATTATTGTGAGGCTACATAAATATAAAAATGTAATGATTTACTCATTGAGAGAATAGGGACAACCCATTACAAAAATGCACCCCTGCGCACGTCCCGTTTTTCCGTCATTAAAATAGCAAAAGTGGATTTGGATATGCCCTGAGTGCACCTGTGCCGTGCACTTTACACTTTGCGTTTAGATCGTTAAAATAGGGCCCTTAATGTTTCACTATGATAGCAAGTTGTAAGTCTCAGAGGCATAGTAAAGGTACACAGAAAATAAAAGTACTTGTCTTGTAGTACCTCAGCAGCTATATAACTGCACTCTCCCCTGAATCCGAATCTCTGCTGGTCAAAAGTTTTATAATGTCCGCTTCCATATATTGTGCAGATGCCTGGACAGATATTTTTTGTGCATGTCCATGTTCCGTGTTGACAAGTACTGTAACAAAGTAATACAGAAAGTGGACTCAAATCTATGTGTATCCACAGTGTTTTATGTTCACAAACTTTTATAGTTGATGACTTTTTTTTTGGATTACGTGCATTGATAGATGCTTTTATCCAAAATGAACTACATTAAATTCAAGGAACATTTTATCATATTTATTTCATCATACATTCCATGGTAATCAAACCTATGACCTGTTAGCATCTACTATTTGAGTATCAGGAATGCCCAGAGCCAGACACTAGGAAGGGAGGGAATGCGGCCACAGTAATAATAATAATTATAAAAAGTGATGGGGTCTATTTTTGGATAATACACATTTACATTTTAGTAGAATTATCCAGGTGTGGATTCTGTGTGGGCCTAGTATTTTTGGCTATTCAATGTAACTATACAAAAAGTGCTAATTAGTCATGGAAAAGTCTGTAGCTTACACACCAGTTATTGCAGTCTACGATTATCTCAGTCCCTGGTGCATAAAACTCTCCATTGTGAGGACATGGACAGTCATAAGGGTTAACACAGTTTCCTCTGCCATCATCAAGTAGACCTGCAGGACACTGACAGCCAGATTCACAGTCCTGCGAGAACTGTGGGTGTGGTTGGAAGACGAAGATCAGAGAGAAAGAGAGAAAAAAAATTACTGACAGATCTAGGGGAGTAAATATTTAAAAAACATTTTATAATCAGGATGCAAAAAAGGCTAAGTAGGACTTTCCACAAATACAGTGGGGAAAATATTTATCTGATCCCCTGCTCATCTGGTAAGTTTGCCCACTTACAAAGAAACAAAGGGTCTGTAATTGTGTAATTGGTGCAGAAACCCTTATTGATGTAGGGGATTTACATTTTCTACTATGTGGAGACTTTTATTTTGATGTTTGTCACGGGCGTCGCCATTTTAGGTTTTGACGAGTTGCGCGGAGAGAGCGAGAGAGCGGAGAAGAGCAGCGGTGAGCTGAAATTGAATGTTGATCTCGTTTAGTCAATCGTGGGAAAAAGTCCCATTTAGACTAGCGACAAACATAATAGCTGCATGACGTTGCCTCCGAGTCTTCGTGTATGTGAACAAGTTTAACGAAGTAAGCATTAAAACGAGTTTTCTGCCGTGTTCGTGCATGAAGCTGGGCAAAAGGCCTGCTAGTTTCATTAAGTCTCAGTCACGTAGGAGTTAAAAAGTCTCGTGTTTTCTTTGTTTCAAACAGTTTTTGTTTCATTTGTTCAAACGCACTAGAAACAGTGAGTGCTGTTACTGATCGTGTGAATTAAAAGGTTCGCTGAGTCGTCGGATAGGGTCGTGCGTTGTTTGTCTTCTCATTGTGCCTCAATCAGCTGGGATTGGGGCCTCGTTAAATCAGGCTGCCATTGTCTGGATCGCGAGGACAATCGTAAGTGAGTGAAGAAACAGTACCCTGCCATCCATTGGAAATCCTTCAGCTCCTCATTCATCAACCAAGAGTGGAAGCAAACTGCCATTTTCTGTCAGTGAGTCATCTGAACTGAACTGTTAAATCGTACATTTATTTTTGATGGAACTGTGATCAGTGAATTTTCCTGAAAAGGGATTCATAGCCTTTCTTTTGTGCACATAACTGAACTTTTTGGGACTGTGAAATCCATATATGGACAGAGTATAACTTTTTACCTTTCTTTTCCTGGATTTTTGAATTGGATCTTGGATTTTTGAGCCGGATTGAACTGAACTTCAAGGTGAACTTTGTTTGAAAGGTTGAGTTAACTGTGAAACGTTCTGTCTAACGTTATTTACAATAAGTGATACTGATCCTTATTTTGTTCAGATTGAACTGAAACGACACAAATCAGTTGATTTTTCATCTCTATTATTTTCAACATTTTTTTTATTTCATTTTGATTTGTCTGCACTTGAAATTGTTTCTGTAAACTTTGTGAAAACAAGGAAAACGTAATCATTTAAGTTCTTGCAGTAGAAATGTAGTTTGTTTGTTAAGTGAAAACCGTTTATGCTAATTTTGAGTCACTTATACTAAGGAGTGGGGGTGTCTTATCTATCCTGTTAGATTCAGGGGAGGGCGGGTTTTGCAGTTAACTAGGTTTACCACATATACACACTTCAGGTGGCTGCCGTGTATTGAGTAAATCCTGAAGCCCACCTCGCCGATTCTTGAGCATTAGCCTACACATTGCAACACGATAGACACAACATACAACTACTCTAACAGTTGTACAAAGACCAAAAGCATTGGGTGGGGGGACTAGGATCCTGTTGCTCACTCAGTCATCCTTCGTATAGTGCTGAATATTTCCCCCCACAAGGTGGTGGCATATTCCCCTCCACCACATTGACAAGCACAGAGGAAAACCTTTTTTTTTGTAAGGAGTGGGGGTGTCTTATCTATCCTGTTAGATTCAGGGGAGGGCGGGTTTTTGCATTTCTAACCTTTATATTTACATTTACATTAGTCATTTAGCAGACGCTTTTATCCAAAGCGACTTACAGATGAGGACAATGGAAGCAATCAAAATCAGCAAAAGAACAATACTATACATTATACAAGTGCTATAACAAAGTCTCAGTTAGCTTAATGCTAACTGAAACATTCTTTACAGCTCATTTAAAATTAATCTTCTTGCCGTGTTCTGGATTAATTGGAAAAGTTTAATAGAACTGGCTGGAAGACCTGCAAAGAGAGCATTGCAATAGTCCCGCCTGCACAGAACAAGAGCTTGAACAAGGAGTTGTGCAGCATGTTCCAAAGAAAGGGCCTGATCTTCTGGGTGTTGAATAAAGTAAATATGCAGGACCGGACAGTTTTAGCAATGTGGTCTGAGAAAGTAAGCTGATCATCAATCATAACTCCAAAGTTTCTGGCTGTTTTTGAAGTTGTTATGATTGATGTGCCTAACTGGATGGTGAAATTTGTGATGAAACGATGGGTATACTGGAGGTGATTGTCCTTCATCCAGCAAGAAATGTTTGTTAGACAAGCAGAGATGTGAGCAACTATTGTCGGATCATCAGGATGGAATGAGAGGTAGAGCTGAGTGTCATCAGCATTGCAGTGGTATGAAAAGCCATGTTTCTGCATGACCTAACGATGCCATGTAGACAGAGAAGAGAAGTGGTCCAAGAACTGACCCCTGAGGCACCACAGTAGTTAGATGCTGTGACTTGGACACCTCAACTCTCCAAGATACTTTGAAGGATCTATCTGATAGGCAAGACTCAAACCATTGGAGTGCGTTTCCTGAGATGCCCTTTGCCAATAGGGTTAATGGGAGGATCTTGTGATTAACCATCTCAAAAGCAGCAGACAGATCAAGCAGCATAAGTATTGAAGATTTGGATTCTGCTCTTGCCAGTCTTAGGGCTTCGACAATCAGAACAAGGCAGTCTCGGTTGAATGTCCACTTCTGAAGCCAGATTGGTTGCTGTCAAGGAGGTTGTTCTTTGTGAGAAATGCAGAGACTTGTTCAAGTGTTTTGCAGTGAATGGAAGAAGGGAAACAGGTCTGTAGATGAGGGTTGGTTTCTTAACTAGTGGGTTTATATGACCCTGTCTAAATGTTGTGGTAAAAACACCAGTGTGGAGGGATATGTTAATGATGTGAATGAGTGCAGGTACAGCTGGAGGAGAAATGGCTTTAAGGAGATGATATGGAATAGGATCAAGCGGACAAGTAGTAGGATGATTAGAAAGGATGAGTTTGGAGACTTCTGCCTCAGAGAGTGAAGAGAAGGATATGATTGAGTGTATGTTTGCTGGTAAGATGTGCTTTACAGATTGTGGTGAGGAAAATTGTGCACTGATGTTTTTAATTTTATTAATGAAAAACATGGCAAAGTCTTCAGCTATTATAGTTGATGGAGGAAGGGGGAGGAGGAGGACAAAGGAGGAAGGAAAATGTTTTAAAGAGCATGCAAGAGTTTTTTTTAGGTTGATATTCTGTCTGTTAAAGGAGCATTGCGTAGGTTCTGAAATTTCTAACCGTTACTGACACCAGTGGCCTTTAGAGGAACTGCAGCCAGTCTCATGCTCGTTCTCAGTGCGCACGTTCTTTTTTTTTACTTACGAAGAGTGTCCGTGGGTGTCTGAATTGTGCTGGAGGCTGGTCGCTTCTTTCCATCCGCAGAGTCCATTTGAAAACACTTTTGCCACTGGTTACTATAATGGCTGGCGTGCCATACGGTTGTAAGCCCAAGTAGACGAGAACGCGCATGACATCACATTTTTTGTGAATTTTCGCGCCAATTCGGGCCCGACTCCTCCACACACAATTGAGCCTACAGGCTGATAGAGGCAACCGTGGTGGACAGTCGAGGTGTCATTCTTTTTTTTACATCATGGTTGGCTCATACATGTACAAATAAACTCTATCTTAAAGATTTTTTTTTTAAGTAAAAACCTCCACATAGCTCCTTTAAAATAAACCTACCATAAAAATTATAGACCTTTTAATTCTTTGTAAGTGGGCAAACTTACAAAAACAGAAAGGGATCAAATACAATTTTTCCCCACTGTAGGGAATAAATAAATATTATACGAACATTTACAATGAGGTTCTACATTTTTGCAACCCTGTTTTAAGTTGCAAAACCAATATTTGAGACACATAAGTTTAAAACCATGAGTCTATAAAAACATAGGTCTAAAACAAGCTTTGTCAGATTAGAAACTGGGCTTACACAATCCATTTCCTTTTGCATACAAGTCTGTGCACACAACAATCCATGTTCATCTGGACGCGCTGTACTGCAGTTGAAGAAAACCTTTGGAGGAAGACACTCTGCAAAATATACCAGACAGTGGAAAAAAAAGACTCATAGGAAAGAGTTTTATATTGGTGACCATATTTGGAGACTGCATTGGAGTTTATTTCTAAACAATGGTCAGCCAATTGTTTCACTGTGCAAACATTTGACAGGATAATTATTTTTGTGTGACCATAATTGTAGTTAACTCAATATAATTAATTCAATACAAGTTAGCATCACTCGTGGCATTATTTTGATCACCACACATTCCCTTAACGCTGACAGCCCTTAACCTGATTAAAGTTTTGGGTGTCAAAGAGAGGTATCCTAAAGTGTTTTGTCTTACCCACAATTGGAGGTTTCCAGGACAGACAGCGGAATGTTCCATTCACACAAACACTGGAGAGGAGGTTTTAAGGTTTTAAGATCACAGTTTGTATATTATTTGTACAGTGTATATTTTAACACTTTTACATTTTTACAACTACTGAATAAAACGAATGTCATGCACTCACCAGTGTTCATTCTTAATGTTAATAGATGTGCCAGGTTGGACTGTCACGCCATTGTTGTAACATGGGCATTTTTCCATAGGTACACACAGTCCATTCTGATCCTGGTAGAGTCCCTCTGGACATGCGCATCCGTCAACGGGCACAAAGTCAACACTGCAGCTTTGGCGCTCAGAGGAAAGAGACAGACAGGTACGCTGACAGCCTTGCAGCTCATAGGAGTAGTTCTGGGAGGCCGGGCAATTCTCTGTATATTTTTCTGAGGGGATCATTTTGAAAGGGGTTGTGTCTTAAAGATGCATGTTGCCCTCTGGAAAACCCAAATAGCTGAGCTCTTTCAAAATTAGAACTAAAAGAATCTAACCTAAAAATCTGTCTATGTGGGTGTACTGCCTGTTAATCAGTTATATCCCACTTCCCACACAATGATTGTTTCTCCTCTTTAAAAATATATTTAGCTTGTAATATATGTGACCATTACAGAGCATGCAATTTTAATTTACCATATATTGTAAATGGTCTGATATATAGTAAAGGACAACAGCTAACTTTAGTAAATATCTGATTGACCACTGATCAATCAGAATCAAGTATTGCAGAGCCCTATAACAAGTGAAAAGTTTATTTATGAAGTATATATATACTTCCAATGGAAGGGGTATTAGGAAACATTTTGAACATTTCATATATCCACATATTTTTTTTAATTTATCCCATCTTTTACTAGGTTGCTTGCAGCATTAACATTTTATTTGTACCAGAAACAATTTTGAAAATCTGTTTTGAAAGAGTTTTGAACTTCTATTGAGGATGGCAAAAGCTAGTAAAATGCATTCATTACATTTTTTTTTTGAATTCAACATACAGTAGTACACTGTCACTAGACCTCTTTTGGGGGGATTATAATAGCAATTCTTATAGATGCTTTCATTTAACTTTCATTGCTACAAAACACCTTGAAATACAATAGGATGTATTAGTTTTTACCTCAATCTCACTTCCCCAAGTTATATTTGGAATATACGCTAGTAGTTTGGCATTCTGGGTTTTGATATGAGAGAAATTGTGGGTTTATTTAAGGGAGTTTTTGCCCTAGTTACACCTAAATCCAAAAATTATTTCAGCTTAGATGATGCAATTACATCTGTCTGACAAAAGAATCTGCTTTCAGCCATCTTACCACACACAATTTCTCTCCAGCCTTGGAGGATTATTCCTTTGGATGCACAGGCCCGTGCATATGAGGAGAACACTGTACACAGACAGTCCTCACTCTTCTCACAGGTACAGCTGGAGTATTTGCATCTCTAAAAGGACATAGAAATTTTGTGTCACTGCATGTTGTGGAAAGCAGGGGTAATGTTTATTTCAATATGGAAAATTTGTCATACTATGTAGTAGCTGTCTGGATTGACAGTGGTGTGACATTGGGCAAAAAGGCTCTTCTTTTCCTTCATCTGGGAACACCAATACTCAGCATAGTGCTCTAAAGGCATCATAATACACAAGGTTACAAGTACATGCATATGATAAGCCCTCCTATACGATTATTACACAAAGTAAATGGTATCCCATCTACAGTATGCAAAAAGTCTCTCACTGCTGTCACTACTGTAGGAACAGGGGTCGTCTAGTCTTTCAGTACGGTCGGGGCAGTTGGACTGTGTCTTCCAGGCATTTGTGAAGGAAACTGCTGTACCCTCTACCACTCCCTGAGGAGTCTCCAGATCATCTGACAGCACTTTGTTAAAATTTCCACAGATACCTGCAGAAACCAATGACATATTAAATTTTAAATATTATTACACTTTGAATAAAAAGACCCCCAGTGTTCAAGGCTATGCATGAAAGGCATATCAATGGTAATGTGATGTATTGACTACTTAATTCAAATTCAAGATTTCATGTGTTGTTGTTTTTTTTTAAATCTCACCACAAGTCTTGCCCTGGAAGCTTTGGTCCACAGTGATGTAGACCTGCATAAGAGGCACCAGCTGTACCTGCACCTGCAGCCCAAAGGTCGTCTGAAGCATGATGTGAAACGATGATGGCATGAACACTGTGAAGTCAGCTGAGAGAAAAAAGTTGAAGAGTGTGAAAAAATGCTTCACAAAAATATCAGCCTTCACAAACAAGTTTCAACACACATTTTAAAACACACAGAGAGAAAAAATACAGAGCAGCCCTCTTTTACCTGTCGTGTAAGGAAGTGAAACTATTGCATTGTGTTGAACTGTGCCATCAGCTTTAATCACTAGACGCTAATGAAGAAAGACAGTCTCACTGTATGTACATATGTTGAGCAATTTATCAACTACTAGAAACTGCGATATTTCTTCCATTACAAGCAAGAGAAAAGCCAAATCAATAAGATTTTTTTATGTGAAAGAATGTACTCACATGGTTCTTGTCATTGTTAAACATCACTTCTATAGATTTCAAGCAGGTGTCAGTATTAAGGCTAACACAAGGAACAATCTGACCCAGTATGATGAACTTTGACTCCTCAAAGTCCTACAAACACACATGGAGTTTACAAAGTGTAGAATTCATTATTAAGAATTGTATTTGTTATTAAAATACCATGACATGAATGAATGCAAACAAATTATACATTCTAATGTAAATGTCTTAGCAATTAAATAAGGTGTTGTTAGTAACTAAAACACACTTTTGAGAGCACATAGTTGCAATCTCCATGGAAAGTGAATTCTTTCCCGTCAAAGGTGGTAAAGTGAGATCCTTCTTCTACTGCGCACAAGCCAGGGCCAGGAATACTTGTACAGATCCAGTTTCCCTCCTTACATATGCTGAGTTATGCAAAAGAATTACAAACAGACAGTGTAAACAACTAGCTTTAGGACCATACATATACATTATATAGTTATGTAACAATGGTGTAGAGCAGGGATCCTCAAATCTGGCACACGAAATCCACTTTTCTGCAGAGTTTAGCTCTAACCCTAATCAAACACACCTGAACAAGCTAATCAATGTCTTCAGGATCATTACAAAATCACAGGTAGGTGAGTTTGGTCAGGGTTGTAGCTAAACTCTGGAGCGCATTGGCCCTCCAGGGAAAGATTTGAGGAACCCTGGTATACAGCATGTTTTATTGGTTAATTAAAGATATGTTAAAGACAGGAGAAAAGAGTGAAATGTGTTTTATTACCATTCCGCGTTATGTTTGTAGAGAACCTCTCCTGTGCTGTAGACGCGGTCATGCTTACACTGACACTCTTCCACTGGGATGCAGCCCATGTTTGAGATTTCATCAAACACAGTTCCTATAACAGTTCAAATACAGTTCCTAAACAGTACTTTTAAAACTGCGTTTTGAGAAAAAGGTTATGATTTCAAATCATATAATTTTATTTAATTCTGTATACATGATGGAACTAAAAATCAATTCAATATTATGAATTAGGGACTGACCTGGTGGGCAGAAGCAGCCATCAATGTTGTGTTGCTCACACAGTGTGTTCGTGTCTTTGTGCAAGCATGTGTCCATACAAGGGGAGCCGCTTTCAGAATGTACCATATTGTAGGGGCATGCCACAGCTGCATAGGGATACAAGACATACAGTCTTTACAATGGCAATTAATGAATAATTCAAAAGCACAAGAAGTAAAAGCAAATAAAAAGCTCATGAGAGAAGAATCATGGGACATCCACCAGAGCTCAGAGGTAGTTATTACCGCAGAAGTCAGCTCTTCTCCAGGTGGGCGGAGTTCCCCCAGCATGGGAACACTGACGTGAATATTCAGACAGAGTTGCACAGAGTGTGGAGTTGTCATTATCTTCAGGCTGATACAAGCACATGTCATTCATACAGGCCTCGATATATGGCTCAGGGTTCAAAATCTTGTTACAGGAGAACCAGTCTGCATCTTTCAAAAGGTCATCACAATCTTCGCGCTGTAGTGATACAGGTACAGTGTGTTTTTAACACTTATCCTTAGAGGTCCACTGACCAATACAGATAGCATTTGCAACTTACATGTTTTTCAGAATGATCTACTAAAATCTGCTCATCGTCTTCTTCAGAGGGATTTTTGCAATCCACCTTTGGGTTGGGAACTTTGTGCTTGTTCCCAAACTCAATGTAGCCTACCTCTCGTTCATATCCTAATTCTTTATTAAATAAGATAAGACATGGATTAAACAAAGACAAGAATTACAAAACTATGATGAAATAAGGCAGAAGTCAGTCAATTATAGTCAATCAACTCACCTGATTGAATAAACTCATTATAAACTGCAGCCCGATTGAAATCACCACACAATCCACATGTGCGATTTGAAAATTTGGAGTCCAACTCCACCTACAATAGCACCACATGGAAATAAAGCTTTTCAACAACCCCAGCATCATTTCATGACTTAATATTAGACTTACTACTTACTTTATTACTTACTATACATATTACTGGCCAATATCTACACGATTTACCATTAATCCATCATAAGCTACTGTATTAATTATAAATATCTAAAATTCATTTGACTAGTTTACACTAAATTCTGTATTCATAAATACCGGGTTAACGTTATTGATTTTGGTGTCATATGACTAATTAGACAAACTGATTGTTAAAAAAAAAGTTTGATGGAAGTGGCCTAAAGGATAGATGTAATGGAGGCCAGCGAGTAGGAGCTGTGCAGGTTAACCTCAAGAGACACTCTAGTGACTGACTGAATCTTTAGTCTTCTTGTTAGTGCGTTCACATCCCATGCCGGAGACCCAGGTTCAAAACCTACTTGAAACAAGAAGGAGGTGTGGGGGTAAGGACCCCGGGAGAGAAGGGTTAGATTGGTGCCATGACCCGAATGGGAGTGAGGTTTAGGGGGCGAGTGTAACAGAGGCCAGCGAGTATGTGCTGTGCAGGTTAATCTCACTATCCTGATTTCAAGAGACATGCTAGTGGCTGCAGTCTTTAGTCTCCTTGCTAGTGCGCCCGCTTCCCATGCCAGAGACCTGGGTTCAAGACCTAATCAGAACAAGAATGAGGTGTGGCAGTGAGGACCCGGGAGAGAGGGGTTACATTGGCGCTGTGCCTTAGATCGGAGTGAGGTTTAGGGGAGTGAGTTTAACGGAGGCCAGCGAGTATGTGCTGTGCAGGTTAACCTAATCTCAAGATACACACTAGTGGATGCAATTTTTAGCCTCTTTGTTAGTGCGTATGCTTCCCAAGCCAGAGACCTGGATTCGAGAACTACTCGGAGCAAGAAAGTGGTGTGGCGGTGAGGACCTGGGAAAGAGGGTTTACATACAGAGTCTGACTTGTAAACCAAAGGTGGTGAGTTTGAGGCCCTGGCTGGAATTGTAGGTGGGGGGAGTGAATATACCTTTATACTACTACAGTACACTGAACCCCCAATTGCTTCCTGTGTGCCTTTCCTTTCCTTGCATTCTAAAACTGACAGGCAAAAATGACTCACCATGACTGCATCCTCTTTGTTCCACATGACAGTTATGCCCATTTTTGAATGGAGTCTCATGTAAATTGTGTTCTCTTCCACAAGAATTCCTGCGACATGCACTGGCAGCAATTTACTAAACAAAAGAAAAGATTCAAAGGAAAACTCATTTTCAGCATTTTTTTTGTGTGTTTGCTGTGGGAAGAAGAAAGCAGCACATCAGTTCCCCTGAATCGTACTTTTTTCCATTGATGATGACCTTGTCTGCAGTGATTTCGACGGTGATGTCATTGATGGTAACCAGGACTCTGCTGATCTTTGGGCTGCTGGTGTGTTCTGTTCTCTTCACGTGAACTGAGAACTGGCGAATGAGGCTTTGGCAGTCAGAGACCAGGTTATACTCGCACGTGCCTGGGAACTGATAAAAGTCCCCATCGAATGTTTTGAAGTGGAAGTTTCCCCACATGCTACAGATGTTGTTGACATGGTTACTGGCACGAACTGGAACAAAATAGCCTAAAAGAATGTTAAGACTTACTCCAGTGTTCACATATAGTATGTTATGCATTGAGCATGGTTTTGCTTAAACTTTTTCATCCTTTGAATTGTTATATGAAGTTTATAGAATAAAATCCACTCATGAAAATAACTCTCCAATCTTTTTGTTTATTGTTTTTAGTTTGCTTAATTATTTTAGTCCTTATATTACTTCTATTTTATGACTTGTCACAATTATCCCCAGCACCTTTTTTAAATTAAATGTTGCTCATTAATTTAATGTGTAGTTCAACGATTCTTCCACAAAAAAAAAAGAAAGGTTAATAGCAACTTTTTTATCGCAGAATTTAGAATTTATTTTCTAAAATAAACATTACACAATTCTGAGAAAAAGTGAGAACTGTGAGATATAAACTGACTTTTGTTCTTGCAGTCCTTGCGAGAAATTTTGGCTATGGTATAAAAGAATAAAAAGGATATTGCAACTCAAAATTAAAACATTTTTTATCACTATTTTAAGTTTATTTCTGACCAAATTTCACAATTCATCAGAATTGAAATACAAACTTACAATAGTGTTAGAAACGCCTGAATTGTGAGTTGCAGTTACCTATTTCATTCTTTTATACCATGGCCAAAAGAACCTTCCATACCTTAAACATACATAAAGCATCTCATAATCCTTAAACACAATATGTTTACCTGATGGTGTTGTTGGCCACATAGTCAAGTCACTAGAATCTCCCATTACTCCATAATCCTCCATAAAGCCTTTAAAAAAAGACAGATACAGTCATATTGTGTACCGAATACTGTGAACGTTTTTTTTTTTTTTTTGCAGTATCTAATCTTATTATTTTTTTTTTTTTTCTAACCTGCTTGTATCAGTTGTTGCCCTACTAGTAGAACCACCCATCTCAGCATCCACATCTGGGACATCCTCACAGCCCCCATGGAGAAAACAGCCATCCTCAACAGCTAATGTGAGCTACCTGTCAAAACCTGTCTTTTTATAGTGAATGCTAGTTTTCTTTGTAAGGATGTAATTTGTTATCAGAAGGAGGAGCCCAGAATATACATTACCACAGAATTTTAAATATTTATTGGGTTATAGCTGTTTAAGACTAAACACGTTGTCATTTACAAAACTGCATTTAAACGGAAAAAAGTCAAACTAAACAAGGATGTGAGTCTTGATGGAGGGGAGGCAACTTTTTTCTTGAGAAGTTGCACAGTATAATGCAAAGTTAAACTAATATCTATTTAGCTAATGCTTGTTGTGGGCTAAAGTGAAGTGACATACAGCCAAGTATGGTGACCCATACTCAGAATTCTTGCTCTGCATTTAACCCATCCAAAGTGCACACACACAGCAGTGAACACACACACCGTGAACACACACCCGGAGCAGTGGATACATTGGTATCCAGCAGGATACTAGCAGGATACATTTGCATTCATTGTACATTTGGGCCATTATATATTATTAAAATATTAATGTTAAATGTTATTTTGTATATTTTTGCTCCACCTATTTAAAAAATTAAGCAAAAAAAAAACCCCTAAAGTAACACACAGAATTAAAATATTTAAGTAGAAATATTGAAATAGTAATTTCTTCTGGTTTAAATTTTAGAAAATTATTTCAAATAATTACAAAAGACTACCCATGTACATATTAAATGTTGCAATACTTCAACTTGCAATAAAAAAAAAGAAAAAAAAGTAGCCTGAATAAAGAATTTTTCTTTGTGTGTGTGTTTTAGTTGATTGGTTAATTTAATTCACTTGATAGGAGTCAATTTAAAAATATTATGCGACTGAAGAAATATGTTTCTAACAAAAGCTGTTTTTTTTATTTTACTTGAACACTCAAGTATTTGTTTAAACTTGTCCAAATGCTGTCCCAACTTTTTTTTTTTTTTTCAAATTGACTCATCTGAACAAACAGTTTTGGGCAAGTTGCCATTTTACTGGAATTTACTGGAAGAAACAAAGCCAAAATGTCACCTGACCATCTGAATCTGTCTCTGGATTTTCTTCTCCTTCTTTTATTTAACACTCTTTAGGTGATCAAAGGTCCCAAAGGCATATACTGTACATTTTTTTACGAGCTTTCCATGTCAAATACACAATATTCATTCTCACACCATTTCCTTTTGTTCCATCTCTTCTGTTGTATTTTGTCATGTGCCTCCCTTATACTTTTTATGCATGATCGCAGTCACCTAGGCCATGTGGCCTACATCGTCATCTAGGCCACAAGGCTTCCAAAATGCATCTGGCTTTTATATATGGCAGAATATCTTACTCAAACATGCAAAATAACTTCCTCAAATGTTCTATATAAGATAAACAAAATATTGCATCATTTACTGGCTTAAAATACACTGCTGATAGCTGTCACATGGTTAAGTGTTCATATTTTTTGCTAAATTAACATTTGTTGATCATCACTGTGTTCGCGATGCGTGTTGATGTATATGCATAGATCATTGCAAATGCTGGATTGAATATATTGTAGGGTAATATGTTTCTCTGTAGTTCAAAGAGGAAATAATGTCCATGTTGGGCTTTATAAAAAAGGTTTGTATGTCCTTGCATTACTAAATGCTTACAATCTTGAAAAATTTTAGATTCAATAGACTGCCTATTACACATTAGATAAACAGATACATAAAGTATTTAAGTTGTCAGTTATTATTTGAGATAACTCAACAAATTGATAATAATACTGTAGGTTGCCTTTTTCAGACTTTTTGAAAGACCTGTTTGTTTGTTTTTTGTTTTTTACTTTAAGAAATGATAAAACCCATGCACCATAGAGTTAGTTAGTTGAATCATCAGCCTTGATGCCAATGAAGTTTCCACAGAGTCCACAGGTCTAGCCTCGATAACTGTCAGAAAATTCAATCTGGGGTACATCACATAAAATAATATTATTAGAGAATGGAGATTAGACCTTTTTGACCTACTGGGTCACAAATTTACCATAAAGTAATTGTATATTTGAACAGAGAAATAGCATCCCTTGAAAGATTGTTATTTTCTTAAAAAAGACAGTCTCTGCATATATTTTAGACCTTAAAACTTGATCCATTCAACATGACTGTAATTTCATTCTTAGAGATTTCATTATACAACCTTTTAAAACAAGTTGCAAAAAAGTCAACATTCACCAAAGGAAAATGTTTTTGAGGAAAATCTTGGATATTTGGATGCAGTCATCATGGTCAACACATCACCGACCATGATGATGTCATTGTTAGTGAGTTCAATGACTGTCCCCTACAGATTTAGTATGATTTTCCTGAAAATGATAGAGCCATCATTTCTCTTTGCATATGGATGTTAAAATCAGATGTTCTGCTGTGACAGATCACACCCAGAATGTAGTTGCAGATGTCTAAAATAAATGACCATCGAAGGTCTTGAAGTGGAAATTTCCCCATGTTCTGCAGATCGTGGACTGAAAATCAGGATTTGGTTCTTCTAAAACAAAAGAGAGAATAGTGATTAATAATATATCAGTACTAGCACTGAAAAAGCTATTTAAAATATTTATATAAAAAAGCTATGACTTCATATGTCTAGTTATCATCACAATTTCCATGCTGGGAGGGAACACATAAAAAGAAGACGAGGAAGAGTTGAATCATGTCATGTAGGTAGGTCCATTAAAACATAAAACACACACAGATATGTATGTATGTATGTATATATATATAAATATATATATATATATATATATATATATATATCAAGATATGTGTAAATTATTATTATTATTAAAATAATTGTAACATTTGAATTAAGGTACAATTAATACATTTAAACATAATAAATGCAATTTATTAACAAACCAAATTAATTAGGACTAAACATAGTTTACTAACTTTGAACAATATTTGTGTAATGGTGCCTTTTAAACTCTTTAAAAATGTGAAAGTCCCAAATCAGACACATTATTCCAGTGTGGCATAGTCTGGAGATCTTAATTTAAAACGCTTTACCAAAAACTAGAACCAGACATCATCAGCATTTAACAACATCAGAAATAACAGACCACATTAAAAATCTCAGATTAATGAAGGCATGTGGACATGACAACATCAGCAATGAAATGCTCAAACTCAGCAGCCCATACATAATTCAAGCTCTTATCCTCACGTAACTTCCCTGAGACCTGGTTTGAAGGACTGATCACACCTATATATAAAAAAGGGGATACATTCAATCCCAGTAATTAACGTGGCATTTGTGGGCAGTAACTTAAAGCTTTTTTGCAATATAATAAATAGCCGGATAGTGATATTCCTTACAAGACACAACATCCTAAATAAATCACAAATTAGCTTTTTACCAAAACAACGTACTTCTGACCACATCTATTCTCTCCACACTCTAATTAACAAAAATCTAAAGGGCAAACAAAGAACATTTTTTACATGTTTTATTTATTTTCAAAAAGGTTTTCGATTCTATTTGGCATGAAGGTTTACTTGACAAACTATTACAAACTGCCATTGATGGAAAAACATTCAATGTTATACAATCAATGTACAAAAACAATAAATGTGCGGTCACATCAACATCTACATCAACGAGTTGGCAGAAGCTCTGGACCGCTCCAGCAGCATCCCAGGCCTCACTCTGCAGGACTCTGAAATCAAATGCCTGCTTGCAGATGTCCTGGTTCTGCTGTCCCCCACAGCTGAGGGTCCCCAGCATTGCCCTGCTGAAACATTACTGTGAGCAGGGCCATGTACAAGGGGGTGGCCCGGTGGCTAGAGCCACTGCCCCTTTGCCCTCATCAGCTGAGTTGCCCCCTCACCAATCCCCCATCAATCCCAGCTGAAAGCACTCTGTTACCGCTCTGGTAAAAATCCTCTGATTCCCCTAATCCACTCCAGCATCACTCAAAATCTGTATGTCGCTCTCTGGAGAGTGGAAACCACAGTTCCAGAAGCTCGTTTGAATGCATTAGAACCCACATTACAGTCATTTTATCATTCGCTGAATTAGTAATTTGTTAGTTTGTTTTTGTATTTCTGTCAGTTCAACATTGCAAACTTGAATAAAAAACTCCAGCAAGCCAGCAGGCAAATCATCATATAGAATATTTAGCAGTTTGTCACACTTTAATTCTTGTAATTGAGTATATTTCCCATTATAATCACTTGTCTTGATACTAGTATTCTTAACATCATATTTTATTAAATTCATATTAATAGTAGGCCTATAAATAGTTACAAAAATAATATAAATGTTCTAAATTAGTTGTTTATTAGTATATAATATTGATTTATTCTGTAGAGTATTAATAAGAAACCATATTTTTAGAACCCTTTGTCAAAGTTAAATTTTGATCATTTAAAATGATAGGATTACTTTCATTAGGATAGGACAGATAATTCCATTACTTCTGCATCATTTTAACTTATCTTGAGGACCACATAAGTAAAAAATGGCTAATCTTACCTCACTCTCCCCTATAAGTAGACATTTAATTTAAAAAGTGTTCCCATGGCTCAGTTTGCCCCAGGTTAAGGGTAAGTTGACCTGAGTCGAATCAGTTGGTAAGATGCATCATCTGGGTGAAAATGACCATCTGACCAAATCTGATTCAAACCCATGTGAAATAAATAAATAATAATAATAATAATAATAATAATAAAAGTTTTCAATAAATTCCTTCTACAAACAGTCATATTTCGTTTCATGAAGTTTAACTTTAACAACATAAAACCAACCAAATGAAGTTTAAATTTCAATATTTAAATGTTTGCATTTCTGAAACAATATGTTTGGGAGACTACAGAGAGTTTGTTGGCCATTAGGGACTACGAGTGGAAAGATATATCTGATTATAATGTGATGAAAAGCATTTTCTGGTTCTTATCAGAGGATTTGGTGCACTTGTACACAGTACCCATAAAATAAACTATAAATAATATGTATAAATGATAAACTAAACAAGTATCACATTAAAATACCAGTTTATAAATCAGAGATTTAATTTAACTACAGTGCCTTATGGTGGGGTACGTTAAAAAGCTGACTTGATATACCCCACAGAATTTGGCTCTCTTTGCCCCATAGCTGCCAATTTGCTGCCAAAATTTAGCTAAATGATTTGCATGGTTTTACATGTGTCACAGTGTCTGGTCTGTGTTTCCCTGGGTGTCCACTAGTGGTCTCACTTCCCCATAGGCACCCCACTGCAGGCACTACATTTCCCACAAAGCCTTGTCCCTTCATCACGGTTATTGCACACCTGTTAATTGCACTCAGCTGTCTCCACTTTCATCGTCTTCACCTATCTATATAACCGGTCTGTTTTCTATCTGTGTCATGGAGTCCTTGTTTTCCATCACCCGGCTTTCTCGTGTCCCCTGTTGGTTTTTCTTGGTTCTTGTTCTTGGACTGCTCTTCTTGTTATTGACCTCTTGCCTGTTTTTGGATTTGGATTTTGGATTACCCCATTAAAACACACTGCATTTGGATCTCTCGTTTCCTGTGATCAGTCGTTACAACATGTTGCTAAATCACCTGTAAGTATCATAAATATTTTCATAATCTGTTCTGCTACAGTTGTACTTTGACAAGCCAAAAACAGTTTTGAAAGTAAATGCGTGCCTTTCGGTCCTCCCTTTTCACAGTCTGGCAGAAATTATTGGTGGTTCCAAAATACATGATCACATGACAGTAAAAGTGAAACAGGGGTAGGGTCAACTTTCCCACTGGCTCAACTTACCCTACTCTCCCTTACTTCTATTGAAGATGAGGCAGAAGCAGGCTCAGAAAGTGATGGAGAGCCCATTCTTATCAAATCATCTACAATAAAGTCTGAAATTACAGAGTGTGCTATCTTCTGTTAATTGTATATTTGTAACAATTGGATAATTTGTATTAACAAGCACCCACCCCCTTTGTGGGGTGTGCCCCTTTCTCGGGGCAAAAAAAACTGACTCATGGTGTTCCAGGAGAAGGCTAGGCCTCCGAGAAACAGATACCAGTCGTTCTAGCAGACGTTCTAGAGCACAGCACCAGCTACACTTACCTGGCCATTGAGATCTCAGCATCAGGGGGCTTCATTCTGGGTGTGAAGGCCTTGAATGAGAGGGCCGGAATGGCATTTTATGCCATTAAATCACTGTTTGGCCAACTAAAATGACCTATTAGAATATGGGTCAAATATATCACAGAAGTGATATTTGGGTACCAGTATTAAAGTTTGAAAATTGGGATAAAGTTTAATAGAACACATCTGGAATTTGCAAAAAAAACATTCTAAGGGTAAACAGAGGCACTTCAAGCAATGCCTTCAGGGCTGAACTGGGCTTATACACCTTACACACTGAAAAACAAAAAAGCTGTTAAATTCTGGTTTCACATGAGTCGATATGACACTCAATCTATTCAATATAAAGCCCTCCTCGCCAATGAATCCCCCACAATGTCTCATCCTCTAAATACACTCATGCTTCAACTAATGAAAGAAACTCGAGCTTAGTCTGACTCCAACTGAAGCCCCCACATTCATAAAGACATAGACAAAAATCTAAAGTATAATTATGATGGAAAAATAAAAAAAAAAACTAATTTGACCTCCAAATCTAAAAAAAAAACATTCCATTTTAAAAATGAAACTTGTATAATTAATTCATTACAAACAGACAGATATATTTCAAAGGCCTGTTTCTTTTAATTTTGATGATTATAACAACTAAGGAAAATCCCAAATTCAGTATCTCAGAAAATTAGAATATTACTTAAGACCAATACAAAGAAAGCATTTTTAGAAATCTTGGCCAACTAGAAACTATGAAAATTAAAAGTATGAGCATGTACAGCACTCAATACTTAGTTGGGGCTCCTTTTGCCTGAATTACTGCAGCAATGCGGTGTGGCATGGAGTCAATCAGTCTGTGGCACTGTTCAGGTGTTATGAGAGCCCAGGTTGCTCTGATAGTGGCCTTCAGCTCTTCTGCATTCTTGGGTCTGGCATATCACATCTTCCTCTTCACAATACCCCATAGATTTTCTATGCGGTAAAGGTCAGGCAAATTTGCTGGCCAATTAAGAACAGGGATACCATGGTCCTTAAACTAGGTACTGGAAGCTTTGGCACTGTATGCAGGGCTTGACACAAGGAATGCGACAGCTGAAACCCATGTATTGCATTCGTCTGTGCGTAGTGGTTCTTGAAGCACTGTCTCCAGCTGCAATCCACTCTTTGTGAATCTCCCCCACATTTTTGAATGGGTTTTGTTTCACAATCCTCTCCTGGGAGAAGTTATCCCTATTGCTTTTACACTTTTCCTTTCCTTCGCCTCACTATTAATGTGCTTGGACACCGAGCTCTGTGAGCAGCCAGCCTCATTTGCAATGACCTTTTGTGTCTTGCCCTCCTTGTGCAAGGTGTCAATGGTCGTCTTTTAGACAACTGTCAAGTCAGCAGTCTTCCCCAGGATTGTGTAGCCTACAGAACTAGACTGAGAGACCATTTAAAGGCCTTGCATGTGTTTTGAGTTAATTAGCTGATTAGAGTGTGGCACCAGGGGTCTTCAATATTGAACCTTTTTTACAATATTCTTATTTTCTGAGATACTGAATTTGGGATTTTCCTTAGTTGTCAGCTATAACCATCAAAATTAAAAGAAATATAATTCGAAATATATCAGTCTGTTGTAATGAATGAATCTAATATACAAGTTTCACTTTTTGATTGGAAGTATTGAAATAAATAAACTTTTTGATGATATTCTAATTATATGACCAGCACCTGTGTATATATATCTCCACTGTGTTTGTGTCCCCCTGGACAAGCAGGCGTAGGCATGTGCCTGCCAATGTGTAAATCCGGCCCTGTTAGAGACCACAAGTAGCAACCTATTATGCATTACTATGGGATTCTATCTTTTAATCAGATAAATGGTTAATATCCTGTAGCTGTAACTGAGTTTAAACAATTTGTATGCAAACCTTGGTGAGGAGAAATACAAATTGTGTTATCATTTCACACAAAATATATTTGTACAGCATGAAGCAAAGTAAACTATTCTATAAATATATACCTTTTCAGAGTAACTATTCCTGGTTCTGGGTTAGCAAGGTATTTCTTTGCATTTACTAAAAAGAGACCCTGTTATACAGTAAGACACAATTTTGGCACTAATTTTGTCTATATTTCACTCTACAAATGAAAATAATTTCATACAAAACCAAAGCAGGATCAATCATCACATGTAGCAGAACAACACAGACTGGCATTCTGTCTGGAATGCCAGAAATACTGACAAGCGAATTTATATAAAAAGTGAAATGTCACAGTATTGATGGACTTTTGAAATGCTGGTCAGTTAATCAATGTTGTATTACCGTACAGTAAATCGAGTCAGCATGCACTGGCATACAATGGTACATGAACACATACTTTTCTGTTGGCTTAAGCATAAACATACATAACTTGCTGCCTTTATAATTCCTCAATTTTAACATAGGATCAAATCAATTGACTTTAGGATTGAATCTGATAAAATTTGTAATTTATAGATGAGATCCTAGCCCTCATTTCACCGACTGCACCACAGTGAAACTTGATAGACTGATAGAAGTGATATATTTCAACTTCAATTTATTCAATATAGATAGAAGAGCTTTAATGCAATACCATGTAAGATGGCTAGAATAAACAGCTGACCCACTGTTGCTTTTCTAATGCTTTCTTTTTAGTTAAATCCATATTCTGGGTCATCCCTAATGTTCCTTTTTTCTGTTGCGTTGCATGTGAAGAAATGTCTGATAAAGAACTTAAATACATTACACGGCCATTACAATTATTACATTAAGTGTATTTACACATTATCTACCACCCAAAAGATAACCTGTTCATGTTTGTTAGAGATGTTGATACTTGATTAATGCTCTATTTACATGTAGGATGCATTCGACATCCTGTAAGTACAAGTTTTAGATATGGTATTTTGATTTTTTTTTTTTTCATGATTAATCCATATATTTTTGTATTTTGCTAAAGTTTAGGAGGGATTCTGACATTCTCATAGTGAAAGCTAATCTTTTAAACACAGGATAAACAAAATCAGCATGCTCATGTTACAGTACATGAGATGTGAGTAACTGAAGATTATTGTTTTTGTTATTGAAAGAACAAACGTCATGCAATGACAGTGGACAACTGTCACATGACAGTCCATAAACCAGCAATATAAAAACAAATAGATGCACTAGATAATTTCAGCAAGGACAAATTTGTGTTCTCAAAGTTTTACATGCTATGATGATCATAACATTTTAAAGCAGTTTTACTTGTATCATGCAATTTCACTCCTAGTAAAACATGATTTGAACCTAATGACTACATTATTTGGTTATTCACTTTTATAATATTTCTGTAGCTCAAAAAGTAGATTGTGTCACTAGTGCCATGATCTACAAGGTTATGGCCAAATGGTGTAAATAATATTATATATGTATTTACAAATATGTGATCATAAACAAAATCTAAAAATGTTCTCAGTACAAGAATCAGTATGAATGCCTTTAGGTTTAAGATGCTTTTATTGCTTTTAATTTCAAACACAAGCAAAATAGTGTGCATTTTTAAGAAAAGAAAAAAAGAGATCTATAGATAAAGTTTTAGAAACGTTAAACAAAGCATGTGCAAATTAAATTAATTTCCAAACAAGGTTTTCATAGAATTCATATTTCATCATCAAGGATGATTTACTGCTTCAGCTCACGGAAGTCCTAAGCTGCGTTTTCTTTGACTGTCTTCAATGAGTGTGTGGCCCACTCCTGGTCTATGACAGTTAGTTCTTCTACAGGCGCACTCCTCAACATGGATGTACATGTAGGGCACTATGTCTCCGTTTATGCAACCAAGATTCACTGTGCGATTACTTGAGCGAGTGGCCTGGCAACAGGTACAAGTGGACAATCCAGGTTCAGTGTACCTACAAATGTGAGAAAGAGAGAAAAACACATGTAAACCATTTCAAACTGGTCACTAATGAGTGTCTGTTTAAGTTAGGATGCCAGTTCTGATGCCACAGACTCTGTGTCTACTCACCTGCTAAAACTAGCACAGTCTCCACCACAAAATGTCAGGTCCATTTTCTTCTCTGACTGACAGTCGTTGTGATTTATGTAATCGAGAACGGTCTGTACTTGACATCCCTTAATTTGGTCCGAACCTTCAAACACATACAATTGAATACACAAAGACAATGCAGAAATCATTTCTTTAAAAAAATATTTAAAAAAAACACTCACAAACTTTGCAGCAGCCATCAGATGACAGCTGGACGGTGCCCTGTAGAGCAATTCACAAAACCAGAATGTCAACACTTTGTGATTTAATCACCATGAAAAGTCAATCTAACATGTAAATGTGTGTTTGTATGATGCACAAAGTACTGACAGGCTGGCAGTTGGTAATGTTGAAAGGAGGACACTGGACTGTGTATTTGTTGGTGATGAATTGTCCATTAACTTTAGTACACGTGATTCTATCACAGCCCTGATTTGTCGAGGGCAAAGTCTCTCCTTCCTATGAACAAAAAGAGATAAAGGTCAAATTCACTCCAAAAATGTTAGGCTTGCTGGGAGGAATAAATTTTTTTTAGGGAATAATGGCTTAAAGTTGGGTCTTTTCCTCACACACATTCAGACAACTTTACTGTAGTAGGGTAGACTATGTTTTTTACATTTATAATTAATTTAACTTTTGAACATCTATTCCTTTAAGTTCCATTTAACCTGAATATTCCACACCTCAAAGCAACTGAACCTTATTTGATTTTACCTTCAGTATATGATCGACGCCATTAATACTGACAATGCAGTGAGTTTGCACACACTTTCCACAGCAGTCGTCAGGGTTCGTATCAAGATATTCATAACCCTGTGAAAAATGAACAAATGAAGTCAATGAAATTAAACTCAGTCCTGAGACAAGCTGATCAGAAGCTTGTCTTGCCACTTACAGGATCACATTTTTCATTGCATTGCACAAATCCACATTTGATCTTGAAGAACTGCGTTTTAGGATCCACGTCCCATGTACAGCTGCATTCCTGACAGTCAACAACAGGGATGTCGGTACCAGGCTAGGGAAAGTGATGGGAGAGAAGTTAGCATGTAAAGCTTAATTATTATTATTATTATTTTTTTTTTTTTTAAGTAGCCTACTATTACAGTCATTTCATTTACCTGATATTCTACATTTTTGTGGACGCACACTTTTTTTGGCTCTGAGGAGGCAAACAACAAAACATAACTTTACAGAATGATATTACAAACACCATCTGAGACAATAATAAGCATACAAATTTCACAAAAATTAACTGAAGTGTGAATAATAGCAATACCGCATTTGATTACTGGACAGCATTTTCCATCAGGCACTTCCAAGACTGGTGCATACCCGACTGCACACTTTGTATCCATAGGTGGGCACATGTTGACATCACAATCTACATCATATAAATCAAAAGGAAGATGTGAACCCAAACCAAAATAACTGTACTCTTGAAAAAGAAAAAACCTAAATAAACTTACTGCAAACTTGTTTGCTGCAGCATGGGTCTGAAGGATCAGTGACATTGACCAGCACAAAGCCAGGCTCAGTGCAGCTCGCGGGGTTCACATCAGCACACTTCTTGGGCTTACAGTTTATAGATTTGCTGGCCTTCTCACAGATACACTCCTCACAGTTGTACTCAAAAACTTCATCAAACTGCATCAAAATATCAAGAGAATAAAAGTAAATGTTTTGGAATTACCTTGAAGTTGAAATTCTAGTATAGAGTAAACAGCTAAATTGAAACTGTTAAATACCACCATACCTCACGTGGTGTTCCAGAGGCATCCAGGCATCCTAAAAACAAAAAAAAGAAGAAAATAAATAAGACAGATATGTTATTGAATAGCAGCTAAGATAAAGGCAATTTTTTTTGTACATCTCAATAAGCATGCACATAAACTTGAATAGAAGGCTTCTCACCGCATTTGTTCACACAGACTCCTGACTCCTCGTTAAAGAGCAATGAGCCCTCGGGACAGAAGCAGCCCTCTGTGGGCACTTTAATTGTGTTCTGTCCAGGTCTGCAAAGTATTTACCTTTTTTATTATATACATATCACCTGAGATTCATTACAATAAACATCTGCAAAATAATACTGTTTTATTCCCTGTCATATTCCCATCCCTCATTATACAATACTAAAGTACTAAACTTTTATATTCACAAATATCTAAATTATTTAAAAAATGTTGATAAATGTGCATACGTATCAGCACAGGTTTGTGGCTCAGCTGGACCACAAGGATTGAAGACTTTATCTTCTGGACATTCAATATCTGGGGAATAAAAGACAAAAACAACACTTACAATAATCTCTAAACTTCCAAAAGTCTGAGATCACAAAGAAAATCTGATATATATATATATATATATATATATATATATATATATATATATATATATATATATATATATTAAAAAAGGAATTTAAAGTCAGAAATGTCCAACAGAAAGTTAAGGGTTTTGGAAAAACCTAAAGCAACAGTATGATATAAAATTTATAAAATGCAACTTACTGCAAAGGTTAGTGTAGTTCCTCCAGTGTATGCAAATCCCTAATTGAGAGCAAGACCTTGCGTAAGTCTGCAGACTGGTACACACCACGGCAGGGTTGCTCATATGACAACTGTCATATTCACATGCTGTAAAGAAGTTATCGGGGGACATATGGGAATGGCATGCTTCGAACACCCTGAGAAAGCAGAGGTAGTACATATCATTTTGGATGCTCTGTATATTGAAATTTATAATAAAACCACCATACAGAATCCACTCACTCGCTTTTGAGGAGATTGCAGTCAGGATTAACTGGGCATGGCTTAGATGTAGGTTTGTCACCCCCAACAGGAGGTAATGCAGTAGGTGGAGTGCAAATATCACCATTCACACCACTGGCTGGCCAGTAATCTGCCATCACTGCACAGTCGTCCACCAAGATCCCTCCAGGGATCATGCAATCATCAGCCTTGTTGTTGTTGCATGTTCCTTAGTGAGAATTAATTTGTGATTTAGAGTGATTTAGATGGGCAATGCATAAAAACAAATCCCTCCTATACTATCCACACTTTGATGTCACCATCCACACAACATAGGAGCAGTGGCTGACTTACCACAATGACCTTGTGTGTTGTTTCCAAAAAGCTGGAAAGGCAGATTAACGCCAAAACCAGTGGCTCCAAATGTTATATTAACACCCAGCAGTGGAATACTCAGGATCAAGTCTAGACCTGAGCTTACAATTCTCACACCATTACGTGCATGTGGTAGTGGTATCTTTACGTTGTTCTCAAAAACCTGTTATGACAGGAGAATTTCCGGATACTTAGTAAAGCAGACCAAACATGTTATTCATTCCAAATCTAGAAAGTCTCACCTCTAGGTCTGCACCTCCTATGAGATTGTGATTTGTGAGTGTTATGACTAGTTTGTTGTAAGACACAATTATAGATCTGGGACAGGATACACGCTCAACAGGGTCACAGTAGACACTGTCGATGTAGATCTTCAAATGAAATTTAGGTCTGATTTCCTCCATTAATACATAAGTGCAGTTTCCTTGATAACTGTAGAAGTGTCCATCAAATGTGATGTAATGTGGGTCACCCCAGCCTTCACAAAAGCCTATGATAAGGAAAGGGTAAACAATAAAAAAACAGCATTCAGTTTTTTTAACTGAACAAGCTACTTGACTTTGGTAAACACAACGTCCCAGATTTACTTACAGCTTGTTCCAGTACTAAGAGTTAAAATATATTGAGCTTGACAGTACATCATTGCTACTAATTTCAATAATTACGGAAACAAATATAAGAATTTCAGTACCAGTTTACTTACAGTCACAAGCATAATATTGGCAGCAGCCATGCTCATCATTTACAAGCACTGGTTCTTTGCCATTTTCACAGGTGATGTTCTGCAGTGGAGGGCATTCAAATGGGATAATTTCGATGATGTTGTCTTCTATGCACCTCGCCATATAGCAGTCACATAAGTAGAAGGTCTCATTGGTCTGGTGATAATGAGAAAAGTACTAGAATCAGAAAGCCTGATATATGTAAAATTACAATGTAGTGTATGTTATTCCCTTGGAATATTTCAGTGATAACATGGATACTTATAAAAGTACATTGCTTCAGTAAAAAAAAAAAAAAAATATATATATATATATATATATATATATATATATATATATATATACACACTACATGAAGGGGTCATGACATGGAGAATCAAAATTTTCTTGATATTAACACATATCATAAACATGTTTAAATTTGGACGGCCTTGGTATCTGACTCTGGCTCAAACATATATGTCCTTATCAGAGTGCTTGCCATCTCGAGTATCAAAACACATTACATGCTCTAAAGCAGGACATGGATATGGTGCTATAAATTTAGCCAATCAGTGGGCATTTACATCAATGTCTGCAAGAAGTCGCCCCTTGACATTGAGTGGTTTTTACAGAGAGTGAAAATTATATATTTTTTTTTACAATTATTAAAACTCTTTGATGTAAAAAAATTAATATTAAATAAACGGTATAACCTCAAGAAACAACATAAAACTGCATTTCATGACTGCTTGAAACAAAAATGAAAAGAAAGTGTATTAAATCATACATTTTTGTCCCATTCTGGACAGTCATAATTTGGAGTTGGTGAAGGAATAAGTGTAGGGGTAGATAGTGTTGTAGGTTCTGGTGTTGTTGTAATAGACTTTGTTGTTCTTGTCGGTGTAGGGGTAGAAGATGTGGTAGCTTCTGGTGTTGTGGTAGTTGACACTGTAGATGTAATTTCTTTTGTTGTTGTAGGATTTATGCTAGTTGTCAGGATAGGTGATGTGGTAGATTCTGTTGTATGTGATTCATTATATTGTGGTGAAGATGTGTTTTTTGTTGTTGTTGTTGTTCCAGAAATAACACTTATTGTTTCAGCTGTTGATCTAGACTGTGTTGTTGTTGGTGTAGGGGTAGATGATGCTGTAGGTTCTTGTGTTGTTGTTGTAGTTGTCGGTGTAACAGTAGATGATGTGGTCGGTTCTGGTGTTGTTGTAGTAGACTTTGTTGTAATTGTCGGTGTAGGGGTAGATGATGGAGTAGGTTCTGGTGTTGATGTGGTAGGTTCTAGTGTTGTTGTAGTAGACATTGTCGTAGTTGTTGGTGTAAGAGTAGATGATGTGGTAGGCTCTGGTGTTGAAGTAGACTTTTTGATAGTTGTCGGTGTAGGGCTAGATGATGTTGTAGGTTCTGGTGTTGTTGTAGTATACTTTGTTGTAGTTGTCAGTGTAGACTGTGTGGTGGTTTTTGTTGTTGTTGTTGTAGTAGTTGTCGGAGTAGGAGTAGATGATGTGGTGGGTCCTGGTGTTGTTGTAGTAGACTTTGTTGTAGTTGTCGGTGTAGGAGTAGATGATGGAGTAGGTTCTGGTGTCGATGTGGTAGGTTCTAGTGTTGTTGTAGTAGACATTGTAGTAGTTGTCGGTGTAAGAGTAGATGATGTGGTAGGCTCTGTTGTTGAAGTAGACTTTGTAGTAGTTGTCGGTGTAGGAGAAGATGATGTGGTGGGTCCTGGTGTTGTTGTAGAAGACTTTGTTGTAGTTGTCGATGTAGGGGTAGATGATGTGGTAGGTTCAGGTGTTGTAGTAGACGTTGTAGTACTTGTCGTTGTAGGGGAAGATGATGTGGTAGGTTCTGATGTTGTAGTAAACTTTGTAGTAGTTGTCGGTCTAAGAGTAGATGATGTAGTAGGTTCTGATGTTGTAGTAGACTTTGTTGTAGTTGTTGGTGTAGGAATGGATGATGTGGTAGGTTCTGGTGTTGTAGTTGTAAACTTTGTGGTAGTTGTTGGTGTTGGAGTAGATGATGTGGTAGGTTCTGGTGTTGTTGTAGTAGATGCTGGAGTAGTTGTCGATATAGGAGTAGATGATGTGGTAGGTTCTGGTGTTGATGTAGTAGACTTTGTGGTAGTTGTTGGTGTTGGAGTAGATGATGTGGTAGGTTCTGGTGTTGTTGTAGTAGATTTCATTGTAGTTGTCGTGGTAGGTATAGATGATGTGGTAAGTTCTGGTGTTGTTGTAGTAGACTTTGTGGTAGCTGTTGGTGTAGGAGTATATGATGTAGTAGGTTCTGGTGTTGTTGTAGTAGATGTAGTAGTTGTCAGTGTAGAAGTAGATGATGAGGTAGGTCCTGGTGTTGTTGTAATAGATGGTGTAGTAGTTGTCGGTATAGGAGTAGATGATGTGGTAGGTTCTGATGTTGATGTAGTAGACTTTGTAGTAGTTGTTGGTGTAGGGGTAGATGATGTGGTAGGTTCTGGTGTTGTAGTTGTAGATGTAGTAGTTGTCGGTGTCGGAGTAGATGATGTAGTAGGTACTGGTGTTGTAGTAGACTTTGTTGTAGTTGTCATTATAGGAGTAGATGATGTGGTAGGTTCTGGTGTAGATGTAGTAGACTTTGTTGTAGTTGTTGGTTTAGGGGTAGATGATGTTGTAGTTTCTGGTGGTGTTGTAGTAGATGCTGTAGTAGTTGTTTGTGTAAGAGTAGATGATGTGGTAGGTTCTGTTGTTGTAGTAGGCTTTTTCGTAGTTGACGGTGTAGGGGTAGATGATGTGGTAAGTTCTGGTGTTGTTGTAGTAGGTGCTGTAGTAGTTGTTTGTGTAGGAGTAGATGATGTGGTAGGTTCTGTTGTTGTAGTGGTCTTTGTGGTAGTTGACGGTGTAGGGGTAGATGATGTGGTAGGTTCTGGTGTAGATGTAGTAGACTTTGTTGTAGTTGTTGGTGTAGGGGTAGATGACGTTGTAGTTTCTGGTGTTGTTGTAGTAGATGCAATAGTAGTTGTTTGTGTAAGACTAGATGATGTGGTAGGTTCTGTTGTTGTAGTGGTCTTTGTGGTAGTTGACGGTGTAGGGGTAGATGATGTGGTAGGTTTTGGTGTTGTAGTAGATGCTGTAGTAGTTGTCGGGGTAGGGGTAGATGATAAAGGAGGTTCTGGTGTTGTTGTAGTAGATGCTGTAATAGCTGTCGGTGTAGGAGTTGATGATGTGGTAGGCTCTGGTGTTGTAGTAGACGTTGTAGTAGTTGTGGGTGTAGGGGAAGATGATGTGGTAGGTTCTGGTGTTGTAGTAGATGCTGTAGTAGTTGTCGGTGTAGGGGTAGATGATGTAGGAGGTTCTGGTGTTGTTGTAGTAGGCTCGGTGGTAGCTGTCGGTGTAGGGGAAGATGATGTGGTAGGTTCTGGTGTTGTAGTAGATGCTGTAGTAGTTGTCGGGGTAGGGGTAGATGATGTAGGAGGTTCTGGTGTTGTTGTAGTAGATGCTGTAATAGCTGTCGGTGTAGGAGTTGATGATGTGGTAGGCTCTGGTGTTGTAGTAGACGTTGTAGTAGTTGTGGGTGTAGGGGAAGATGATGTGGTAGGTTCTGGTGTTGTAGTAGATGCTGTAGTAGTTGTCGGTGTAGGGGTAGATGATGCAGGAGGTTCTGGTGTTGTTGTAGTAGGCTCGGTGGTAGCTGTCGGTGTAGGGGAAGATGATGTGGTAGGTTCTGGTGTTGTAGTAGATTTTATTGTAGTTGTCGGTGTAGGAGTAGATGATGTGGTAGGTTCTGGTGTTGTAGTAGACTTTGTGGTAGTTGTCGGTGTAGGGGAAGATGATGTGGTAGGTTCTTGTGTTTTGGTAGAGGATTTTGTAGTAGTTGTTGTCATAGTGGTAGATGATGTGGTACTTGAACAAGGGATACAGCAGTACACACGTATTTCATAGTCCACACATTTATAGGGCCGGACATTCTGTTGTTCTTTCTTACACACCAATCCATATGAAACATTGCAATGGGCAACTTGATTTGAAAGATTAATATAATCATTAAAGCTCATGTCAGGCTGACCCACAGCCCTACATTCGATATCTAGTGGCTCTTCACAGATCTCTTTTCCACCTTCTGCTATGTTTGTATAAGTCTCCAAATCATGCCCTCCTCCTACTAAAGGATTATATTCATTAAACCAGTCAGTCCACCAACATATTAAACATTCTGTTGTTGTAGCAGACTTTGTGGTTGTTGTCGGTGTAAGGGTATATGATGTGGTAGGTTCTGGTGTTGTTGTAGTAGACTTTGTTGTAGTTGTTGATGTAGGGGTAGATGATGTGGTAGGTCTTGGTGTTGTTGTAGTAGGATTTGTGGTAGTTGTCGTTGTAGTGGTAGATGATGTAGGAGGTTCTGGTGTTGTTGTAGTAGGCTCAGTGGTAGTTGTCGTTGTAGGGGTAGATGATGTGGTAGGTTCTAATGTTGTTGTAGTTGTCGGTGTAGGGGTAGATGATGTGGTAGGTTCTAATGTTGTTGTAGTTGTTGTTGTAGGAGTAGATGATGTGGTAGGTTCTGGTGTTGTTGTAGTAGATGCTGTGGTAGTTGTAGGTGTAGTGGTAGATGATGTAGGAGGTTCTGGTGTTGTTGTAGTAGGCTCGGTGGTAGTTGTTGGTGTAGGGGTAGATGATGTGGTAGGTTCTAATGTTGTTGTAGTTGTCGGTGTAGGGGTAGATGATGTGGTAGGTTCTAATGTTGTTGTAGTTGTTGTTGTAGGAGTAGATGATGTGGTAGGTTCTGGTGTTGTTGTAGTAGATGCTGTGGTAGTTGTAGGTGTAGTGGTAGATGATGTAGGAGGTTCTGGTGTTGTTGTAGTAGGCTCGGTGGTAGTTGTCGGTGTAGGGGTAGACGATGTGGGAGGTTCTGGTGTAGTTGTAGTATACTTTGTGGTAGTTGTTGGTGTAGGGGTAGGTGATGTGGTAGGTTCTGGTGTAGTCGTCGGCTCTGGACATTCCTCCACACAGATCTGATTTTGCTCATCAAAAATAGGCTTATCATCTGGACATTTTGGATAACATCCTGCATACATAAATTAAAAATAATTATTATAAAAAATTAAATAATTCAAAATGTCCCCAAAAACAGTCTGTCTGGATATTGAGTGGTATTCCAAGACATTTATGCATAGTTATTAGTGCTGGGCAATGATTAAATTCCATGCATTTTAGTCTTCTGAAAACAGGTCAAATGAAAAAAATAAAATATCTTTCATTAACTGATAATCCTTTTCATCCCTTAAAAATGTATCATTCCAGAGAAGGATGAAAATAATTATTTCCCTTCAAAGAGGGTCGTGCACACACACACACACACACACAGACATACATACATACATACACACATACATACACACATACATACATACATACATACATAAAACATTGCCTGTAATTGGCTGTTGTGCCTTGTTTATATTTTCACCTGGTTCCGCACCATAAGCCTCTGCTGAGTGCATGCACCTCCCGAAATGAATGAGTTTATCTCATTATCTCAAAATGGGTACCAAATGGTATAAGGTATAATGGATTGCACTTTATGGACTCTTATTGTGTTTTTTACATTGAAGGTTGCTCTGATGTTATCTCATTATTGTTTATAACAATGACAATAAATAACTAATTTGATGAATTAATCAATTTCTTTATGTGCAAACTGATTAGGTTGTGGGTCCATTAGGAGGATGTGTTAAAAACCGTTTGTTTTTACTGCACTTACCCAAACCCACACTACAAAATAATCAAATAATGGTATAAAACCCAGTAAGCCTTTGAGTTTATTTGTGTCATTATTTGTCAAACTAAATTGTACAACAATTTCTTAAATCTCTTAAATCTTCTTTTCTAATTTTGTCAAACATTTTCATTTCATTAACAACATTATTACACATGGACCTTTTCTTTCATAAAAAAAGAAAATTTCTTCTATTGTAGGCTGTCATGATTTCTCGATTAAATTTGAGTACTTGATTTAAAAAAAATCCTTGGCTGCATTTTGTCTATGTTAAAAGTATCGGAAGTGGCGCATTCCAAGGAACGAGAATCCATGAAAAGCATTTTTTTTTCAAAGGCTACAGAAAATATTAAAACCATTTAAACATTTGACAAAGGCTGAAATAAAATGAAATTAAATAAATATATGCGCTTTATATGCGTGTAGGTTATGTGCATCTCAGAGGGGCAGTAAATGCTGCTCTATACAAACAGTTATGATTTACATGCATGGACGTCTCAAACTCTATCTTTAAATATGCTGCTAGTCTGAGTTGCTTATAACGTTCATCTGGGAACAATGTGCACCATTCTACCAGATTTATAAGGTAAATCATTTTTAATCCTACCCCAACACAGAAGAATTACATTATGATCTAAGTATGCTAACTGTTCATTGCAATTTCAAAATAAAAGTTTAAACCCTCGCTCTGAGATTGAATGTTTTGATGTCCACATGTTCTTGTTCGAGAAATGAGAGTGGCTGTAGCATTTCTATCATAAAAATGGCCAAATATGTAAGATTAAGTGATCTTTGAATCAAATGTTTATTAAATATTAAACAAGGATTAGGTTGCACTCCAAAGTATAAAAACTATCATCAGGCTGTAGACAACCTCTGTAGGCATTTGATATAATACATAATTTACATAATGTTATTGCTTTATTACATGTATTATTTAATGTATTTTAACTGTTTTGTTCAATAAAACTATATGATTACTTGCTCTTGAAATTGTATTTGAAACGACTACTATTGCCTCATTGCTACTTTAAATGCATTTTAAGTCATTTTTTAAGTCTATCATTCGTTCAAGTCTATTTTTATTACATTAAAAAAAAGATCAAATTGTTTCATTAATCACCAGACTAATCGACAGATTATTACTCAGTTAGCAAAATAATCATAAGTTACTTCCCTAATTTTACGCTAATTTTTTTAATGTAATTTAAATTTTAGACAAGCACGAACTAGGTCCTTAATGTAAATGATTACATTTACAGTACACAATCAGGAAATTTTTTCATCTTTATGTACAGAGACAAAATGAGGTTAATCACTGTCCGTTATGTCAGTTTATAGTGAAACAAATCAACAAGAAAATAATGTTAATTCTAAATGATTACTAATTTAAAATAATAGTCTAAACTTTGCGTTAAGCTAAAAATAAAATATACTTCTTTAAAATAAAAAAAGGGGAAAAAAGCCTTGGATAAACTATGCAATAAACCTCCCTCCCTCAAAGCCTCAAAGAGCAAAAAAAAGAAAAAAAAAAGGTCAAGATGTGCCACCTTGACAAGAGTTGCTTTAAAATTGTGCATCTTCAGAGGTGGAGCTGTTCACAAACTAACAAAAAATGAGTGCACACTGCCACACAAAAAGGAGGTCAGAAATATGCAGTGTGCATATCAGTCTTGAAAACTGTGCACTAGCGTGCACCAGATGTCAACTCACCTTCCAGATGGGGTAAACTGTTATCACTGCAGGTACCATTAAGGTTGAGACAGGTTTTGTAGCAAGGTGTATGACAAGGACTGTAATGCCATGTGCAATCTTCCGTTCCGTTATTGTAGTAGTCACAGTACACAGCTGACAGAGAAACATGGACAGAAGTATGAATGTGTACAGTTTTACTAAAATAAATGCAATAAAACTGCAGTACATTATTAAAGGAAAGAAATCACTTCAAACAATGACCTGGCGATCAATTTATTCACATTATCTTTTTTGTGAAAACACAGTAGCTGAAAATTCTGACTCTGTATGAATCACATTAAAAGATTACAGATTAAGACGTGCACTAGAGTTAAAGATGCTTACGGCAGATCTCAGGTGTTCTCCAGTTCACACAAACATCTGCTTCATTACAGGCTTGAGCGTAAGCTGCCACAGCTGTACAGAAGCACTCACAATCTCCACCTGTGTCACATGCACACGAGTCCTTCACACAGTTCTCATAATATGGGTTTGGATCCACCTGTGGGAACATGCAATTCCATCATTAAAAAATATGGCATATTTTTAGATACCAGATTATGTAGAACTCCATTTACTGACTTTGACCCTCAGAAGTCTTTTCAACTGTACCTTTTTATGGCAGACTATGAATGGACCCTTGATGTCCTTGATGATGCTACATTGTATTTTTGCCCATGTCTCTCGATTGGGGGTCTCATGACATGGGTTGTAGTCTGGTTGTGCATCCGGGCAAATGCTTAACACTTTCCAGCTGTCTACAAACTCCAGGATATTTGAAGTTGGCAAATTTCCCTGGGTGGTAAAGTCATCTTTTCCATTTCCATTGAAATTTCCGCACAGACCACAAACGTCTCCCTGTCAAAAAGCAATAAAGCACAGATGTTGCAATACAAATAAATCAAATTCAGGGACTGTTGAAAATTGTGTGGAAATGTCACTTAAAAATATATAAAAATTAAGATCATGAGTCATAGCTTCAACTCACCATGTGCTGAGGTTGCAGAATGATGCGGACGGTGGTTTTGCGGTCCCACAAAACTGTCAGTCCAATGTTAGCATCAATGACAAGGTACATCCCAATGTTCCTCTTAGTGTACTCGATGTTTGGACCACTTCCAGTATCAATGGGTTTTACAATTCCATCAGAAAGCAGCAGCAAAGTCCTCTTTGAGAGAAAAGTAAAAAACAAAAAAAAACTGTCACAAACATTGTAAAACAGTTACAGAATCAAGTGACGTACATTGACTCTATATTTTCTTCAAATGTTGAAAAGGATGGAAAGAAATCCTTCACTGGCCTGTTAAATGATACATTTTTGTGCACTATTATTATCTTATACTACATATAACAATAACTTTAACATGCTGAACAGCTTAACACATTTTATTATTATCTGAATGTACCACACAGTATTAAATACAATACTATGTGACCTACATCTGTGGCCTTACCCCCAAAAGTATCTTGACAGCCTTTGAACATGTGGTTCCTGTTGTTCCACAAGGCATATTCTCAGTGATCACACGAAAGTTGCCAGTTTTATCTCCACACTTGTCCTGCAAAACAAGAAAATGTACTGTTTCCTCCTGAAGAAAGAGCTTTATTTGTCATTTTTTTTAAATAAAGCCTTTGATCAAATGCACATACCTGAGCAGCAATATAACTGCAATCTCCCCTAAAGCCGAATCTTCGCTGATCAAAAGTTCTATAATGTCCACTGCCGTAAATGGTGCATATGCCTGGACACTTATAATGTGTACATTTCCATTTCCCCCGTTTGCAAGTGCTGTAAATATAGAAGGAGACTCGAATCTTGTGTGGTTCTACAGTATTACACTATAGATCATTAAAGGCCAGGATCATTATTTAAGGGTTTTATGATAATGTTACTTTATTGTGACAATGGTAATGGCTATTGTTTTACATTGGGTTATTATTGTTTACAAAAATAAAAACGTTCATTACTTGAAATGAAATAAACTAACAAAAAAAAGTACACACACACACACACACACACACACACACACACACACACACACATATATATATATATATATATATATATATAAATTTATTTTATTTAATATTTGTATTTAATTTTGTAACTTATTTTATTTCAGCTAGTTGTAAAATTTCTGATGTGCACACTTGAATCTGAAGTACTATAAAACAACTAAAACTGAAATAAAAAAATAATAAAAACTATATTTTTTAAAAAGTAGTTTTAAAAATACTAAAATAACAAACTCAAAATTACTTTTACATTTTAAAATATGAAAAAAAAAGCAAAATATCATTAAGAACTATAATAGTATATTAATAATACTAAAATAACACCGGTTTTACAGACCATTGATTGCAATCTATGGTTATCTCAGCTCCTGGTGCATAATACTGTCCATCATGTTTACACGGGCAGTTGTCCGGTTGAACACAGTGTCCTCTCCCATCATCCAATAGACCAAAAGGACACTGGCAGCCAGACTGACAGTCCAGTGAGAACTGGAAAGAACGAAAGAAAACATTATGTACAAGCAAAATGCTGATATCCACATAAGTGTTAGACTTCGGGAAAGAAAAAGAGAGAAGAGATGTTAGAATCTACAGACTCACACAGTCAACTTCCTGTTGCAAACATGTCTTTGCACACCCCAGTCCATGTTCATCTGGGGCTGCTGTACTGCAGTTGAAGAAAACCTTTGGAGAGGAACATCCTGAAAAATATATCAGACACAGACACTGCATCATTCTTATACTTTTTATAGCAGAAACCATATTCAAAGACTGTTTACAACAGACATCAAGCAATTGTGGAAAAAATAACAATTGTGAAAAAAGTTAACTTGTGCAGCATCATTTATATTCGCCTTCTGCCAGCTTGTTGTCTAACATATCAACACTGGGCATTAAAAAATCCATATTAATCAACTACTATTTATTGTTCTCTGTTTGTTGGTTATTAAAACCTTGGTACGCCAGTTAATTTCAACATCACATTTGACTAGATAACTATGCATATAATCTACAGATGCCATGATAGCCCAGTACTAGTGATGGTAGTCTATATAAACCGAAAACAAACTTAACATTTGCAGTAGATGAAAGTAACTTTTCATACCCAGAATTTGGGTTTTCCAGGAACGACAATGAAGTTTTCCATTCATGCAAACACTGGACAGAGAGATGAGATCAAATTGTATATTAAATTCATAGTTTTTATATTTCTCGTATAACTACTCCACTAATACCCACAGTATATATGTATTCACTTACCAGTGTTCTTCCCTAATGGTGACAGACTTGCCGGGATTAATTTTCTGTCCGTTGTTGTAACATGGGCATTTTTCCATAGGTACACACAGTCCGTTCTCATCCTGGTAGAGTCCCTCTGGACATGCGCATCCGTCAACGGGCACAAAGTCAACGCTGCAGCTTTGGCGCTCAGAGGTGAGAGACAGACAGGTACGCTGACAGTTCTGCAACTCATAGGAGTAGTTCTGGGAGGCTGGGCAATTCTCTGTATATTTCTCTGTGGGGATCAGTTTGAAAGGGATTGTGTCTTAAAGATGCATGTAGCAAAATTAAATAAGCATTCTTCTAATCTTCTAGCGTAGATAAGGGATTTACACTTTTTCTGAGACACCCAAATATGATGATCCCACATGTAAAGGATGCCCTTCCTAAAATGTAAAGGCAGCTATATAGATTTATATACTACACAGTGTGTGAAAAATGGTAAGCATTATATTATAATATGAAGTTGGCATCGACTTCATTAACACTGAATTAAAATTAATATTACTTGTAAAATATTTACAACACTGGCTCCCGGTTTCACAGACAAGGCTTAAGCGAGTCCCACACTAAAACGCATGTTTGAGCTGTCTCAAATGAAAATATCTTGCTCTGACACATCTTAAAATATGTCAGTGTCAAGATGCACATCTGTAATTTTTTGGCATTTTTGTAAAAGTTGCGCAGATATCTTGATTTAACTAAGGCCTAGTCCTGGCTTAAACTAAGCCCCTTTTGTGAAACTGGGTCTTGAAACTTTAGAATTATATTCAAATCTATTTAATATTACATTTTTATAATACAGAATAGTGCAAAGAAAAGAAAAGTATAATGCAAGGAATGTGAGATTATGCATAAAGCATAAAGACAGTAAACTTTTTAAAAAGGCTTTTGATGTATTGTTCACTGAAATCCCCCCCCCCCCCCCATACATCCATCTACAGAATTAATAATTTTCAGCCATCTTACTGCACACGATGTCTCTCCAGCCTTGGAGCATTATTCCTTTAGCTGCACAGGCCCGTGCATATGAGGAGAACACTGTACACAGACAGTCCTCACTCTTCTCACATGTACAGCTGGAGTATTTGCATCTCTGAAAATACATAGACACATTGTGTCACTGCATGTTGTGGAAGCTGGGATAAATTGAATTAAATTTGTGCTAGATTTAAAGTTAAATAGAAATATGCAATTACAGCACATACAATTAATAAAACTGAACATGTAAGAATATTAATAAATACTATAATACAATATAAATAATATTAAATGAACAGTGGGTTTCTTAGTTGCAAAAGGTTAAGAAAATGCTGCTTGTCTGTATATAATCTGCTACTGTTTCAGATCATACTTTGTAGTAGCTGTCTGGATTGACAGTGTTGTGACATTTGGCAAAAAGGCTCTCCTTGTCCTTCATCTTGGAACACCAGTACTCAGCGAAGTGCTCTAAAAGCATCATAAAGTACGTGAATTTAATTAAAATTCCTTCTTTAAAAGAAAATGCACAAATGAACAGATATAGCATCAAACATGGGCAACCCGTAATTTTATGTGGAAATACTGGCCGATGCATCAGTATTGGAAGAATACTGACACCTGTTGATGTGATTTTTGGTCATATGTGACCACCAACTAGTGCTCTTCATTGCTTCCAAATTAAATTACTATCTAATCCACTTATAAACCCTTTGGTATATGTATAAAACAAGATGAATACAGAATAAAAATGAACTGACTTCGCCACGTTGACTTTGGGAAGCAAAAAGTCTCTTACCGCTATCACTGCTGTAGGAGCAGGGGTCATCCAGTCTTTCAGTACGGTCGGGGCAGTTGGATTGGGCCTTCCAGGCGTTTGCGAAGGAAACCGCTGTACCCTCCACCATTCCTTGAGGGGTCTTGAGGTCATCTGACAGCACTTTGTTAAAATTTCCACAGATACCTGCAGAAACAAACAAAAGCCACAACATTGGTTTTCATAATGAATTCACTTTAAAATGTAGATGTTTTTTGGTCTCACCGCAAGTCTTGCCCTGGAAGCTTTGGTCCACAGTGATGTAGACCTGCATAAGAGGCACCAGCTGTACCTGCACCTGCAGCCCAAAGGTCGTCTGAAGCATGATGTGAAACGATGATGGCATGAACACCGTGAAGTCAGCTGAGAGAAAAAGAGTAGAAGAGTTTGAAAAGGACTTCATATATATATATATATATATATATATATATATATATATATATATATATATATATTAGCACATGGGCTCTAAAACACAGAAAATATATTAAAAGCTTCTTCTGCCTCACCTGTCATATAAGGAAGTGAAATTTCTGCATTGTGTTGTACCGTCCCATCAGCTTTAATAATCAGAGGCTGAAGAAGAAAGATCACCATCATAGTTTTATTTTTCACAAGCTACACTGCTTTTCAATTTTATTATTATCTTGAAAATGCATCACGTTTTCCAGAAAATGTTTAAGCAGCACAATTGTTTTCAACATTAATGATAAGAAATGTTTTTGCAGCACCAAATCAACATGTCAGAAGGATTTCTGAAGAATCTAATGGCACTGAAGATTGAAAATTCATAAATGTTTAATCACAGGAATATGGTACGTTCAAATATAATACAAGAGAATACAGTTGCTTAACAATATTGCTGTTTTCACTGTATTTGCAATCAAATAAATGCAGCCTTGGTAAGCATAAACATTTGAAACATTTCTCTGACCTTAAACTTTTGAACAGCACCGTATCATGTACATCTCATTACTCACTCAAACTGTCAAAAAGACCTGTTTGCTATAAAAGCCAAATTTACAAGATGGAAGTAGAGAGGTATACTCACATTTTTCATGTCGTTGTCAAACAGCACCACAACAGACTTTAAACAGGTGTCAGTTTGATGACTAAAACATGGAACAATCAGACCTAATATGATGAACTTGGACTCCTTACAGTCCTACAAAAACAAATGCAGAAGTTGACATTTATTAAGAATTTCACATATTTTTAAAGCATGTATAAGATCAGCCATAAATCCCAGCATGTCTTAGCAATTAAATAAGGTGTTGTTAGTAACTAAAACACATACTTTTGAGAGCACATAGTTGCAATCTCCATGGAAAGTGAATTCTTTCCCGTCAAAAGTGGTGAAGTGAGATCCTTCCTCTACTGTGCACAGGCCAGGGCCAGGAATACTTGTACAGATCCAGTTTCCCTCCTTACATATACTGAGTTACATAATACAATTACAAACAGATGTGGAAAACCACGAGCTTCAGATGCCAACTTGGTAAATCACAGTTCTGATATTTTTATATATTTATGAAACATTTTTCCTATTCATCCAGTGTCATCATAATTCAGCATTTTGTCATGAATATGCAGTTTACAGTAATATTGATAAATATACATATTTTTCTTGTATATGAGTAGTAAAATACATGAAAGGACACAAAATGTGCCAGGATAAAACAAAATGCACCATGCATATGGATATTAGGAATATGAGGAGAACTGAGTGAAAAGTGTTTTCTTACCATTCTTCCTCATCTTTGCGTAGAATCTCTCCTGAGCTGTAGACGCGGTCATGCTTGCACTGACACTTTTCTGCTGGGATGCAGCCCGTGTTTGAGATGTCATCGAACACAGTTCCTATAACAAAAACACAATGCATCAATATCAACTTAATGTGGTTCTTAAAAAAAAAAAAAATACAATAAGAACAGTAATATTATGAAACATTATTACAACTTAAAATAACTTGTTGAATGTTGAAAACAGTTGTGCTGCTTACTCTTTTCAGGATTCTTCAGAAAAAAAAAAGCTTTTTAACATTCCAAAGCTATCATTATAATTTTTTACTATAACTTTAGATCAATTTAAAACATCCTTGCTGAATAAAAGATTCCTTCTTACCGACCTCAGACTTTTGAACAGTAGTTTATATTAATTTGGATTATATTATATAAATAGTGGTACTGACCTGGCGGGCAAAAGCATCCATCAATGTTGTGTTCTTCACACAGTTCATTTGTGTCTTTGTGTGAGCATGTGTCCATACAGGGAGAGCCACTTTCAGAATGTACCATATTGTAGGGACACTTCATGGCTGCATAGGAATACAAGACACACAGAGTCAACTGCTATTAAAAAGAAATGAAGACAAAGGAACCCTACCATTTCCACCAGAATAATCAAGTAATTTCTTACCACAGAAGTTTGCTGTCCTCCAGGATGGTGGAGTTCCTCCGGAGTGAGAGCACTGACGTGAATATTCAGACAAAGTCGCACAAAGCGCAGAGATGCTGGTGTCTTCATCTTCAGGTTGGCTCGAGCAAATATCATTCATACAGGCCTTGATATATGGCTCTGGGTTCAAAACCCAGCTACAAGAAGACCACTTTTCATCCTCCAAAAGATCTGCACAATCTGCCCGCTGTTGTGAAAAGGACGTGGAACATCTTGAAGGTCCATATTAAGTAACACTGCTAGAATTCTAGAATTGAGTTGCTGTTGTGGCTAACAATTTAATCTGGAACGATCAGCTTTCTTCAGTAACTTACAAATTTTTCACATTTGTCCACCACATTTTCCTCATCGTCGCTTTCAAAAGGATCTTCACAGACGTGTGTTGGGTTGGGAACTCTGTGCATATTACCGAACTCAGCATAGCCAACCCTCCGTCCTGTAATGAATAAGACAGACGCTTGATCTTGGATATTGTTAAAACTCTTGGAGATTCATCAAACTAGGAATCCATGAGGAATAATCATTTATACTGTTCATAGTTGGTCAAATAATCACTAATATAGAGAAAAGTAAGAAATCAGGCTGTAAAAGTGACTTACCAGATTCAATGAACTCGCTATAAACTGGAACTCCATTGAAGTCACCACACAGTCCACAAGTCTGATTGGAATATTTGGAGTCTAGTTCCACCTAACAAAGGACCACACAAAAATCTACTGTTAGATCATTTGACTTAGTATTTGTGGCCATTTGGACTTGATGTCAGTAGTAATGTTATGTGATCAGAGCAAGAGAAACCATGGAATAAATATATATATATATATATATATATATATATATATATATATATATATATATATATATATATATATATATATCGCAAACTTACAAAGTTCCTTTATAAACAATGAACCTCTAAGAGTGAGAGTGTGAGAAAAGTGTGAATTGCATGAATCATATCTTTTGATTCTTGAGAGTTGGCAGCCCTGGTTAAAGATGTAGTTTCATAAGAGTTGTTTTGAGCTCATAATGAGCCTATAAACTCACCATAACAGCATCCTCTTTGTTCCACATGACAGTGATGCCCATTTTGGAATAGAGTCTGGTGTAAATTGTGTTCTCTTCCACAAGGATCCCTGCGACATGCACGGGTAGCGTTACTCTGAACAAGAGAAAAGATATCAATGAAAGACTGACCAACCAGAATACCTGTTTAAGTCTTTTACAGCTGGTTGGGTTCCCTAGAATCGTACTTTTCTCCATTGACTACGACCTGTTCCTCTGTGAACTCAACGCCAATGTCATTGATGGAAATCGACACCCTGCTGATCTTTGGGCCAGTGCTGTGTTCTGTTCTCTTCACATGAACTGAGAACTGGCGAATGAGGCTTTGGCAGTCGGAGACCAGGTTATACTCGCACATCCCTGGGAACTGATACACGTCTCCATCGAACGTCTTGAAGTGGAAGTTTCCCCACATGCTACAGATGTTGTTGCCATGGTTGCTGGGATAGACTGCACACAAAATGGGAGAAAATAAAGAAATATGAAAAGTTTGACATATTTTAGGAACTTTTGAGAGTAACTTTGTAACTTTTTGAAACAACTGAAAATATTTATTAAATTCTAAGGCAAGTCATCAATGACAGTATCAGATAGTATCAGGTTCAGGTTTCCTTCTTTCCAAATGCTGATATCAATGCTGTTTTCAACCACAACATCAAGCTATTTGACAAGATAAAATCATCTTTGAAATTCATCTTTGCACCAACACTGCCGTGGTCAAAGTTATAATCCTAAAGAAACATATCATGATTAAAAAGAAATTAATTTTGAATTATTTTTAAATAATTTTAAAGAGAGAGAGAGAGAATTTTAAATATAAACGCTTCCAAAATGTATATTGATTAAACTAAACTTAAAAAAAATTATTAAAAAAAAAATAATAAAAATAAATAAATAAACAAGACAGATGAAACCCCTCAAGAACCATTTCAAGTAGGAAATTTCTGACTGAAAGTTAACTCTTACTGTATATACCTGTCTTTGAATCAACCTGAATGCCGGTAAGGACCAGAAGCAGTGTGCAAACTGTAGATGCTCTCCAGTCCATGGTGGGAGATGAGAGAGGTCTACAGATAGAGCTCCAGTACTGTGGGATTCCTTTTCATACCCTCTTTTATATCGTTTCTCATTCACCTTTCACTCCCCACCCTGCAGGGAGGGTCAACCTGCTATTACAAAAGTCCAGTGATGGCATGAGTGTGTGTCCATGAGGGCGGCAGTTCCTCTACCTCTTTAAATGATGTTTGATGAGACGTTTAATAAAATTGATGTAATGAACATTATATTTACAGCAGGGTGTGAATGATTTACAACTTCTGTGTACATGTATGATGAGGATTAGTAAAAATAACATTCATTCATAAAACCCGCAAAATCAATATACAATACATGATTAATAATTCATTTAACAGCTGATAAGGAAAATGAGATGAAGACTAATGGTCTTGTGTAAATAAGTCTTAAGTGTCCGGAGTTACTTTGTAGACATCCATATGAATGTCTCAAGAAGGATATGATCGTAAATGTGTCAAATTAATCAAATTAAGCTTGCAGCAAAATGACAGTACATGTCCAGTGACCACATATATGATTGCGTGTGAGGTTTGAACATCCTGTCTGTGATGCAGATAACTTGACGCTCAGCATCTTTGCAGGTACACAGGTGTGTCTCAAGCTCCTGAATGCCACCTGTGCTTTCATGAATTAAAACAAACTGACCATTCACCATCTGGCAGTGCTCATATCCTGATCCTTTTCTTGATAAAGATTTTAGACTTGTGAGAAACGTGATGTCATGCATAACAATTTATGGTTACTTCTTCAGCTATTTATTCAAGCATGGCAGACCCTGTTGACCTTTCCAAAAATGATTAGTTCATCTGGAAAGGAAACATTAGTCATCAAAAAGTTCTACAGTATTTAAATAAAATAAATTTTAATTTAAAAAATAATACAATAAAATAAAATAAAATAAAGAGTCTTTGGGGACATTTCTGATTGTTGTTTAGTTGCTGTAAAAATAACCACATTCATACAGACAGGATTTAGACAAAATTATGATCATAAAAATAAATTCAAACCTAATAATAAAAAATGAATAAAAAATAAAATCTATTTATGAGTATATGGACATGTTTGACCCCTTGCAACTTTAGAAAAATAATTAGTTAATCCAAAAATAAAATATTTATATTTGAAAGCTTACTGATTTTAAGAATTTAAAGTAGGATGTCCAAGCTGCTCATTTATGTATCCTAAATACAAATACATATTTTTACATTTTAAATTAAATGTTATTATTATTAAACATATTTTTAAATGTTTTGTAAATTTAATTTTTATATATATATATTACAAAATATATATTGCTGTTTTAATTTGTTTTCAGGCTCTTTAGTGCTATTGTTGTTGCAAAAATTATGATGAAGTTTCATTTAGAATTAAATATTGCAAAATACATCTGATAATGCAATACAACACACACATTTTAAAATCCACTTTCAGTATATTTTATTCAAATATAATATTTTAATCAAGGGATAGGGAAATATAGGGGGATAATACAGTTAAACATATTCCATTTTATAAACATACAATCATTATGCATTTACAGTTCTGTTTGCAAGCTCAAATGGATTCATGTTTCTGTGTACCTCAATATGATAAATGAAGGAACACTGATATAATGATTATTTGTAATTATTTACAGAATGTTTTAATCAATTTAATAATAGAAAAGGGTTTGTTGACAGGGCCCTTTATTTCTTTCCACAGTGAATAATCAGAAAGCTGGCAAGCCATCAGACAGCAGACAAGTATATTCAGGCCATATGTAAATCATTGTGCAGCTGACAGCAAATATAATAATTTTGTGATATTGAGATCTGCCCAAGCCATCAAACAACCTTTAGTAAAGCAAAAGTTCCTCCCAAGACAAATATCAGATTTTTGATATGCATGCAAAGTGAGCTCCAATCCAAAAGCTCCACCTTTTTGTGACACTGCAAACACAAGTGTTGACAGTCAAAGACAGCGTCTGAAGACAGCTGTTCTTCAGAAAATACCCTTATGAAGCCGGGCAACTTTGTTGGCAAAGGGAGGGAACAAATATAAAATAATGGATAAACCAACACTGGTTGTACTGCGTCGAGTTTCTATTGACACTGCCTCATTTGACATGAATGTTGTGCATATAGCCTACTACAGTGCATACTGCAGTACTTTTCCTCCTTGATCATAATAAGTTCAAGACAGGTCAAAAGTATTTCCAGGGAAAAAGTACAAAATCTGAATTGAAGAAAAAAGAGCTAAAAATATCAAAGAGTAAAAAACGAATGTAAAACTAACTGTAATAGTCTAGACTATCAGAGGTTAAAGACATGCCAATAGAGGAAATATCACAAATATCATGTAAATTTAGTTCAACTCCAGCCACAGGTACAGTTTTTCACAGGAACTGAATCTTACACAACATTGGTTTGTTGTACTCCCAGAAGTTCTGGTAATCTGGTCAAGTTTTCTTCACAGTAAGTAATACTGAAGATGCTACAATCGCAGGCCACAACATAGCCCTGGACAACGGTTATTATTCACAAATATCTAAATCAGAATTAAGTACTCTGTAATAAGTTCCATTAAGAACGAGTATGGTGGGGAAATGTGTAAAACCAACTGAGAAACGCTGTTAGACAGGTGCATGTTAAAGTCACTTTCAGTAGGTGGACCACAGTGCCTTCCTATGGTGAGATGTAGGAACGGCAGAGCAAATGACAATACCTTCTTTGTGGCCTGGTAGGTACTGAATGTGTTCTCTTGATATTAAACAAGGACTACATTTTAGGATGTACATTTCATCATTGCTTGACAGTTGGTTTTGAAGTGTTCGTGCTCAGCTTTATTTCAGTGCACTTCTCTGAAAAAAAAATCCAGGGGACTGTAATTGATGCTCTTTATTATGCTTTATTGTGATTTTAATTCAGTTCATTGGAAAGAAAAGTACATCATTATCTCATGCATTACCAGAGAGTGTAACAAATAAAAGAAAAAACACCCAGGATCCCTTCTGTGAGATAACAGACTAGAGTTAACCATATCCGTAAATCAAACCACACAAAAAACATTAATGGTGCAATATTAGCCAAAACAACTATAGCCATTAATGCACTGTAACAATCATATTAAATAATTTCCATTATTGGATGTATATTTTGAAATTTTAATATGTCAGATTACTGAGTTATGTTCAAATCAGCAGTCAATTAGGATCTATTCTTATCGTAATCTTATCCAGTCGGAGGGTAAAATTCTCCTCCTGGCAGCAGGAACAGCTATGCATCAAATCGTTCATTTGCATCGAATACCTGTGCAAGAAGAAGAAAAAAACAACATTATAGTACAGCTGAATGTGCTTACATTATTTTATCCTAATATACACTGTCCCCAAAAAGGTTGGCTACCAAAAATGAATGTTGAAGATTTTCCAATAGCTTTTCACTTAAAGGTGCAGTATGTAAGTTTTTGACTCTGCTAAATCATAAATATACCATAATATGTTTGCAGACATTTAAAAAACATGCTAAGTTAACATACTTGTTTACATTGTTTATTTGAAAAACAATGCTACAGTCAGTTACTCTCTTTTGAAAATGTGTGTTCTGGGCCAGAAAGTGGGTCTCTGTTTTGGTTTGTGAAACCCGCCTACTGACAGTTTACCCAATTTTATTTCGGCACCCGGCTTGCCAGTTGGCGGAAAACACATTTCATTCATAGAAGGAGGGTCCGGGTGAAAAAAAACAACCCCTCTCAGTATTTTGAATTTGGACTGCAATACCGAGTTCAACCACTCAGTGTCAAGCCTACATACAGCACCTTTAAGTCTGTTGAATTGATATTACAATCATTGCAGGAAAAAATTTAAATTAATTTAATTAGCAATGACATATTGATATCTCATATATCTATATATCTATACACATATGGATAATTAATTTATGGAAATTATAATCCCATCAATAACTAACAATCAACATTTGGTAGTTACTCACATCGATTTACACATTCACAGTTTCCAGTGCAGGATTTAACTTCTTTATCATTAAAGGAAGTACAATCATTGACATCCAGACGGGTGATGTTCTTCTCAGGAACACAGCTGAGGTGTTCACCTGAGAGATAAGAGAGGTATGTAAGCCAGTGACTCTAATGAACAACATTTTATATAGTGCCTAACGTGTTATTTTTAATTTGTTTAACATATGTCAAATGATCTGCGGACAAGCATTTTAATAATTAAACAAATAATTTGTTTGAGGATGTTCAGTGTAAAGAATAGCGTACATGTCTGGCAACATCCATCTGTGTCATCTTTTAATGTTCCCTGTAAAGACAGCAATAATAGAACACACTTTTTAAAATGGAGAACGTTTACATATTTCTCAAAGTATGGCCATCTCATAAAACATAAAGTTTTCCAAAACATTGTATATTTTATACTAAAAAGTACATATATTATTTTCTTGAAAAAATACTCAAAATTTTCAAATCCTAAGCTCAAAGAGTTAACACGGCCAAATAAAGAATATTCACACCATTGTGTTACTCAGTATTACTTTCTTTCAAGTATGAAACATGTACAGTATGTGTGTGTACTAATTTTGGTCATATATATATATATATATATATATGAGGGGCCGTACAAGCCATAATTTATTCTGGCACTCTCACACACTTACATTCTCCATTCACATGCATACATTAGTACTCTAACACACATACATTCTCCTTTCACATACGTATATTTCTACCTTTTTTTAAGCAGGAAGCCACTCTCAGACCAAGAAATACATGTGCAAGAATTACTCAGCTCTCCCTCCAAATTTTTTATTTAATGATGCTATTTAAAGTAATCCTGTTTTATTTCCCAATACATATTTAAAGTTTTTAACCTTAACATATCATTTTTGTTATTATTTTCCTTCAAGATTATTTTACTTTCTTTTATGTAAAGTAATTTGAATTACCATTGTGTACGAAATGTGCTATATAAATAGACTTGCCTTGCCTTGCCTTGCAATGAGTCCAAATCTTGAGTTATGGAAATAATATAAAGATATCGTTGTCTCCAACTTGCAACTTTCTACTTTTTACTTCCAAAATTAATTTTAAAGAAAGAATCCATAGACACTTATTAATATGTGTAACTGGCAACGCAACTGAGGCTGAGAGTGCATCGGCGCATCCTCAGACACAACTCGCTTAAGGGACGAGGCCATGTAACCTTTTCACGATGATAATATTTATTTAGTCATTTATTTATATTTTAAAACCCACATAGCTTGTTGAAATACGTGTGTGTGTGTGTGTGTGTGAGAGAGAGAGAGAGAGAGAGAGAGAGAGCGAGAGAGAGAGAGAGAGAGAGAGAGAGAGAGAGAGCGAGAGAGAGAGAGAGAGAGAGAGAGAGAGAGAGAGAGAGAGAGAGAGAGAGTAGAAATGTATGCATGTATGTGAATGGAGAATGTACGTGTGTGAGAGGGCCAGAATGAATTATAGCTTGTATGGCCCCTCATATATATGTCAATGTTTGGAATAACATTAGAGTGAGTACTGTTATTAACCAACCCCCCCACCCCCCATCACACCTTGATATTATACACAAACCCAGCTGCAACTTTTTTTTGCCTTAATTTAAAAGTGTGTTTCTTTCTTTGTGTTAAATTTTTGGAGAGCACTGAGTCTGGAAAAAAATAAGAAAACCTACAATACATCAAAGCCATACATCCAAACTTAAGCAGTAGCAGAAAGCAACAGTAATACAAAATACAAGCTTACAGGCACACAGTCATTTGGATTAAGGTAAGGGCATGTTTTAATGCTCTCCACAATCGCAAGTGAGCCATTAACTTCTTTGCAGGTACCAGTCGTACATTTAAACTTGTATGCCTCTTGAACCTAAACAGAAAGGCAGAGAGGCTATATGAGGTTTGAAAAACAGCACAGATACTTTATCTGATTAACTAAAAGAATTAAGAAAACATTGAGAAAATTTGACCATGTACCTTGAGATTAGGTGTGGTCTTGTCTGGTGCATCGTAAATACAGCAATATTGTTTACATGTTCCACAGCACTCTTTTTCTTCTTTCACATATTCAAAGCACTTGAAGGAAAATAAGTTTGTAGTTTAATAGTTCACTCCTTTTGACCGACTCATTAAAAGGAACCAGAGCCAGATTCACAAAACATTAAAATCTTCTTAACTCGCATTTTCAATCGTAAGTTTAAGATTGTGTAACAATAAAATTGTTAAATTAAAATTCTTATATAGTAAGTAAAAAAATTATTTCACATAACTTATTAAAGTTTTTTTTTTCTTAAGAAGATTTTCATCACAAGTGTAGAATCAATGAGGAAAAACTGTATTGCATCTGAAAATGACAGCAATAGAAAATACATAGAAAACAAGTGTGTAGAGGAGTTAAAGCTAGTGATTTTACTTACAGGTTTACAGTCACGTGAACTGGTGTAAGTGCACTTCTCAGTGATCTTCTCAGTCACAGGCAAGCCATCAATTTCACGACAGGTAACATTTTCACATTTGTGCATGCGGACTTCTCCAACCTGACAAAAGACAGACAGACTCAATGAGGATTGAAGAATAGAGCATAATCATTGTCTGATGAACTAAAAGAATTAAGAAATGTGTACAAAAGTTTACAAATGTACCCTTATCATATATGTGTTGTTGTCTTCTGTGTAAGTACAGTTCTTTGGTATACATCTTCCACAGCACTCTTCTTCTTGTTTCACATATTCAGAGCCCTTGAAGGGTAAAAACAAAACAGATTAACAAAAATTGAGCATCGCGTTAGTTCAGTCAGGCCACGTTAGTCACGCTTGCATCAGCTGACAGCTGTTCCTGACGTGTACCAATCCAGTCTTGACACCTATCACCTGCAGTCTATTTAAATTCCCATTCTTCAGTGTCTCTTCCATCGCATCACTGCTTGCAATTAACTCCCTCCTCCAACCACAACTCCACCAACTGAACCTGTAATCCGATCTAACTTTGTTCTTTCTTTACAGTCTCTTCATTGGAAGCAGTCTCACATTTTGTTTACAACTCACGTAATTGTGAATTGTAATTATACAATATATGCTTATAATGGTTCTGTTCTGTACCCCAGGGGGGTTTGTCTTGCTGCTCTCCCCGCTCTATCCAAGCATGGCTGCAAGGACAGGCATGTAGAGCGCTGCCCAGAACATAACCATACCGCCAACACTAACTGTATGCAATTATAATTGTCATAAATATACTTGACGGAAGTGGTCCTGATTGAACAATTTTAATTCTTATTTTAGTTCCATTTTCTAAATGAAATTCCAAACATAGGTTTGGGTGGAGCCTTATCATTTAGTTCTGTCAATCATCATTACAAGCCCTTATAATCCAGCAGTCATTGTGCTATCTCAGAGACAATTCTTCCAGCATCCCTCCACCTCCCCATCTCCTCTGTTTCTGTTATTCCCCTTCAATGTAGTCCTGAGATGGGGGGGGGGGGGGGGTTGGACTCTGAGCTCAAACAGAGACTCCTGTTAGATCCCACATAGAGGACAGCAAGCCAAGTCCATTTACCAATAACCATCAGGACTGGATGGGCAGGCGAACTTGTGAATTTAAGAATAAAATTATGATTATTTCATATTCCCCCAAATACTTTATTTTTTATATAGCTAGTTCTTAAGACAAAACTTAAGAAGAATTCAAATACTTGAATAAAATATTGTTAAAAAATCTACTTAAAGTTAGAATTTTTTTTTTTCTTAATAAGACCTTGGCTAAATCACAACTGTAGAAAAAATTAAGAAAAACTGTACTGTGTCAGAAAATGACAGCCATACAAAACGCATAGAAAACAAGTGTGTAGTGTGAAGTTTAAGCTAGTGATTTTACTTACAGGTTTACAGTCACGTGAACTGGTGTAAGTGCACTTCTCAGTGCTCTTCTCAGTCACAGGCGAGCCATCAATTTCACGACAGGTAACATTTTCACATTTGTGCATGCGGACTTCTCCAACCTGACAAAAGACAGACAGACCCAATGAGGACTGAAGAACAGAGCAGATTCATTGTCTGATGAACTAAAATAATTAAGAAATGTTTACAAATGTACCCTCATCATATATATGTTGTTGTCTTCCGTGTAAGAACAGTTCTTTGGTACACATCTTCCACAACACTTTTCTTCTTGTTTCACATATTCAGAGCCCTTGAAAGGTAAAAACAAGTTTGTAGTTTAATAATTAATTCCTTTTGACAGACTCGTTTAGAGCCAGATTAACAAAATTTTAAATTTAACTCTTTAACTAGTAATTTAACTAGTTCCATTTTCTAAATGAAATTCCAAACATAGGTTTGGATGGAGCCTTATCAGTTATGAACGTTCTGAGGTGCGCAAGTATTTTCTGGAAAACACACGGCGAACGTAGTTCCAGGCAGCTCTCTTGACCCCATTACAGTTCATATCACCTCGCATAGTAAAAGCTGTAAGAACGGAAATTACAGGACTAACAAAAACAACAACATGACAGACGATTTTCTGAAAGTAAATACACATGACATTTCTAACTAGCGAGGTAATAACAGCACTGCTTAGAGACGCTGCTGCAGCCTAATTCACACAAGCTATCTGTCTCTCTCGCTCTCTTTCTAATAACTTCATTAATAACTGCATTAGAATGCTAGAAATGACTCATGCCTCCATTACCAACTTTAAAATGACATTTTGGAACCAGCAAATGAGGCGTTGGATGAGATGCAGAAGAAATAATCCTAACTCACAATAGCGATTTAAGTACAAAAACCGGACAAATCCCTTTAAATATATAATCTGATCGATGTCTTAAGGTGTGATAACCATAGTATAAGTGGAATAATTGACTTCGGGCTGTTAAATTATTATACAAATATTGCACACCCAAGGTGTAACAATCCAAAACCACCTCAGGTGTGCATTATTTGTCTACTAATTCAATGGCCCGTTGTCAATTATTCCTTATGGTAACACTTTAGAATAATGGTCCATTAGTTAATGTTAGTTAACTACTTTAGTTAACATGATCTAAGCAAGAACAATCCTTCTACAGCATTTATTAACCTTAGTTGATGTTAATTTCAACATTAACTAATGCATTATTCAAATCAAAAGTTGTGTTTCTTAATATTAGTTAATGCACTGTGAATTAGCATGAACTAACAATGAATAACTGTATTTTCATTAACTAACATTAACAAAGATTAATAAATATTGTAATACATGTATTGTTCATTGTTTGTTACCATTCCTTACATATACAGGTGCTTCTCAATGAATTAGAATGTTGTGAAAAAGTTCATTTATTTCAGTAAATAAAGTAAAACTTAAATTGTGAAACTCGTGTATTAACTAAATTCAATGCACACAGACTGAAGTAGTTTAAGTCTTTGGTTCTTTTCATTGTGATGATTATGTTGATATACTGTACAGGTACTCAATACTTGGTAAGGGCACCTTTTGCTTTAATTACTGCCTCAATTTTGGCGTGGCATGGAGGTGATCAGTTTGTGGCATTGCTGAGGTGGTATGGAAGCCCAGGTTTCTTTGACAGTGGCTGTCAGCTCATCTGCATTTTTTGGTCTCTTGTTTCTCATTTTCTTCTTGACAATAGCCCATAAATTCTCTCTGGGTTTCAGGTCTGGTGAGTTTGCTGGCCAGTCAAGCACACCAACACCATGGTCATTGAACCAACTTTTGGTGCTTTTGGCAGTGTGGGCAAGTGCCAAATTCTGCTAGAAAATGAAATCGGCATCTACAAAAAGCTGGTCAGCAGAAGGAAGCATGAAGTGCTCCAAAATTTCTTGGTAAATGGTTGCAGTGACTTTGGTTTCCAAAAAACACAATGGACCAACACCAGCAGATGACATTGCACCCGAAATCATCACAGACTGTGGAAACCTAACACTGAACTTCAAGTAACTTTGGCTATGAGCTTCTCCACTCTTCCTCCAGACTCTAGGACTTTGGTTTCCAAATGAAATACAAAACTTGCTCTCATCAGAAATGAGGACTTTGGACCAAAGGGCAACAGTCCAGTTCTTTTTCTCCTTAGCCCAGGTAAGACGCCTCTGACATTGTCTGTGGTTCAGGAGTGGCTTTACAAGAGATATATGACAACTGTATCCAAATTCCTTGACAAGTCTGTGTTTAGTGGCTTTTGATGCCTTGAACCCAGCCTCAGTCCATTAATGTGAAGTTCACTCAAATTCTTGAATCTATTTTGCTTGACAATCCTCATAAGACTGCGGTTATCTCAGTTGGTTGTGCATCTTTTTTTTCTCCACACTTTTTCCTTTCACTCAACTTTCTGTTAACATGCTTGGATACAGCACTCTGGGAACACCCAGCTTCTTTGGCATTTTTTTTTTTTGTGGGCTTACCCTCCTTGTGAAGGGTGTCAATGATTGTCTTCTGGACAATTGTCAGATCAGCAGTCTTCCCCATGATTGTGTAACCTAGTGATCCAAAATTAAAGACCATTTTGAAGGCTCAGGAAACCTTTGCAGGTGTTTTGAGTTGATTACTTGACTGGCATGTAACCATATTTTAATTTGTTAAGAATTGTTAAGTTGGTGGGTTTTTGTTAAATGTGAGCCAAATCATGCCAATTAAAAGAACCAAAGACTTAAAATACTTAAATGTGTGCATTGAATTTATTTATTACCCGAGTTTCACAATTTGAATTGAATTACTAAAATAAATGAACTTTTTCACGACATTCTAATTCATTGAGAAGCACCTGTAAACCAGGAGTCATTGGGATATCTCAGCGGCAATTCTTCCAGCATCCCTCCACCTCCCCATCTCCTCCTCTATTTCTGGGCCTTGGGACTCTGAGCTCAAGCAGAGACTCCTGTTAGATCCTCCATAGAGGACAGCAAGCCAAGTCCATTTACCAATAACCATCAGGACTGGATGGGCAGGCAAAATCGTGAATTTAACAATAAAATTATGATTTCATATTCCCAAAAATACTGTATATAATAATAAGTTTAAGCTAGTGATTTTACTTACAGGTTTACAGTCATGTGAACTGGTGTAAGTGCACTTCTCAGTGCTCTTCTCAGTCACAGGCGAGCCATCAATTTCACGACAGGTAACATTTTCACATGTTTGAATGCGTACTTCTCCAACCTGACAAAAGACAGACAGACTCAATGAGGATTGAAGAACAGAGCAGATTCATTGTCTGATAAACTAAATGAATTAAGAAATGTTCACAAATGTTTACAAATGTACCCGCATTATATATGTGGTGTTGTCTGCTGTGTAAGTACAGTTCTTTGGTATACATCTTCCACAGCACTTTTCTTCTTGTTTCACATATTCAGAGCCCTTGAAGAGTAAAAACAAGTTTGTAGTTTAATAATTCATTCCTTTTGTCAGACTCGATAAAAAGAACCAGAGCCAGATTTACAAAAACAATTTTAATCTTAATTCTTATTTTAGTTCCATTTTCTGAATGAAATTCCAAACATAGGTTTGGGTGGAGCCTTATCATTTAGTTTTGTCAATCATCATTACAAGCCCATATAATCCAGCAGTCATTGTGCTATCTCAGCGACAATTCTTCCAGCATCCCTCCACCTCCCCATCTCCTCCTCTATATATATTATTCTCCTTCTATGTAGTACTGAGTTGTGGGGCGGTGGGACTCTGAGCTCAAGCAGAGACTCATGTTAGATCCAACATAGAGGACAGCAAGCCAAGTCCATTTACCAATAACCATCAGGACTGGATGGGCAGGCAAATTCGTGAATTTAAGAATAAAATTATGATTCTTTTATATTCCCCAAAATACTGTATTTTTTTATATAGATAGTTCTTAAGACAAAACTTAAGAAGAATTCAAATTCTTGAATGGAACAATTGTTAAAAATTCTTCTTAAAGTTAGAAATGTAATATATATTTCTTAATGAGACTGGCTTCATCACAACTGAGGAAATAATTAAGAAAAACTGAACTGTGTCAGAAAATGACAGCCATACAAAACGCATAGAAAAAAAGTGTGTTGTGTGAAGTTTAATCTAGTGATTTTACTTACAGGTTTACAGTCACGTGAACTGGTGTAAGTGCACTTCTCAGTGCTCTTCTCAGTCACAGGCGAGCCATCGATTTCACGACAGGTAACATTTTCACATTTTTGAATGAGTACTTCACCAACCTGAAAAAAGACAGACAGACATACCCAATGAGGACTGAAGAACAGAGCAGATTCATTTTCTGATGAACTAAAAGAATTAAGAAATGTTCACAAAAGCTTAGAAATGTACCCGAATTATATATGTGGTGTTGTCTGCTGTGTAAGTACAGTTCTTTGGTACACATCTTCCACAACACTTTTCTTCTTGTTTCACATATTCAGAGCCCTTGAAGGGTAAAAACAAGTTTGTAGTTTAATAATTCATTCCTTTTGTCAGACTCGTTAAAAAGAACCAGAGCCAGATTAACAAAAAATGTTTAAATTTAACTCTTATTTTAGTTCCATTTTCTAAATGAAGTTCCAAACATAGGTTTGGGTGGAGCCTTATCATTTAGTTCTGTCAATCATCATTACAAGCCCTTATAATCCAGCAGTCATTGTGCTATCTCAGCGACAATTCTTCCAGCATCCCTCCACCTCCCCATCTCCTCCTCTAATTCTGTTATTCTCCTTCTATGTAGTACTGAAATGGGGGGGGGGGGGGGACTCTGAGCTCAAGCAGAGACTCCTGTTAGATCCAACATAGAGGACAGCAAGCCAAGTCCATTTACCAATAACCATCAGGACTGGATGGGCAGGCAAATTCGTGAATTTAAGAAAAAAAAAAAGATTCTTTTATGTTCCCCAAAATACTGTATTTTTTAAATAGATAGTTCTTGAGACAAAACTTAAGAAGAATTCAAATTCTTGAATAGAACATTATTAAAAATTCTTCTTAAAGTTAGAAATGTAATATATTTTTCTTAAGACTGGCTTCCTCACAATTGTAGAATAAATTAAGAAAAACTGTACTGTGTCAGAAAATGACAGCCATACAAACACATAGAAAACAAGTGTGTAGTGTGAAGTTTAATCTAGTGATTTTACTTACAGGTTTACAGTCACGTGAACTGGTGTAAGTGCACTTCTCAGTGCTCTTCTCAGTCACAGGCGAGCCATCAATTTCACGACAGGTAACATTTTCACATTTGTGCATGCGGACTTCTCCAACCTGACAACAGACAGACAGACTCAATGAGGATTGAAGAACAGAGCAGATTCATTGTCTGATGAACTAAAAGAATTAAGAAATGTTCACAAAAGCTTAGAAATGTACCCGAATTATATATGTGGTGTTGTCTGCTGTGTAAGTACAGTTCTTTGGTACACATCTTCCACAACACTTTTCTTCTTGTTTCACATATTCAGAGCCCTTGAAGGGTAAAAACAAGTTTGTAGTTTAATAATTCATTACTTTTTACAGACTCTTTAAAAAGAACCAGAGCCAGATTTACAAAAACAATTTAAATTTTAACTCTTATTTTAGTTCAATTTTCTAAGTGAATTTCCAAACATAGGTTCGGGTGGAGCCTTATCATTTAGTTCTGTCAATCATCATTACAATGCCTTATACTACGGGGCCGTTGAATATTTGAATCTGATTGGCTGACGAATGTTCTGAGGTGTGCAATTATTTTCTGGGAAATGCACAGTGAACTTCACGAGTTATCACTTACATATAATTAGCTGAAGTATGAAAATGCTTATTTGGCGTGCTGTCCGGGGAAGGGCTCCGAGCTTGGGAATGGCCCGAACCTAGAGTACCCCCCTCCCCGTATAGTTGTAAGATGAACTCGAAGTGAGGAGATGGGGTGGAGGAGGGATGCTGATAAACCGTCAATGGGTAGAGGTAAGTAAGCTGTATTTATACTGTGGTGTTGATTAACTTGATTATGCTCCACCGGTGTTGATTAGGCTAAGTATCTGATGCGCTCCTCTCGAACCTTGTTAATAAAACATAATGTAGTCCCAGGCAGCTCTCCTGACCGCATTACATTTCCAAATCACTTCGCATAGTAAAGCTGTAATAATGGAAATTACAGGACTAACAAAAACCATATGATGATTTTCCGAAAGTAAATACACATGACATTTCTAACTAGCGAGGTAATAACAGCGCGGTTTAGAGACGCTGCTGCAGCCTTATTCACACAAGCTATCTGTCTCTCTCATGTTTGCGCTGTCTCTCTCGCTCTCTTTATTAATAACTGCATTAGAATGCTATCAACGACTCATGCCTCCATTACCAACTTTAAAATGATGTGTTGGAACTAGCAAAAGAGGCGTTGGATGAGATGCGGAAGAAATAATTCTACTCACAATAGCGAAGTACAAAAACCGGACAAATCCCTTTAAATATATAATCTGATCGATGTCTTGAGGTGTGGTAACCGTAGTATAAGCGGAATAATTGACTCTGGGCTGTTAAATTATTGTAAGAATAATGCACACTCGAGGTGTAACACTCCAAAACCACCTCAGGTGTGCATTATTTGTCTAATAATTCAATAGCCGTCGTCAATTATTCCTTAAATATAATCCAGCAGTCATTGTGCTATCTCAGCGACAATTCTTCCAGCATCCCTCCACCTCCCCATCTCCTCCTCTATTCCTGTTATTCTCCTTCTATGTAGTACTGAATTGGGGGGGGGGGGACTCTGAGCTCAAGCAGAGACTCATGTTAGATCCAACATAGAGGACAGCAAGCCAAGTGCATTTACCAGTAACCATCAGGACTGGATGGGCAGGCAAATTCGTGAATTTAAGAATAAAATTATGATTATTTAATATTCCCAAAAATACAGTATTTTTATATAGATAGTTCTTAAGACAAAACTTAAGAAGAATTCAAATTCTTGAATAGAACATTGTTTAAAAATCTTCTTAAAGTTAATATATTTTTTTTAGCAGTCATTAATGTAATATATATATTTTTTCTTAATAAGAGTGGCTTCATCACCACTGAACTGTGTCAGAAAATGACAGCCATACAAAACACATAGAAAACAAGTGTGTAGAGGAGTTTAATCTAGTGATTTTACTTACAGGTTTACAGTCACGTGAACTGGTGTAAGTGCACTTCTCAGTGCTCTTCTCAGTCACAGGCGAGCCATCAATTTCACGACAGGTAACATTTTCACATTTGTGCATGCGGACTTCTCCAACCTGACAACAGACAGACAGACTCAATGAGGATTGAAAAACAGAGCAATTCATTGTCTGATGAACTAAAAGAATTAAGACATGTTTACAAATGTACCCTCATCATATATGTGTTGTTGTCTTCCGTGTAAGTACAGTTCTTTGGTACACATCTTCCACAGCACTCTTCTTCTTGTTTCACATATTCAGAGCCCTTGAGTGCAAAAATAATTTTATTCAGTGGCACCTCTATACTACATGGTTAAGTCACATCTTTTTATTGAAACATGAACAACCAGTCAGTAAACAAACTGATGTGTCTCACAAAGCTAAAATACACAACAACAGTGATTCCTAGTTCATTTCAAATAGTATATAATCAAAAACTTACTCGCAGTTTAGTAAGGAAACTTACTAAAGGGCTTCAGTTAACCCTTTGAATGATTAATTGGTATTCTGATTCAAACCACTGTCTTACCAGTAGGTTCATGACTCTTTTGTGAATAATTTTGATTGACTCATTTGTACATGAATCAGACATAACTGCTCATGCTGCATGTTTGTTCGTGCATTTAGGCAACATTGGTGTGCACTCTAAAGTAATTTGTAATTAACTAACTGCACCTCATGAGATGATTTATGATAAAAGCACTTGAAGAAGCACACATGGTTTGTGACTGTTGTCAACAACGAGTAGATTTTAAATTTTTGTTAGAAAGCTGGATTTTTTTCACATTTATGGCCATTTTAGTCACAGTATGGAGCCCTGTGAGAGAGAATGCACAGAGAGTATAGCTAAATGCGAGATCTTGTGACATCAGTCCCAGTAATCAGTAAGAAGAATCAGGATGAACGTCACTGGTCAGTGAGCCACAATGTCACTGGTAAACAAGATGGCAATATCACCACTCTAAAATCATCAGCATAGTACTTCAGAAAGTGACAGCCATACAAAATACAAGTGTGTCATGTGTGGAGTTTCGGCTAGTGATTTTTTTACGTACAAGTTTACAGTCAATCTGCCCCAAGAAAGTGCACTTCTTAGAGCTCTTCTCAGTCACGAAGGAGCCGTTAATTTGACGGCAAGTAATAGTTTCACATGTGTAACGGCGGACTTCTCCAACCTAACAAAAAGACAGACTATTTTGAAGAACAGAGCACATTCACTGGTTGATGAAGTGAAGAAAATTAAAACAAATATAAAAACTTGATACAAAAATTCTAATTTAAAGCCCTTGCTTTAATTTAGTCTTTCGTTTATAATTAATTATTACGGGGAAAAAATGAACCTAGCAGCTCACCTTGAACTCTGTGTTATTGTACACACAGACATCTTTAGGCACTAAAAAGTTAAAAAATAAACAGTTTAGGAAATTGCTTCTAGAGAAACTTCACCCAAAAATAAAAATTCTGTCATCATGGAACACAAAAGGAGAAATTATGAAGAATGCACTTTCAAAATCCTAGTCAATCATTTCAACTTGATTCACAAAACTGACCGATACAAACTGACCAGCTTTGCCTTTCATTTTCTAACACCACATAGTTAAACGGGTATGAAATGATGTGATAAAAAGTTAATGATAAGAGACATATGTTTTCGATATGAGCCATTCTTTTAAGAAGTTGCAGTTTTCTTAGAGGAAAAAAAGATTCATTTAATTTCATGGTAAAAATGCCTTTTTTGGTCAATAAAAAAGGTTTTGGACAAACAATAATGATATCTGAGTAGGAATCAGTAAGAACATTTGAGACTTACTGCAGGAACAGGAACTGGCCGTTTTATTTAATGCTAACTGAAATCCCACATCACATTTCTTCATAAGACATTGTTCCAGATCGCAAACTGAATGGGTGAAGAACATTTAAATTAATATCATTGAATGTTCTGTAACATTGTTGTGTTTATGGATATTATAAGGTCAAAGTGGAAGAAATATCAAGTGGTTACATAATCATTTGACATCAGCATGTTCAAACTACATCAGCCATTTAAGTTTAAATGTCCTTTAAGTCCTTTTTTATTGTTATTGCCCACGTAATGTTGGTAATTACTATCAACTTGTACTATGTATTCATTGTCACGGCTGAGAATCTTTTGATCAGCAATATCAATGCACATTCATCAGATTTATTTGATTCTTGATAAATTCTTGATGACTTACCACAAGTTGGACAGCAGTTTACAACAGTTTTTATATATCCGTCAGGACAGGGCATTTCAGTTGGACATTTTACTAGCTCTTTCAAAGTAATGCCAGGATTTACACATTTATACGAGAAACACTCAAATGTCCACGTGTCCCCAGGCTGCAGAAAAAGAAATAAGCTGAAAAATCGTTTTGGTAATTTTTGTTTTAATTGTGAAAATGTGTGACTTCTCTGATTAAAATGAGTTAACTTTTTACCCTCTGCAGTAGCTAACTAAGAGCAAACTAGCAAAGAACAGCCTGACAGTGACAGCTAAGATGTTTTAAGCCCATAGTACTGCTGTATCATTGTTTCTTTTTGCAAGGCACACTTTAAATTACAGTGACATACCTTTCTAGGTAATCCATCAGGGCCAATGCAATCTGCAAAGAAAAGACAAAAACAACAACAACAAATATGACAAGGTGCATTAAATTAACAAAAACAGAAAGTAAATGAAGAAACACTTCTTACCGCAGTATGATGTACACTTATCTGATGTCATATTAACCCGATATTGGCCATCAGGACAGTAACAACCTTCCACTACAGTTTGGTTACAATCACTGCTGTGACATTCTTTCTCTGTATACATATCATTGTATCTAGTTGAAAAAAAGTAGAAAAAAAGTAGAGATTTGTCTTAATAATATCTTAATGACTGCTAAAATTGCTCTTATTAAAGATAATTATTGTATTTTATGGTGATGAACTGATGAGCTTTATTACGATGTACTGCAGGATTTTTCCACTTCAGGTCCACATGCTTTGTAGATTTTGGGACTTGGACATTTCAATTCTTTAACAGAAATCAATGGCAAGATTTATGGCCCTTTCAGATACAATACAGAGTAGGTGGCCAACCAGAATGTGCTTTCTACTGTCGCGAGCGCCGCTGCCACCATGTCTGCAAAGTGCATTTGCAGCTTTTGACAGCTGCGTGGTGCTTTAACCACAAGTTATCAAACAAATGCATTAAAGCACTTTTTCGCAAATAGCCATCAGCTTTGCCTCACAGCTGTGTTGCATTTGATGGCTACAGTCAAAAGGAATAAAAGAAAACCACTGTAGTTAAATATTAAATTTGAACAGATGAAAATTTAGTAGGCCTACTTAAAAGTTATTTGCGTTTCACAAATTCAAGCAAGATAAATGTCAAGTCTATTAGCCTATGCATACATTTACTCTAATATTCTAAAACTATAATTATTTGTACAATAATGTTTAACTTAATCTGCTTTGTATGAGAGTCATGCATCCGTTTAATCTTGATCAAGAACAACTAATGATCAGTCATTTGGAGCGACATCAGCGTTAGATCACTTTAAAATGTCAAATAGCCTTCGATTTACATGTTATATATAACTGCATCCTTCTCTGTTGTATTCGATTTTGTGAACTGGTTCAAGAAGAACTGGTTAAATCAAATGATTCGTTTGCGAACCGAACATCACTACACTTCAGTGAACGCGCTCACAACAGACCCGGAAGAGAAGACAATGCTGAATAGAGTCATAGTTTTTGCTATTTTTGGACCAAAATGTATTTTCGACGTATTTAGTTAATGTCAGTTAATGTATTTAACTGACCCTCTGATGTCACATGGACTACTTTGATGATGTTTGTCTTACCTTTCTGGACATGGACAGTATACCGTACACACACTTTCAATGGAGGGACAGAAAGCTCTCGGACTAAATCTAAAATATCTTAAACTGTGTTCCGAAGATGAACGGAGGTCTTACGGGTTTGGAACAACATGAGGGTGAGTCATTAATGACATAATTTAAATTTTTGGGTGAACTATCACTTTAATGTGACTATAGTGCCAAAATATGTGTTAGAACTAGGCCTAGCCTATAACATGCAACAATAAGCCACCTTCTCAATTGTTTTATTTTTTATGGCATAATTCACATACACTGTAGCCTTAAATGTAATCTATACAGTTAATGTCCAAAAAAAAAATTCTACGATTTCTAGTTTTTCATGTCTCAACTTTATCCTATTATTCTTGTATTTATTATTATTATTATTATTTATTTATTTATTTATTTTTAATGGTGTGAGTCAGAGAAAATTGCAACACGAATAAAGTCTCATGACCGTGCAGTCTTGCACACATTGATATGTATGCTTGTACGGTGGACCAACGGCCAAGGTCAGGATTTTTCATTCAAAAACTTTCTTTAGCCTGTATATTGAATTAAATGCCCTTAATACAACATAAGGAAACTGTGTGGGTTTTAATGTTTTCATAATGAATGTTTAATAACCATAACATGCAGTAAGAGCCTTTGTGTAAATTACTTTTTTTATGCAGTAGGCTGCAGCCTATACGACTATCTCACGTTTGGAAATTAACTTTCTTAAAATTAATTTAAAATTAATTTTCTAATGATTTTTAAGGTTGTTATTATATTATATTATAAATTCATTTTTGTTTTATTTTGTTATTTGTTCTCCGTTTACAAAACAAATATAATTTCTGTCAGTTTGCAAACTGTCCCTTTGTATGGAAGCATATGGGTAGCATTATTCAATTTGGAATGTAATATGCAAAATGACAATGCAATATGTAAAATGACAATGCATTTCTGTATTTACATTTACATTTTCCAATACATTTGTGCAACGTTTGGTGCAAAATGAAAATGAAAATTAAATTACATAATTTTCATTTGCCATTTCATACACCAGTTTTAATATGTAAAATGAATTCTAATTTGAATGCTTTATAAGTTGCAAAATTAAAATGAAAATGTATTACAGAAATGATTAGATATGTATAACATGTTCAAGCAAAAAATGTGGCAAAATGATCATTTACATGCTATTTTTCTTAAATGCATTAACACTCACATTCAAGACACTTACAATTGCATTTTCATTCAATGTCCCGCAATGAATGTAGCAAAATTCAATGTGCACATTGAAAATGCATTCCAAGCCGATCACGTCTCCGCCCCCTCCCGCCAATGTCAATCACTGCGTGAACAAGGCGGGGCTTGCAGAAGGTCAAGAGACTCAAGACTCAAGAAGAGGATTCAAGTGAGAGAACATGGACAAGACCGTTGGTCCGTATACGTTTTGATCATTTCGGTTTATGGCTTCAATATTTCATTAGCACTTGTGGGCGGAGCTGAAACGCTGCTTTCATCTGATTGGTCGAATCTCTCCACCTTCAGCTCGGTCTTTTCATTCTTTCAGGCAGAATAAGAGTCAGTGCGAGTGAAGCACTGTAATGTCTGAAACTACATTCACTGTTAATTAGCATATTTGAATCAGATGTAGCTGGGCACATAATTTGTGTTGCTGCGACTTGCAAGAGACCCCGTTAAATTATTTCTAGGTTGTATACTGTATTGTATAAATATTGTCCCACTGATAAAAACAGTGCAAATAGTTCTGTCTCCTTGGATAACAGTGAAGTGGAAATAAATATAGTTAAATTTATGAAATAAAATTAAATAGGATTTTTTTGGGAAGGTACGTCTGGCCAGTTATACAGCAACATGAGTCTGAAGATCTGAGCTGAATTTGGTGAAACATTAAAGTTCTAGTCTTTGTCAATTACTCTCATAATAAATAATAATAATAATGTTACCCGTATTTTTCGGTAGAAGTTGCATCAGTCCAAAAATACGTCATGACGAGGAAAAAAACATATATAAGTCGGACTGGACTATAAGTCGCATTTATTCAGAACCAAGAGAAAACATTACCGTCTACAGCCGCGAGAGGGCGCTCTGGGGTAGGCTACAGGAGCACTGAGCAGCATAGAGCTAATTTTACTATTTTTATTTCAGAAATGTAACTATATTAATTTTTACAATTATTTATTAATGTCACACACACATACCTAGTGCCTTATGACTTAAAAGATGAGAGTGGTACATTTTACAGACATGGAACTGTTCAGTCTATTATTGATTTTTATTTCCACTTCACTTTTATCCAAAGAGAGAGAACTATTTGCACTGTATTTATCAGTGGGACAATATTCATACAATACTACAACCTAGAAATAATTTGCAGGTCTCAGCAGCACGAATTATGTGCCCAGCTACATCTGATTCAAATATTATGCTAATTAACAGTGAGCGGTGGTTTCAGATATTACAGTGCTTCAAACGCACTGACTCTTATTCTGCCTGAAAGAATGAAAAGGCCGAGCTGAAGGTGGAGCAATTCGACCAATCAGATGAAAGCAGCGTTTCAGCTCCGCCCACAAGTGCGAATGAAATATTGAAGCCATAAACCGAAATGATCAAAACGTACACGGACCAACGGTCTTGTCCATGTTCTCTCACTTGAATCCTCTTCTTGAGTCTTGAGTCTCTTGACCTTCTGCAAGCCCCGCCTTGTTCACGCAGTGATTGACATTGGCGGGAGGGGGCGGAGACGTGATCAGCTTGGAATGCATTTTCAATGTGCACATGGAATTTTGCTACATTCATTGCGGGACACTGAATGAAAATGCAATTGTAAGTGTCTTGACTGTGAGTGTTAATGCATTAAAGAAATATAACATTTAAATGATCATTTTGCCACAGTTTTTGCTTGAACATGTTATACATATCTAATCATTTCTGTAATACATTTTCATTTTAATTTTGCAACTTACAAAGCGTTACAATTAGTATTCATTTTACATATTAAAACTGGTGTATGAAATGGCAAATGAAAATTATGTAATTTAATTTTCATTTTCATTTTGCACCAAACGTTGTACAAATGTATTGGAAAATGTAAATGTAAATACAGAAATGCATTGTCATTTTACATATTGCATTGTCATTTTGCATATTACAACCCAAATTGAATATTGCTACCCTTATGCTTCCATACCTTTGTGCCGCCTGGCTGTATTTTCGGGAACAACTTTAACACGCGGATGACTTGCAGTTAATGCCATGGCCCTGTGGCAGCAGTACACACAGCAGCATTAGGCATTTTGGTTGGCTACCAACTGTATATTATAATATCATGAATTACAACAGTGAAAGCACAATCAAATGCATACACACAATACACGTTAATGTTACTACAATCATGAGTGCTTTTGTGAGTTTACCACATAGCCCTTTGGGGACAAGTGAGCTTCTCCAGTCCACACAGATAGAGTTCTGGCCACATAGATGTGCATAGGCCTCCATACTAGCACAGGCAAAAGACTCATTTCTGTTGAATACGTCAAGTTTACATGCCTCGTAATATTCCCAGTAGGCAACGGCATTATGGCAGCTGTTAAACACACTTTGAACAAAATCCAAAACCCCCAAAAAATCAATTTCACTGATCTTAATCGAGAATAATTAAACAAAAACAGGTGACTTCGCCTTACTTGGTCTTGAAGATTTCACAGATATTTGGAGGTGTAGTTGGAGTTGGATATGTCGGAGTAGGTCGAGTTATTTCACAGTCTGGGGGGACCATTGAAAACTTCTGCATGTTCTCACATGTTTGGTTAATTGTTCCATTAGGAAAACTGCATTCATTTATGGTGCTGTTGCCACAATATCCTACAAATTATAAACAGAATTAAAAAAAAAAAATAGATGCACAAGTCAAATTGCATATTTTTTAGCTGCAAAGAATGAGGATGAAGAAGGACAAATTCAGCAATAATCAATAAATACTCAGGTTGAGCCATCAGATAAAGAATTTAGTTACTCTTTTAAGAAAATTAATTAAGTAACAAAACATTTTATTAATCTTATTGAGGGTGGTTTTCTAATTAAACTGAGTTGTATTAAAAGTATGCTTCAGTCAAGGCATGTCAAACTTCATTGATATTTCAATTTTGTCATACAAAATCTACAAATTACTTTCTTTTATTATGTAAAACCTCTATTAATGCTCAGTTGCATTTGCTACAGAATGAGATTGGTACTCACCACATGATCCCCGCGTATTATTATGGAAGTAGGAGAATGGGAGTCTGATTTGGATGTATGAATCACTAACTATAATCTGAGTGTTGATTTCAGAGATGTTTAGAGTCACTTTTATGTCAGTAGTGGTGATGATGATGTTATCGGTTATATATGTTGGATTCTTCTCTTCATCATTAACATAGACCTAAGGGAAATATTTATGATAAAAGATGTAATACTATGTATTACATGAACTTTCTGTAGAGCAGTATTGCACTGTAAACTCATATTGGCACTTAAAAAAATAAGCCTTTTTAACATGCTTTTTGGATATTTTTAAATAGAGGTCTGCATTCCCTCAGTAACCACAGGACCTGACTGGCTTTTTCTGTAGTACAGTAATAAATCTCTGGACAGTACTTCTGTGATTTTTGGGTAAGAGTGGGTTTTGTGGGTCAGACTGTTCCCTTGTATTTAAAAAATTGTATATTCTATATGATAGAAAGTATAACGTATAAAGTTTATAAAGTATGTATAAAAAAAACTGTTGAGATTACTTGAAAAAGTAAGCCAACTTGGTGAGGTGAGTATTCTCAACAATAGATTTTTAATTCTACTCAATAAAGATACTTTGTTGAGCCAATGTAAATTTGTTTGTTCATGTAATGCTGATTTTCTTATTTTACTAATAGAACAATTCTTGTCACCACAACTGAAACAACATCTTACCATCAAGGTAATTCATATTTTTCTGTTTCCTTGAGCAAAAAAAATAAAAAATTCACCATATTATCAGATTTATGATTATTTACAAATGATAAACACGAAAAGCTAAATTAGTTTAATAAGCAGACAATATTGTCTTTGTTTGCAAGACAATTTACGACTTAGTTTCAACAATATTAAATTATTTATTCAGAAAACTGTTTGACTAGTTTGGGCAACATTTGGGGTAATTTTGTTGGTCTGACAATTTTTTTGTAGTTTAAAGAATTGTTTTTTTTCTTTTTTTTTTTCTTTGAGACTCAAAGGGTTTCTTAAACAGTAAAATGAGCAATTGCATTTCATACAGTGTAGTTGAGTACACAACTATGCACGCACACAGCAATGCATGCATCAAATAAGATGATCATCTGAACAGACTAAGCAGATTGTCTATTAGAATAACAAACCAAAGCATGAACACACTGTCATCTGTGTGGGGGATCTAAATTGCCTTTAACAGTCAGATAAAAACTGGAGCAAGATTAAAAATCCAGTGCAGACCTAGTTTTAAATGCTTAGCAAGAGAATGTGAGATTTTATGAACAAATTTGTCTGAATATACTTACATGGACCACTTTATTTTTGTCGCTTGCCAGCGTGATATTGTAGGATTTGTATTTCACAATTACATACTCTGGACAAGCAAGATGTTTTATAGGATCACAATAATAGTTTTTAACATCGACACTGATATTGTATTTTGGGATGATTTCTTGGAACAAAATATAAGTGCAGTTTCCTTGGATAGCATAGTAATGCCCATCAAAAGTTCTGTAATGAGTGTCAGCCCAGGTCATGCACGAACCTGTTGGCACAGAAGACAAGTTAAATATAAGTTAAATATAAAAACAAGAATTCAATATAATGCACTGACAATGCCATTTTAGATAGCACATTTAAAATCAATAATAATAAATATAATAATAATAATATGATATAAACTCACATTGACACTCATACTTATAGCAGCAGCCATTGTTATAATACACCTTAACAGGATCCGCTCTGTCAAAACATTCAGGTATTGCAGTTATCGGGTCACAAGGTACAGGTTCTGAGATTACTTTTCCACCTTTGCATGTTTTGAAAATAGTGCATTTATCTGTCTGCTATAAATAAAAGAGTAAAATTGATGATGAAAGGTTAATAAAACACAGCATTATTTTTGCATTCAAAGTAACAAAATAATACAAAGCAACCACAATTTTAACTCATTTAAACTGGTATGTATGTGAGAAATAGTATGTGAGAATAGTTTCTAGCTTCTCTTATTACCGTGTCGAATAGAATATCTTCCACAATATTACAGGAGGAGTTGCAATAAATATAGCACTGATCATTTAGATGGTGAATTGTTGACCCTATAATTATAATCAAAGATTTGCAAAGGAATAAATAATTAGAGTTTAGAAGTTAAAAAATTGTTTAAAAATCATGACAATTTCAATGTGACTATAAACAGAGCTGGGTAGTAACGGATTACATGTAATCTGGATTACGTAATCAGATTCCAAAACTCAAGTTGTAATTAGAGTAAACTAGTTTTTAAAATACTCGTAATCAGACTACAGTTACTTTTTATGGATTACATGATTACATATTATTTGCACAATGGTAATAAGTCGTTCACAATTCATTGATTCTTCTAAGTTTCTTTTTTTTAAACCTTCATATTTTTCCAAATAAACCTGCCGCTTATATACATTCGTGATTCTTTGAGTTTTTCCAGCGGAGAGGGGTAGGGATGTCAGAATCATGCTCAGAATAAATGAGCAACAAGATCATGGAAATTGGAGGGGAACACAGCGTGACTGAACATCACTGGATGTTCAGACATCATTTCATTTTTAAAGAAAGACACGGGAAAAATTTCACTATTCAGTGTAAACTCTGACTACCAAGGTCCCAATTTGCTGTCCACAGAAATCTTTTTAGGGCAGCACAATTTGGCGAGAATGATTGTGATTTTATTACTTTCAGTGTAAACAGTGACTAATAATGGATAATGTATTGATAGTATCAAGATCGCGTCAGTTGAGGCTCATGCAGCCGGTCTGACTCGCGGAGAAATCAACACTAGAAGCACAACAGCATGAACAAACATACTGAAAAAGGGCGCCAAGATGGCGTCTGTGTAGCTAAACCGTTTCTGTCTCGCATAAACATTTGTGCAAAACTTAATCTTTTTTTTCCTTCCTTGATTTTTTGCTTAATTCTACAAGTGACTTTATGTTTTGAATGACTCTACAACGTTTTTAAACTGGAATTGAGAATATTTGCCTTTTGGGACTGTTAGAATTGAACGTCTGTCGCGGCCTGCAGAGTGCGTTGATTGAAACTCGCGCTGCCGAAACATAACCTGAGACAAATGGAAGGAATGGCGGAGAGTGTGAAGCGTGTGCATGGTTATGCTAAACCCACTCCCGACGTCGAAGAGGATTTAAACATGGATTGTTTATCTTCAGACACCCCGATCAACAGCCCTCTTCCGAAGATACGACGGCAGGTATCCGAGCCCTTAAATACGGATATACTAAATGATATACTGAAGGCGATTGAGAGGCTGGGAAAAAAGCAAGATGATTTCATGGAGAAGTTACTGGACATTGAAAGGTCTGTTGCATCCAATTCGAACCTGATATCTCAACTCGCCACCAAAGTTGATTCAGTGACCGTCAAAACGGAGAGGGCTGTAACTAAAACTAACGAACTAGGTGTTCAAGTAGCGGCCGTGATCAATGAAAACAACCAACTGTGGGAAAAAGTTGACGAACTGGAGGCATATAAAAGAAGGTGGAATTTGAAAATATCTGGTATTCCGGAGGAGACGGGAGAAAACGTGAAAATGATCGCAATGGATATTTTTTCTCAAATCTCGCCGGGATTGAGAGACGTTCTTCAGACTTCCATTGATGTTGCACACAGAATCGGGCCGAAAGCGGGAGGCGCGAGCCCACGGCGGATTATTGTGCAGTTTTTGTCACGCACTCATCGGGATCGCATATGGATGGACGCGAAAAACTCTGAAGTCCTCAAACAGAAAGGCATCAAAATAACAGAAGATCTGACACAACGGGCGAGGGACGCACGGAATAAACTGTGGCCGCTGGTAAGTCAAGCCAGGAAAGATGGAAAACGAGCTGGATTCAAGGGTTCGGCTGCCATTATTGATGGAAAGAAGATTACAGCGGATAATATGTGAATCATATTAACGCCTCTATCCTTTTTTGGCCAAAAAAGTGACATTGAATCTACAAGTATGACTTTAAAGTAAACTCTTGCTAAGATGGTGTCCTTTTTGTTTTCTCATAGCATTTCTTTTTGAATGTTGGCCTGATTAGTTTTATAGGTTTGGATATTCTCTAATCCATTGATGCTTGATATGGAAGGTTAAAGAGATAAGTTTTGCACTTTGTTCCTTCTCGCATAGTTAACTTTTTTGCCCTCTAGGGCAGATTGTTCTCTTTTTTTGTGTGTGTTTGTTTTCTGTTCAAATGTCATTTAACTTTTCTTGTTTCTCTCTTAATGTTCGGGGGATTCGCGATCTTACTAAACGAAAAGCTTTATTTTTATTTTGTAATTCTAAAAGAAGAGATGTTTATTTTCTACAAGAAACTCATTCTAGTGTTAATGATGAGTCTTTTTGGTCAGCACAGTGGGGAGGTAAAACTTTATTTTCACATGGGTCTACTCATTCAGGGGGAGTTGTAATTTTATTTAACCATAATTTTAGTGGTAAAATTCTTGAGTCACACTTCTCTTTAGAGGGCAGATGGATAATAGCTGTTGTTCAATCTGGAGAAGCTGTTATTATTTTATGTAATGTATATGGCTTTAACAGTTCTAGCTTAAATCATATTCTTTTCCAATCTTTATCTACAAAATTACTTGCTTTAAATTTGAAATTTCCTTCAGCAGCATTCATTGTGGGAGGGGATTTTAATGAAGCCCCTGATCTGCATTTAGATAGATTCCCTCCAAGACTTAATGTTAATCACCTTAATTTAGTTATAAGTGATTTTTGTAGCAGCCTTTCCTTGTTGGATGCTTACAGACACGTCCATGGAAACAGTATCTCGTCGTTTACATGGTTTAAAGCAGACATGTCTCAAAAATCTAGAATAGACCTTTGGCTTATATCTGACCGGCTAGTTTCTTTTAATAGCTCCTGTACTATTTCTCCTGCCCCTCTAACTGACCATGCCTGTATCGATCTTGAAATATCTGAGCTTCGTAACAGTTCTCAGAGACGACCAGGATACTGGAAGATGAATACTTCGTTTTTGCAACTTCCTACATATTGTTCAGGTATTAAAAATATTATTGAAAAATGTAAAGTTAATTCAGATTCTGCTATTGCAAAGTGGGAATTTTTTAAATATGAGTCCCGAAAATTCTCTATAAAGTTTGGTAAACAACTTTCTAAGGCAAAGGAGTCAAGAAGCTCTGCGATCATAAAAGAAATTAATAATATTTTATGTATGCCATCTCCCAGTGAACAAGACAAGGAGAAGTTGTATTTATTGAAGGAAGACCTTGATGTTCTTTATGCAGAAAAGGCCAAAGGTGCATTCATCAGATCAAGGGCAAAATGGCTTGAATTTGGAGAAAAGAATTCTACATATTTTTTTAATTTAGAAAAAAGAAGAGGTGAATTAAAAAGGATTACAACCCTTAATATTAATGGTAATCTCACTTCTGAGGAAGGCAAGATTTCAAAATTTGTATCTGACTTTTATCAACGACTGTATACTTCTTCCTTTCATTCTGAATTTTCTAATACATTTTTCTTGAATGTGGATCCTTTTATTCCAGCTATAAGTGAAGATAGTCATGCTGTTTGTGAGGGAGAAATAACTATGGAAGAACTGGACATTCTAATTACAAAGACCCCATTTAATAAGAGTCCGGGCCCTGATGGGTTACCGTTTGAATTTTATCGATCATTTTGGAGTGAAATAAAAGATTTAATCTTAGACTTTTTCAAAGAATGTTTAGATCGAGGGGAATTATCTGCATCGATGAAGCAAGGTCTTATTACGTTAATTCCTAAACCAAATAAAGACAAAAAATTTTTAGATAATTGGCGCCCTATAACATTGCTTAACTCTGATTACAAAATATTAGCTGCAGTATATGCTAGGAGACTAAAACCCTGCTTAGAAGAAGTTATCTCTCTCACACAATCTGGCTTCATGAAAGGTCGACACATTTCAAATAATATTCGTCTTGTTTTGGATCTTTTAGATTACTCTGAGTTGGTTAATGATGATGCACTAATCTTGTTCTTAGATTTCTACAAGGCATTTGATACAGTAGAGCATGCCTTTATGTATGATGCCTTAAGACGATTTGGCTTTGGTCCAAAATTTGTGAAAACTGTACAGACTCTGTATAAAGACATCAATAGTAATGTATCCTTGTCTAGTGGGACTTCACCACGGTTTGTCATTGAGAGAGGCATCAGGCAAGGCTGCCCTATTTCTCCTTTTTTGTTTCTGTTGGTTGCAGAGCTTCTTAATCTTTATGTAGTGAATTGTTCGAAAATTGAAGGCATCCAAATAGCAGACCGCACTATTTTAACCAGTCAACTGGCAGATGATACATGCATATTCCTGAAGGATAAAAGTCAAGTCCCCATTATATTAGAGGCTTTAAAACTTTTTTCACATGCCTCTGGCCTTTCTGTTAATCAGAATAAATCTGAGATTATGACAATTCACCCTTCTGCTATCCCAGACATATGTGGAATTAAGGTAAAAGAAAAGGTTAGGTACCTTGGCATTATAATCAATAAATGTCCACATGAAAGACTTGAAAATAATTTTTCTACGTGTTTACATAAAGCAAAGATGGTTTTTAATTGCTGGTCTCAGAGAAACCTGTCTATCCATGGATGTGTTCTGCTTTCCAAGGCTGAGGGAATTTCGAGGCTGGTATACCCGGCTCTCTCTTTGTACGTAAATTCTAAAATGTGCTCCGATATTGATAGGGCCATATTTAAATTCATTTGGAAAAATAAGACTGAATATATAAAAAGAAAAACGATTATTAGAACTCTTTCAGAGGGTGGGCTTAATGTTCTTGATTTCAGTACTCTTAATACCATTTTTAAAATCAATTGGTTGAAACATTGCTTGGCCCATAATGATTCTATATGGTTTTATATCCCCAATTTGTTTTTTGAAAAGTGTGGTGGGTTAAACTTTTTATTATCATGTGACTTCAAATGTAGTAAACTTCCCATCAAATTATCTAATTTTCACAAGCAATCACTAGATGCATGGAAAATAGCCTTTAAACACAATTTCTCCCCTCACAAGTGTATAATATGGAATAACCAACATATATTATCTAAAAGGAAAAGTATATATAAAAAAGAATGGTTTGATAAAGGAATTATTTTTATTTCTGACTTACTAAATTGTAATGGTGAGATATATACTTATCAACAATTTCTTGCTCTCTCAGGGATTGAATCTACATGCAGAGATTACAATGTGGTTGTTAAAAACATCTCCATTAAATTGCTTCAGCTTGTGAAAGCGCATCTCAGCTACAACCCAGTGTTACGGCAAACTCCTAAACTTGTTATTGGGGGTGTTCATATTTTGGATATGAAGTGTAATAACTCTTACATCAGAAAGTGTCTTAATCAAGATATCAGCTGTTACCCTAAAGCAATTCTGAAATGGAAACAACATTTTTCTTCTATACCTTCAATTGAGATAATCTGGTCAGCAAGTAATGCATTTTTACTGCCAAATAAGGTTAAGGAAACTCATTTTAAAATATTACACAGGTATTATCCGTGTAATGTATTTCTTAGTAAATTTATAAAAGACTTCTCGCCACAATGTTGTTTTTGTAATCTTGAATCTGAAACGCTTATACACTTATTTTATAAATGTAAACACTCTGAAGACTTTTGGAAGCAGGTATCTATGATGGTTTTTGATACATTCTACAAAATAATCAGAATAGATGAGGCTATGATCTTCTTCTTGGACTGTAATACTGGCTCAAATATAATTGATAACACATTAAAGTTAATAATTCTTCTTGGGAAGTTTCATATACATAAAGCTAAAGTAATGTCTATAACACCCTCCTTTAATTTTTTTTGTAAAGATCTTAAAATATTCCATGACTCATTGAATTCAAACACTAGAAATAAGAAATGCGTAAAAACATCTCTTCTGCTGAAAAAAATTATTTGTAGAATTTAACTCTTATTCTTTCTAATGTAAGATCTGTTATATGTTTTCCCCAATGTATGTTTGTCTTATGTTTGATGTAAATTGTCATTGTTACTTTCAAAATTGAATAAAAAAAAAAAAAAAAAAAAAAAAAAAAAAATGAACAAACATACTAGAAAAAAATCTAAATATTCTGTATAATACGTGCAACATCACACGGAGTGATGTTTTCCCGACTTTCAGCTCGATTGCAAATGTGATATTGATTTTATACATCTTCAGTTAAATAAACAAGTAATGTTAACTGACTTACATTTTAGAGACATTGTGGATCGATTTTACTTAATTTCAAACAAAAATAATTCTAAGCAAAGCCACGGCAGAACAGTCGCGCATCTCCGAGCAACACACAACAGTCTTTCATTACTAAATGATTAATTTTCAGTTTGAGTCAATGATTCAGTGAACCTTTTATAAAAACGGTTACTTGCTTCATTTGTTGAATGAATCAGGCATTTGAACGAATCAGTTGAATCAATGATTGACTCATTAAGACAGTGACTTGCCACCACCTTTTGGTGGTTTAATTTCATTTTAAAAGTATCATTGCATTTTTCCAACATTTCATATTTTGTATGTCAAAAAAAGTAAAACGTTAATCTAATAACATTATTTATGCATTTGGACAGATGGAGTTTGTTGATACTTATTTCATTTTAATAATATCAACTATAATGTCTTATTAGTGTAACAGCAATCAATTTAAGGCAAATTAAAAAAAAATATGCAGATTAAAGTAATACCTGATAGAGCACTGATGAGACCGTTTCAGAATAAATTACATTTGTGCAAAAAAAAAAAAAACTTTTTTTTTACTCTGACAAGTGAATGATTGATTGATTGATGTCAAAAAATTATGTCGAGCCCTGTGTTAGCACTGTTATTGTTCTGAGTTTCATCTTCTTAAATATTCATTTTTGTAATGTTGTTATTGTTTGTCTTTTTCTCATTGTTACTATGCACTTAAAATTGTTTGAGATGGATAGAAATGTCATCGCTGTGTGAGTTTAGTCTTTTTCAAAATTCCTGTTTGCAATGATGTTTTCTATTGATACAGTCTTATTCACGTCTGTTTTTTTTTATATTCTACCTAGTAGTGATATTGCTGTGAATTTCATGTTTTTCAATATTGGTTTTCTAAATTTACTTTATTATAAGTAAATATGCTTTAAAATCATAAAATGTGCTTTTTTTCAGTGTTACTAGCAAACACTAACAGCAGGGTACATTAGTGTTAGTATTTTGTAAGTATTAACTGTCCATACATTACACTTGAAAAAGAACCTATTATGGCTCTTTTTGGTGAATTAAATGTATACATTTTTAAATATATTTTCAAAAAAGTACAAGATTACGCTAACTGAATATATGTGATATCAAATAAGGGTTAGTTTTTTAATGTAATCTGTAATCAGTAACTGATTACAATTAATAAGTAATCTACCCAGCTCTGACTATAAATCAATCTAATAAGCAACCTCATTTGGACTAAACAGACAAAAGAAACAAAGCAATACTCACCTGCTGCATAAATAACATTATTGTATTTGCAGAAACATTTGGGAGTTGTAGTAAAGGATGGTGTTGTTGTTTTGTTGTGCTGGGATCCAGGTGTTATGGAACTAAGAGGGGGCCCCGTGTGCACAATGAACCTTGTTGTAGATGGGGGTGTCACAGTGGTAGTGGTGGTAGGCACTGTAGGAGTCATAGGGCTGGCAGTGGAAGTCTCTGTAGTAGTAGATGATGGTGTCACAGTGCTAGTGGTGCTAGGCACTGTAGGAGTCGTGGTCGTCACTGTAGTAGTGGTAGAGCTGGCAGTGGAAGTCTCTGTTGTCGTAGATGGCGGTGTCACAGTGGTAGTGGTGGTAGGCACTGTAGGAGTCGTAGGCGTCACAGTAGTAGTTGTAGAGCTGGCAGTGGAAGTCTCTGTTGTCGTAGATGGCGGTGTCACAGTCGTAGTGGTGGTAGGCACTGTAGGAGTTGTAGGCGTCACCGTAGTAGTTGTAGAGCTGTGAGTTGAAGTCTCTGTTGTTGTAGATGGCGGTGTCACAGTGGTAGTGGTGGTAGGCACTGTAGGAGTCATAGGGCTGGCAGTGGAAGTCTCTGTAGTAGTAGATGATGGTGTCACAGTGCTAGTGGTGCTAGGCACTGTAGGAGTCGTGGTCGTCACTGTAGTAGTGGTAGAGCTGGCAGTGGAAGTCTCTGTTGTCGTAGATGGCGGTGTCACAGTGGTAGTGGTGGTAGGCACTGTAGGAGTCGTAGGCGTCACAGTAGTAGTTGTAGAGCTGGCAGTGGAAGTCTCTGTTGTCGTAGATGGCGGTGTCACAGTGGTAGTGGTGGTAGGCACTGTAGGAGTCGTAGTCGTAGAGCTGGCAGTGGAACTCTCTGTTGTCGTAGATGGCGGTGTCACAGTGGTAGTAGTGGTAGGCACAGTAGGAGTCTCTGTTGTCGTAGATGGCGGTGTCACAGTGTTAGTGGTGGTAGGCACTGTAGGAGTCGTAGGAGTCACCGTAGTAGTTTTAGAGCTGGCAGTGGAAGTCTCTATTGTCGTAGATGGCGGTGTCAGAGTGGTAGTGGTGGTAGGCACTGTAGGAGTAGTGGAGCTGGCAGTGGAAGTCTCTGTAATTGTAGATGGCGGTGTCACAGTGGTAGTGGTGGTAGGCACTGTAGGAGTGGTAGTCGTAGAGCTGGCAGTGGAAGTCTCTGTTGTCGTAGATGGCGGTGTCACAGTGGTAGTGGTGGTAGGCACTGTAGGAGTCCTAGTCGTAGAGCTGGCAGTGGAAGTCTCTGTTGTCGTAGATGGCGGTGTCACAGTGGTAGTGGTGGTAGGCACTGTAGGAGTCCTAGTCGTAGAGCTGGCAGTGGAAGTCTCTGTTGTCGTAGATGGCGGTGTCACAGTGGTAGTGGTGGTAGGCACTGTAGGAGTCGTAGAGCTGGCAGTGGAAGTCTCTGTAGTTGTAGATGGCGGTGTCACAGTGGTAGTGGTGGTAGGCCCTGTAGGAGTCGTAGGCGTCACCGTAGTAGTTGTAGAGCTCGCAGTGGAAGTCTCTGTTGTCGTAGATGGCGGTGTCACAGTGATAGTGGTGGTAGGCACTGTAGGAGTCGTGGAGCTGGCAGTGGAAGTCTCTGTTGTCGTAGATGGCGGTGTCACAGTGGTAGTGGTGCTAGGCACTGTAGGAGTCGTAGGCGTCACTGTAGTAGTTGTAGAGCTGGCAGTGGAAGTCTCTGTTGTCGTAGATGGCGGTGTCACAGTGTTAGTGGTGCTAGGCACTGTAGGAGTCGTAGGCGTCACCGTAGTAGTTGTAGAGCTGGCAGTGGAAGTCTCTGTTGTCGTAGATGGCGGTGTCACAGTGGTAGTGGTGGTAGGCACTGTAGGAGTCGTAGGCGTCACCGTAGTAGTTGTAGAGTTGGTAGTGGAAGTCTCTGTAATTGTAGATAGCGGTGTCACAGTGGTAGTGGTGGTAGGCACTGTAGGAGTGGTAGTCGTAGAGCTGGCAGTGGAAGTCTCTGTTGTCGTAGATGGCGGTGTCACAGTGGTAGTGGTGGTAGGCACTGTAGGAGTCGTGGAGATGGCAGTGGAAGTCTCTGTAGTTGTCGTAGATGGCGGTGTCACACTGGTAGTGGTGGTAGGCACTGTAGGAGTCGTAGTCGTAGAGCTGGCAGTAGAAGTCTCTGTTGTCGTAGATGGTGGTGTCACAGTGGTAGTGGTGCTGGGCACTGTAGGAGTCGTAGGCGTCACCGTAGTAGTTGTAGAGCTGGCAGTGGAAGTCTCTGTTGTCGTAGATGGCAGTGTCACAGTGGTAGTGGTGGTAGGCACTGTAGGAGTCGTAGTCGTAGAGCTGGCAGTGGAAGTCTCTGTTGTCGTAGATGGCGGTGTCACAGTGGTAGTGGTGGTAGGCTCTGTAGGAGTCGTAGAGCTGGCAGTGGAAGTCTCTGTAGTTGTAGATGGCGGTGTCACAGTGGTAGTGGTGGTAGGCCCTGTAGGCGTCGTAGGCGTCACCGTAGTAGTTGTAGAGCTGGCAGTGGAAGTCTCTGTTGTCGTAGATGGCGGTGTCACAGTGATAGTGGTGGTAGGCACTGTAGGAGTCGTGGAGCTGGCAGTGGAAGTCTCTGTTGTCGTAGATGGCGGTGTCACAGTGGTAGTGGTGCTAGGCACTGTAGGAGTCGTAGGCGTCACTGTAGTAGTTGTAGAACTGGCAGTGGAAGCCTCTGTTGTCGTAGATGGCGGTGTCACAGTGATAGTGGTGGTAGGCACTGTAGGAGTCGTAGGTGTCACCGTAGTAGTTGTAGAGCTGGCAGTGGAAGTCTCTGTTGTCGTAGATGGCGGTGTCACAGTGGTAGTGGTGGTAGGCACTGTAGGAGTTGTAGAGCTGGCAGTGGAAGTCTCTGTAGTTGTAGATGGCGGTGTCACAGTGGAAGTGGTGGTAGGCACTGTAGGAGTGGTAGTCATAGAGCTGGCAGTGGAAGTCTCTATTGTCGTAGATGGTGGTGTCACAGTGGTTGTGGTGGTAGGCACTGTAGGAGTCGTAGGCGTCACTGTAGTAGTTGTAGAGCTGGCAGTGGAAGTCTCTGTTGTCGTAGATGGTGGTGTCACAGTGGTAGTGGTGGTAGGCACTGTAGGTGTCGTAGTCGTAGAGCTGGCAGTGGAAGTCTCTGTTGTCGTAGATGGCGGTGTCACAGTGGTAGTGGTTGTAGGCACTGTAGGAGTCGTAGAGCTGGCAGTGGAAGTCTCTCTAGTTGTAGATGGCGGTGTCACAGTGGTAGTGGTGGTAGGCCCTGTAGGAGTCGTAGGCGTCACCGTAGTAGTTGTAGAGCTGGCAGTGGAAGTCTCTGTTGTCGTAGATGGTGGTGTCACAGTGATAGTGGTGGTAGGCACTGTAGGAGTCGTGGAGCTGGCAGTAGAAGTCTCTGTTGTCGTAGATGGCGGTGTCACAGTGGTAGTGGTGCTAGGCACTGTAGGAGTCGTAGGCGTCACTGTAGTAGTTGTAGAGCTGGCAGTGGAAGTCTCTGTTGTCGTAGATGGCGGTGTCACAGTGTTAGTGGTGCTAGGCACTGTAGGAGTCGTAGGCATCACCGTAGTAGTTGTAGAGCTGGCAGTGGAAGTCTCTATTGTCGTAGATGGCGGTGTCACAGTGGTAGTGGTGGTAGGCACTGTAGGAGTAGTGGAGCTGGCAGTGGAAGTCTTTGTAATTGTAGATGGCGGTGTCACAGTGGTAGTGGTGGTAGGCACTGTAGGAGTGGTAGTCGTAGAGCTGGCAGTGGATGTCTCTGTTGTCGTAGATGGCGGTGTCACAGTGGTAGTGGTGCTAGGCACTGTAGGAGTCTTAGGCGTCACCGTAGTAGTTGTAGAGCTGGCAGTGGAAGTCTCTGTTGTCGTAGATGGCGGTGTCACAGTGGTAGTGGTGGTAGGCACTGTAGGAGTCGTAGTCGTAGAGCTGGCAGTGGAAGTCTCTGTTGTCGTAGATGGCGGTGTCACAGTGGTAGTGGTGGTAGGCACTGTAGGAGTCGTAGAGCTGGCAGTGGAAGTCTCTGTAGTTGTAGATGGCGGTGTCACAGTGGTAGTGGTGGTAGGCCCTGTAGGAGTCGTAGGCGTCACCGTAGTAGTTGTATAGCTGGCAGTGGAAGTCTCTGTTGTCGTAGATGGCGGTGTCACAGTGATAGTGGTGGTAGGCACTGTAGGAGTCGTGGAGCTGGCAGTGGAAGTCTCTGTTGTCGTAGATGGCAGTGTCACAGTGGTAGTGGTGCTAGGCACTGTAGGAGTCGTAGGCGTCACTGTAGGAGTCGTAGGCGTCACCGTAGTAGTCGTAGAGCTGGCAGTGGAAGTCTCTCTAGTTGTAGATGGCGGTGTCACAGTGGTAGTGGTGGTAGGCACTGTAGGAGTGGTAGTCGTAGAGATGGCAGTGGATGTCTCTGTTGTCGTAGACGGCGGTGTCACAGTGGTAGTGGTGCTAGGCACTGTAGGAGTTGTAGGCGTCACCGTAGTAGTTGTAGAGCTGGCAGTGGAAGTCTCTGTTGTCGTAGATGGCGGTGTCACAGTGGTAGTGGTGCTAGGCACTGTAGGAGTCGTAGTCGTAGAGCTGGCAGTGGAAGTCTCTGTTGTCGTAGATGGCGGTGTCACAGTGGTAGTGGTGGTAGGCCCTGTAGGAGTCGTAGGCGTCACCGTAGTAGTTGTAGAGCTGGCAGTGGAAGTCTCTGTTGTCGTAGATGGCGGTGTCACAGTGATAGTGGTGGTAGGCACTGTAGGAGTCGTGGAGCTGGCAGTGGAAGTCTCTGTTGTCGTAGATGGCGGTGTCACAGTGGTAGTGATGCTAGGCACTGTAGGAGTCATAGGCGTCACCGTAGTAGTTGTAGAGCTGGCAGTGGAAGTCTCTATTGTCGTAGATGGCGGTGTCACAGTGGTAGTGGTGGTAGGCACTGTAGGAGTGGTAGTCGTAGAGCTGGCAGTGGAAGTCTCTGTTGTCGTAGATGGCGGTGTCACAGTGGTAGTGGTGGTAGGCACTGTAGGAGTCGTGGAGCTGGCAGTGGAAGTCTCTGTAGTTGTCGTAGATGGCGGTGTCACACTGGTAGTGGTGGTAGGCACTGTAGGAGTCGTAGTCGTAGAGCTGGCAGTAGAAGTCTCTGTTGTCGTAGATGGCGGTGTCACAGTGGTAGTGGTGCTAGGCACTGTAGGAGTCGTAGGTGTCACCGTAGTAGTTGTAGAGATGGCAGTGGAAGTCTCTGTTGTCGTAGATGGCGGTGTCACAGTGGTAGTGGTGGTAGGCACTGTAGGAGTCGTGGAGCTGGCAGTGGAAGTCTCTGTAGTTGTCGTAGATGGCGGTGTCACACTGGTAGTGGTGGTAGGCACTGTAGGAGTCGTAGTCGTAGAGCTGGCAGTAGAAGTCTCTGTTGTCGTAGATGGCGGTGTCACACTGGTAGTGGTGGTAGGCACTGTAGGAGTCCATGTCGTAGAGCTGGCAGTAGAAGTCTCTGTTGTCGTAGATGGCGGTGTCACCGTGGTAGTGGTGGTAGGCACTGTAGGAGTCGTGACTGTCACCGTAGCAGTTGGAGAGCTGGCAGTGGAAGTCTCTGTTGTCGTAGATGGCGGTGTCACAGTGGTAGTGGTGCTAGGCACTGTAGGAGTCATAGGCGTCACCGTAGTAGTTGTAGAGCTGGCAGTGGAAGTCTCTGTTGTCGTAGATGACGGTGTCACAGTGGTAGTGGTGGTAGGCACTGTAGGAGTCGTGGAGCTGGCAGTGGAAGTCTCTGTAGTTGTAGATGGCGGTGTCACAGTGGTAGTGGTGGTAGGCACTGTAGGAGTCGTAGTCGTAGAGCTGGCAGTAGAAGTCTCTGTTGTCGTAGATGGCGGTGTCACAGTGGTAGTGGTGGTAGGCCCTGTAGGAGTCGTAGGCGTCACCGTAGTAGTTGTAGAGCTGGCAGTGGAAGTCTCTGTTGTCGTAGATGGCGGTGTCACAGTGATAGTGGTGGTAGGCACTGTAGGAGTCGTGGAGCTGGCAGTGGAAGTCTCTGCTGTCGTAGATGGCGGTGTCACAGTGGTAGTTGTGCTAGGCACTGTAGGAGTCATAGTCGTAGAGCTGGCAGTAGAAGTCTCTTTTGTCGTAGATGGCGGTGTCACACTGGTAGTGGTGGTAGGCACTGTAGGAGTCGTAGTCGTAGAGCTGGCAGTAGAAGTCTCTGTTGTCGTAAATGGCGGTGTCACCGTGGTAGTGGTGGTAGGCACTGTAGGAGTCGTGGCTGTCACCGTAGCAGTTGGAGAGCTGGCAGTGGAAGTCTCTGTTGTCGTAGATGGCGGTGTCACAGTGGTAGTGGTGGTAGGCACTGTAGGAGTCGTAGGCGTCACCGTAGTAGTTGTAGAGCTGGCAGTGGAAGTCTCTGTTGTCGTAGATGGCGGTGTCACAGTGGTAGTGGTGGTAGGCACTGTAGGAGTCGTGGAGCTGGCAGTGGAAGTCTCTGTAGTTGTAGATGACGGTGTCACAGTTGTAGTGGGATTTGTTATTGTACAATTATATATTCTTATTTCCCCATTTTCTTTACATTCAACGCATGTTCCGTTCTCATATGAGGGGTGCACAGTTAATCCAGGAGGGAATTGAATATTGTTATCGGTACAGTTACATATTCGAACACAAGTCATGGTTTCATCCGATAAATATGGAGTTTCTGAAGGGCACTTAGGAAAACATCCTAGGCAAACAATAAAAGAATTAAAGGAAGACACAAATATTTTATTAACAGTCTTGATTTAGTATTTTTTGGTGTGTAATTTAGAAATATGGAAATAAGATTGGTGCAACATGATTTTTCTTATGAAGCAAATATAACATTGAAACTTGAACGTAAATTTAAGGCAAACAGTATACGTATGGTAAAAAGTAAAACACACAAATTGCGTCATTAAAGTACAATTTGATGTCAACAAGTTAGCAAAACATGTCCAGAGTATTAAAAAATTATGTCTAACCTTCAAGCAAAGGAATTTGATCAGAGCAATTTCCTGAGGGGTTTTTGCAGGTTTTCAGGCAGGCAGATTCACAGGCTTTATAATGCCACTCACATGTTGTTTCATCAGGGTTGTAGAAGTCACAGAATAAAGCTGAAAAAACAACCACTTGAGTCAGGACAATGAAAACATTTATAGTAGACATCAAATCATCAAAGTTTATTTAAATTTGTAGAAGAGTAAAATAAACACTTACATATAGTGTGTTGTGTATGTTTAAAGGCAATAGTAAAATATTTACTGACATTTAGGAAATATTAGCACTTACGGCAAATGCTTGGGCTCCGCCATTTCACGCAAACCCCCATTTTACGACATTCAGCAGCGTAAGCTGCTACTGCAGTACAGAAACAATCACAGTCACCACCAGTGTCACATGTACAGGTGTCACTTACACAGTCTTCATAGTATGGACCAGAATCCACCTAGGAGTTAAAAAAAAAACAAAAAAAAAAAAACTGAATATTTCATAGATTCTATCATGTTTTTTTTTTTTTTATGTCACATTTTTGCTCGATTTTCTTCCTCATACTGTTTGTAGATATATTATTTAGGGATATGCTGGTACTAATACCGGTACCGAACGGTACCGGCCAAATTAGAAATGGAAGTGATCATCCTTATTCCTTTGGAGTGGGGACTTTGGGATGAGTAGGGCACATGCGTGCCATTAAGTAGTCGTTAGGAATGCACTTTGCCAAAGGAGCAACATTCAGCTGGGATGTTCCCGTGACAATGCAGCATGTGTCCGTCAGCAGATTCGCTGATGGACATCAACATAAAAACAATATACATTTTATATTTTATTTAACTAGTTTTTATATATTATAAAGCATATTTTTTAACTTTTTTTAATATAAAATGTATGTTTATTTGGAACAGTTATGCTAACAACAAGAAAAACATTTATGACAGTAAAACAGCAACATCTGCTGACAGACACATGCTGCCGTTGTCATGTGAACATGCCAGCTGAAGATAATGAGGAAATTATGTCAATTCTTTTGCTTTTGGAATTTGCCTGGGAACCATTCTGTACCGATACTAGTACTGGCACATCCCTAATATCATGTTGAATTAACTTAATATATAATATTAAAGGGTTAGTTCCTTGAAAAGCACCCACTCTGTCTTTACTCACCTTCATGCCAAACCAGTATACTATCTTTCTGCTACAGAACACAATTGTTTTTGTACATAAAAAATAAAGTCTTAAGGGTCCATTAAACCCCACCAATTTGAAATGTATGGATGGAAAAAAACACTGAATTGTTTTTTTTTTTTTTTTTTTTATATATATATATATATATATATATATATATATATATATATATATATACTTTTTGCTTTTTATGTGTTTATTTATTTATGAAATCAAGGATGGTTGAACAACATGTCAAAGAATTTCTCATGTACAGACAAAGATAAAAGCAGAAGGTCTAAATTTGGCTTATTTTATTTTGGCTTATTTACAAGTGTAATTTCTGTGCAACTAGTGTTACCAAAAAGCATTGTATAAATAATGATTATTTTTAAACAGGTTTCCCAAAAACAAACTCTATCTGCCAATGGTCAGTTGAATGTATGTGAACTTCAACAAAAAAAAAATTACACATCACATGTAACTACTGTAGAAAATAGTTTATACTGTTACTTACAAGTGCATGGCAATTTTTAAAGACATCACTTCTTATGATGTTGCATCGTTTTTCAGCCCAGACATTCCGATGTAGATTTTCTTTACAAAAGTCTATCATGTTTGTCAAATCTGGGCAGTCGGGATTCGCTTTCCAGCTATTTCCAAAATCTTTTGGATCCGTCACCACTTCGCCATTGTGCTTCATAAATTCATTGTTTGCATTACCATCAAAGTTTCCACACAGTCCACACACTGTGCCCTGCCATAGAGATCATGTGGACATTTAGATGAGTAGATGAACAAAGGGTAAAATGTAAAGGTGTACCTTTAAGGACTGCATACCTTAAATTTTGGATGGAGTTGGAGTATCAAACTTGTTTTATTGTCCCAGATTAAGTTCAAAAGATCTTTGATCTCTGTGACAATATATATCCCAGCAAAATGGATCTTATATTGGTGATCAGTGCTATTGCTCTCAACAACTTTGACTCCATCCTCTGATAAAAGTATCTCATATCTCTGCAGGATTTGAACAGTGAGTATTAAAACACTTTCTATAACTACAATATATGTAACTGGATATCTCTCTCTTATGACATTGTTGCAAGGTCGCAGATTATATCACACATTTCTCAAACATTTCTTTACATACATGTATACATTAGTGATATGCATGTTACATACTTTTACACATTTTCTAATACTACATTCATGCTTAGTTTGAGCTATGAAACAACCTCACCCCAAATTTGAGACTGATAGACTTGCAGATGGTGTTGGTGGTCTCACATAGTTTGTTCTGTGTGACAAGGCTGAAGGACAGAGTCTGGTTCATATTGCAGTTATCCTAGAGGGATCACAAACAGTAAAATGTCAGGCCGTGAAGAAGTTGCAACAGATGGGTGACTTCACTAAACAGTTGCAATACTTTTGCAAGTTGAAATACGTTAACTGCATTCTTTGTTTTTGTTTCCTTCTTTTACTTTTTCTTACTTTCTTTTGCTTTATCTGAATTATTGAATCACTGAGTTATTGTCTTAAGAACAGCTGCAATCCTATCAGGTCAATTTGCAAATGAATCATTTTAGTGTAATTTGTTAATCAATTCATTAGATTTATGGAAAAGAATAGGCTTGTGTCGGAATGGGCATTGATTTCTTCAATTCAAAATAATGAAGAACAATATGGTTTAATTAAATGTAGTTAAGTAAAAAGTATATTATTACCCCTTGGAACATAGAAAAAGAAAGAGTTTAAAATACAAAGTAAAACATACAGATACTTTAAAAATGTATTAAAGTTTAGTAACACAATTAAGTAACACAGACATGGATAAACATACACGGGCTATGGTGTGTTCGCATTCTCTGTAAAGGGAGTATCTCTTGCCATCAAAAGTCCTGAAATGTCCTTCACCGTAGATGGTACAGGTGCCATAGCACACCTTGTTAGTACAATTCCACATCCCATTTGTGCATGTGCTGAAATATTAAACATACAAATTATTAATACTGTTCTTATCAATATTAAAGTGTCTGAAAATCCCTGTTTCAGCATCAGTCCATTAGAAAATCAAAGAGGGAAGACAACATGGTAGCAGCTTCTGAATCACATGATAGGTAAAAATTGATAGCCTGAATGCACTGTAAGTCGCTTTGGATAAAAGCATCTGCTAAATGCATAAATTTAAATGTAATTTTTAATTTTTTTTTTTTTTTATGTTATTGAGTCAAAAAAAGCTTGCTACAAAATGAACAACTATATTATACACAGTAAACTCAAAGTATATTACACAAATGTACATATCTTGTGAAAGCTATAATTTAAAGTACTTTCAAACTGGTCATGAAGCAGCTGTTACCCTCATAGTGAAATGAATAATTTAAATGAATACTGTATAATGAATACTGTATATGAATATATCCACATAAAACAAATGATGCCCATTACTTATCACAGGGAAAAAACTGGAGGCCATTGTAAGATTAGGCTTGTTCGAGATGAACTACACTACGCTGTCACCAGCTGGCAAGAGTAGCCGCTTGCAGTCGGGGCAGAGTTAAAAGTGGAGACGTTAAGTCAAGGTGTTTGCATACTCTTATCACAGATGAAGTGAATTAAGTGCAATATTTGTCAAATACACAGACATTTTATATACTGCTTAATACAGCACCATCTGTTCGTGAATGAAGTTCAACATAAACATATACTATTTAAATTCCAATGGGGGGGTAAAGTAAATGCTATTATCAGTGTTTTTTGATAAACGTGACTCAAACGTGACTCACAAAAAAGCTTTTACTGTTATAAAACATAGAATTGTCTATCCCCAAGAATTAAACTGACCACCCAACAGAAATCAAAACCACACTGAGGACTCAAAGCACCACATTGTTACCACTCTTTCTGGCCAATCAGCTCCAAAATATACACAAATAAAGTAACCCATCAGAAAGCACATGGCTTGACTAGATGTTGAACTAACAATTTTTAAGGACATTAACACTTCTACAATCAGACAATCAATAAGCACCACTGTATTAAAATGCAGACAATAGCAGTAGCTCTGACAGCCTGGAAATTTCATCAAATCACAAACTCCCCTCTTGCACCATCTAAATACACACAGATTTGGAATAACCCAGATTTTACAGCTAACAAGAATCCACTCAATTTTAGCACATACGCAGAAAAGGGCATCACTCAACTTCCGCATATCTTTCATAACAATAACCTGGCACCATTTTCCCACTTGGTCTAGAAATACGGCATTAGGGGTAATTGTTTTTTGGAATACTCACAATCCAAACATCAGTTCAATCAAAGATTGACACTCTGACAATTAATCTAGACCTTTCCCTTTCAATCCCAGAGCAAACTGAAAATTAAAACGCGTTAGATTACTCTGTTACTAAAAAAAATAATAATAATTAATTAAATGTTACTAAGTAATACATTACTGCTCAACACTGGACCCTGGACCACAAAACCAGCAGTGTTGGGGAAAATTACTTTTAAAAGTAATGCATTACAATATTGCGTTACTCCCTAAAAAAGTAACTAATCATGCTACTTAGTTATTTTACATGAAAAGTAATGTGTTACATTACCTTTGCATTACTTTTTAAATATGAGAAGGGCTTGATTTTTTTTATTATTATTATTAGCAATGCAGAATAGTACACAGTCATATAGTATTTGAGTCGGGAGTTTCTTTGACTTCTCTCGTATAGCACCGCTCTCTCACTCATTACATTCAAACACAACTTCTATTAGCTTGTGCCTCAGTTACTGACTGTATTTTTTGATTGTTTTTAATATAAGTTCTATTTGCAGCTAATGTAAAAGCCCTTTCACACCAAAAAGTGTAATGAATAAACCTCAGGATGAAGGAAAAGTAAATTCAAGTCTGTACAGTATAAAGACAGGAGAAGAAAGTTCAACATTCTTCAGCAATAAAAACAAAAAAACAAGCACAATTGTTAGTTTATCTAAAGTCATGTTTGCTTATTGGTTGAACTGCATCATCAAAGGTCAGCAGCAAATGGGATTTATGGGATTTGATACATTTGTGTTGTTTAACATATTTAATGTATGCGTCATATTCTGAGTTTGCATTACACTGTTTTAATTAATTTTGATGAATACTAAAACAGTTTATTTTTGCAAGTGGGATAAATTAATGCACATTCACATTTAGTCTAGAATAGGGCTGGGTAAAAAAATCGATTTTTCGATTAATCGTCTTTTAAAATGTGGTCAATTCAAAATCGATTTTCAAAAGCCATGAATCGATTTTTTTCCATATTTATTTCCGCAGACATTGAACGTAAAATTTGCGTTAATCTAATTACAAATCTTCTCCACTAGATGTCACCCTCTTATGTGCCTTGTGCGATGTTACCAACGAACCCGTCATTCATTTATTCAGTGCTTAAAGCAGTGGTTCTAAACCCGCGGCCCGTCACGAATTCAAATGCGGCCCAACATATGCTGAACACACACACACACAAAACTTTTGCAATTCACTTGAAATTCAAGCAAATAGAAACACCATATACTACGCAGCAATCATCCTTAATTGAAGAAATGTGGCAAAACATCTCTGGAGAGAAGCTCATATTATTAAATTCGAAAGTGCTTTCCATATTTGGATCAACAGGCTACATTTGTGAACGCACATTTTCTGCAATGTCGCGCGTCAAGTCATGCTCCCGTGCGCGTCTTACGCCATCGGAGAATGTGTGCCGAGGCTCTGAGCAGACGACCGCGTGGACAGGTGCGCGTGGTCAGTAGTCTTCAAAAGCACAATTGCACATGTTCAGGCAGTGTGAAGAAGCTCATTGCCAATCGAACCTGTGCAATCCGTCAATAAAGAATATAAAGACAGCGATGTGCAATGATTCTGGGCAATTATTTGTTCACATGTTTGTTGCAGAGCGGACCATCAACGTGCGCTTTCGGAAGTATAAATGGAAGAAGTCTGCGTCTGCGCTGCGCTGCGCTGACCGTGCGTCCGGATTGCTCATGCGGAAAGTATAACACAGGCTTTACAATCGCAACTTCATTGTGCTGTTACTACATCGAGCCGAATTTCACAAAATTGTTCAGCTCCCGACAGAGTCAGGTGTAGTAGAATTATTTATTTATTTCAATGAATCTAATCGATTAGATATGATAATATTTAGGCTATAATATTATAAATCAGGTTGGTTTGTATTGGTGACGTAATGTGCGTGAGGCCCACGAGACTTGTACTTGGACCATAATGCGGCCCGCTGGAAAAAAAGGTAGAGAACCACTGGCTTAAAGGGTTTCAGGTGCTTTGTCGACGTTGATGCCACCTTCAGATAAAAAGTCAGAGTTATGGAAGCATTTTAGATTTCGTAAGCAAGACGACGACGATAGTGTTGTGGACTGTTAACTGTTCTTTTTTATACATATAGTATTTGTATTAAATCTATATTCATTGACTTGAATCGAGAATCGAGTATAGAAAATAGATCTTAAGATCTTTGCCCGAACCCGACGGGACCCGATCGGACTTCATTTCGATTCGGGCTTCATTTATATAATTTTACACGGGCTCGCGCTTGTGCGGTAAATGAGCGGTCATGTAGACTAATGTGTTTCGATTAGTACGAGAAAGATGCGAAAATGTATGCTGAGTAGTTGAAACAGAGGCTTGCCTCTGACGATTACGTTTTGGTAGCACCAGCAACTAAAGTCTGAGGTTTGGAAAAGTTTTGACCTTGTTTATAATGGGAATCCTCGAATAATGAGCCAGTGGGTTATATTGCTGGACGCACCATCAGTGAGCGCAGGAACGCGCTGAAGACATCTACAGTGGATTCAATCATTTTCCTCCACAAAAACACTTAGGCCTTACCTAATCTTGGTGAGAAAATGTTTTTCAAATAATATCTAAATATTAATTGAGTCTTAAATGCATAATGTAGACCGAGTAGGCTATATAAGCTGTTGGCATCATTATTTTAGCTATTATGTCAGCTGCTATGGCGAAGCAAATCCGGCAGAGCCTTTATCTTAATTAATTTCGTTATTGCCAAATACCCATCTTAATTTAGATTTTATCTCAATTCAATTTTTTAAGAAAGACTTGTTTTTATTGGTGCGTTGGCCTATTTATATGCTAAATGAGACTATGCTATTTAGTGCTGAGATATTACGATGTTACAGAGGACTTAGATTTTATTTTTTTGTTCAAACTTCCAAGTGGCCTATTACGTTAGTTACGTATGTATAAATTATGTTAAAACATGTATAAATGACTCATTCCTGACAAAAGGCAAAAGAGCTGTGCGTGCATACATTTGAATAATGTCGGCTTGTAAATGGGTTCGGGCTTTTAAAAAGCTGTCAATCAAAATGTACTTGTCGGGCTCGGGTCCTGTCGGGCTTAACTTTTAAGGCCCGATTGCAGCTCTATTAGAAAATCTAGAATTCTAGAACTACATCATGTTCACACAGAGTACACAACGCCTACATACTTCCGATCTCTCCCAGTATGGGGACAGGAGACTTGTCAGTCAATAAATTGGAAAACAAAGTAACTGGCGTTACTTTTTTGAAAAAGTAACTCAGATCAGGAATTTTGGTCTGATTCTGGTGTGATTCTGGAGAAAGACCTTAGTTTCAGGTAGCCATGTCAAAGCAGTAACTACGGTGGCCGAGAGAGCTCAACTCGCTGCAATTTAAGAAAACACATGCAAATTGAAAAAACACCAGCAAATAAAAAAAAACATCTTCATCACTTTGACAACACAAGTGCTGCAAATCCTTCACAACACATGCATATAACGAAACGCGCTGCAAATCCTTCACAACACATGCATATAACGAAACGCGCTGCAAATCCTTCACAACACATGCATATTAAGAAATGCTGCAAATCATCACAACACATGCATATAACGAAACGCGCTGCAAATCCTTCACAACACATGCATATTAAGAAACGTTGCAAATCATCACAACACATGCATATAACGAAACGCGCTGCAAATAGCACTGACCACAATAGAAATGTTTCAAGGAGACCTCAAAAAGTGTCAGACCCGGCTTGGATTTGCTTATCGTGCAGTGGGTACTGGTCAGTGGAGTTGTTGGTGAACTGAAAGGTGAGTTTTTTTTTTTTTAAAACACCATAATTCCTTTATCTTTTTGATATTATTAGCCTAAATAAGCTGAATAATTGCATGATTAAATGTAAAACGTTACTTAAGATGGCTAACTTTAATATCTTCAGCTAAATATAATTTCAAGGTTAATGAAAATAAATTTGCAATGCTTCATTAATTGTTTCTTAATGTGCATGTGCTGTGAGGATTTGCAGCACGTTTCATTATATGCATGTGTTGTGAAGTATTTGCAGCGCGTTTCGTTATATGCATGTGTTGTGATGATTTGCAGCGCGTTTCGCTATAAGCATATGTGTTGTGAAGGATTTGCAACACTTGTGTTGTCAAACTGATGAAGATGTTTTCTTCATTTGCTGATGTTTTTGCAATTTGCATGTGTTTTCTTAAGTTGCAGCGTGTTGAGCTCTCTCGGCCTCCGTAAGTAACTAAATCAGCATACTATCATCTAAAAAACATTGCAAGAATTAGATGTTTTGTTTGGAGAAACTTGTTCATGCCTTTATCACCAGCAGGGTGGACTAATGGGCTCCTCACCGGCCTTCCCAAAAAGACCATTAGAAAGCTGCAGCTCATCCAGAACGCTGCTGCCAGGATTCTGACTAGAACCAGAAAATCTGAGCATATCACACCAGTCCTCAGGTCCTTACACTGGCTTCCAGTTACATTTAGGATTGATTTTAAAGTATTTTTACTCATCTATAAATCACTCAACGACCTAGGACTGAAATACATTGCAGATATGCTCACTGAATATAAACCTAACAGAGCACTCAGATCATTAGGATCGAGTCAGTTAGAAATACCAAGGGTTCACACAAAACAAGGGGAGTCCGCCTTTAGTTACTATGCCACCCGCAGTTGGAATCAGCTTCCAGAAGAGATCAGATGTGCTAAAACACTAGTCACATTTAAATCTAGACTCAAAACTCATCTGTTTAGCTGTGCATTTATTGAATGAGCACTGTGCAATGTCCGCACCGATTTTATGTCAAATAATTCTTTTTTTACACTTTTAAATTCATTTTAAATAAGTCCATTTTTAAATCATTTCCAAAGTTTTAAATTCATCACAGATGGAAAAACACTTCTTTTTGAGGAAATTAATAAGTGATTTGGGTGTCTGGTTTTTAAAAAGAAATTTAAATTACATCCAATTTATTAGCAACAAAGTAAAAAAGTGTTAATGTCCTTTGATCTCACAGGTGTCTGGTCAATTTTCAGGGCAATGTGAGGTGCATCTCAAACAATGATGTTTCACGACGTCACATCTTCTGAAAATTTGGCAAGATATTAAACAGTGAAGATGAAAATGGCAAAAAAAACAACAATCACTTTTATCCTAAAATGTAAATGAATGGGTGATGTATCAGATGTTCAACACAACATCTCTGTTTACAACTTAGAAAAGGCAGTTCAGTGTTATATGTCCCTTCAATAATACGCTAAAAACAAGGCTCACCAGGTGTTACAGTCCTCTTGAACTTGAACTCCAGGTAAATAGTCTATTCCATTGTGGACACAGGTGCAGTTTGCCCTCTCCACACACCCATCTCTTCCAGCTAGAAGGTGATCTGGACACACACACCCTGATACACACCCAGTACTCACCTACAGACAAAACAAACCAAGAAGGACCAGCATTAGTGCTATTCTCTGCAAGATTTGCAATTTCAGGTTACCAGTGAACTATAAAAATACAAAATAATGATATCATTATTTTTATTTTATTTTTCATGTGTCCTCATCCATTCTAACTCACACAATTTTTCGGGTCTTGTTTCTCACATGTCCTCTGACATTCTGTCCCTATGTGTCCTTGTTCATAATTTGAGCAGTTGAAGAAGACCATTGGACCTTCACAGTCTAAAACAACAGATACATGGATGAGGAGCAGAAAAACGTGCACAAATCACATCAATGTTGCCGTATCTCAGTGACATCTCAGTTTGAATTTGGCAGATGGAACTGCTGAAGAGGTATTTGCAGCTCACCTACTTGGCTGGAGCAGTGTAATTTGCCAAGGTTACAAGTGCTGTAATTAAAAAAAAAAGTCATCAACAGTTACAATAATGTTTTATCAATAATGAATAATGTGTCAAAACTGTATGTTGAACTAATATTTTTACCATTTAACACCATTATTGTAGATTTTGCCTGATGGCTCTATGAACCGGTTGCCACTGTAACAAGGACACTGTTCAGCAGGCACACAGTTCCTTTCATCATTGAGGTAGGTGTCTTCAGGACAGACACACCCAAATACAGGTGTGAAGGACCTTTGGCAGGTGCTATCTTGTCCACTAAGAGAGCGGCATGTGCTGCCACAGCTGGTCACGTTGTAGGAATACTTCATATTGCCTGTACACTTAGTCACTGTGCAGAGAGACAAACACATTTTTGACGTTTCTTTTTCAGAAATAATTCACATTTGTTAATATAGATAATAATGTAGATTTCAAGTCATAGATTTCATTTCAAGCCATATATATAAAGAAAAAAATACTTATGGAGTTCTCATCACAGGGGGATAATTCTATCCAGCCCCGGAGAATGATTCCTCTGGCAGCACAGGCGTGGGCATAGTTGGACACGGCAGCACACATACATCTCTTAATATCTGTACATTTGCAGGTGTCATAGACACACCACTGCAGAGGAGGAAATCCATATTATAAGAATGAGGGCTCTTTAAATTTGTATATCATATTCCATTTACCCTATAATTTTGTGCAAAAAGACTCACTTGGTAGTAAATGTCAGGAGATATTTCTGAATGACATGCAGAAAATATTCCAGTTTGGTTTGTGAGACGGGAACACCAGTTTTGAGCCATTTTCTCTGAATGAAAAAATAAAAACATTCTTTTAATCCTGACAAAATAGCCATATTTTAACCTTGACAAAAAAAAAATGAATAGGTCATTGTCCTCTAGTATCCCAAATAAAACAAATATCAGGCTGGGAATGTTTGAATTCTACAACATAAAAATTAGGTTTATAAAATTGTGTACCTATCTCTAATTGCAGACTACAAGGGTTGTCAAATGTGTTTTCAAGATTTGGACAACTGTTTTGGTTTTTCCAAAAGTTGACAAAGGGTATTTGTGTGCCCTCTGTGATGCCCGACTCTATTTTGAAGTCATCTAATTGGACATCATTATAGTTTCCACATAGACCTGAAAGAAACAAGATATAGAATTAAAAGTACAAAACCTGTAATTTATTCACTATGCACTGATACATTTTTGAAAAGTCCTTTCTTAAAGGGGTCATAGATAGATGCCAGGGTCGATAATGTCCCAACCACTTTTTGAAAGTAATTACAGTATCTTGCATATGGTATGTATAAAAGGGATAACAAGATCAACAAATAATTCTTTATAATCCAATCAGGGTGATAAAAAAAACCAACAAAAAAAAAAACACTTAACTCATAACTTGTGCAATGCAGAGCATTTTATTCTAAACATGGAGCGCTTCCTTGTGCTAAGTAGGCCTGCCCTCTACTAAAGATTTTTCTAGTCAACTAGTCGCATGTTATATTAAATTGATTAATAAAATATATTAACCATACTTTACTATATAGGCAGGCCTGTTAGGCTAGAGCATATTCTGCCCTCAAGCTCACTCATACTCTTAAAAATAAAGGTCCTTCAAAAGGTTCTTCAAGTGATGCCATAGAAGAACCATTTTGGTTCCACAAAGAACTATTCAGTCGAAGGTTCTTTAAAGACCCATCTCTTTTTTACCTTTTTATAATCTGAAGAACCTTATTTAGCCACAAAGAACCTTTTGTGAAACAGAAAGGTTTCTTCAGATGTTAAAAGTTCTTTATATGGAACCATGAAGCACCTTTATTTTTAAGAGAGTAAAGCAATTGCCTCAAATACCTGTCAAAATGATTATGAACGTGTCAAGGGGAAAAGAAGACATTTTCATTATTTATTAATAAACTACCCACATAGCAAATGTCTTCTGGACCAGATCCGGGCCAAACAATATTTTTCCCCTCGGCCCAAGTGCCGCAAAGAACGACGGCCCTGAAGTGGCCCAGAACTGGATTAAAGACAAGGGCCACACATGGGCCATAACCGGCCCGAATCTCAGCCAGTTAATCACCCTTGGCTGGGCAAAAACAGGTTCTCAGCCTTAAGTAAACCAGAATCCCCAAATCTGTGCCACACCTGAGCCTTATATAGCCCAGCCCCAACCCAGACAGCAAGCAGTTTCATCCAGAACCAGCCCACATCTGGCCCACATGGATTTCACGCGGCCAGATGTGGGCCTGATCCCAGGCCAACACTATGTTGCTGTCTGGGAATACAGAATCTTAATATTTCATATTATTGCATTGTGTATTGCTATAATCGCCATTATTCATTTTGTGACATGCTTTGTACACAAACTATGTCAATAAAGTACATTAAACTGAATAGAACCTTATACTTAAAACCCCAAAATCATGTAACTGTGCAATAAAAAACGTATTGCATTGAGTTTTTTATTTGTATTTTTATAAAGAACAAATCAACCAATAAAGAGTGAGTGTATAAAGTATACAGTCTACAAGAGAAACATAACAGACTGACACATGTAATCATAAGAATTTATTACAGATGTGTCAAAGAGCAGTACCACAGTAGTCCAAATGAAATCGTCATTTGGACTACTGTGGTACTGCTCTTTGACACATCTGTAATAAATTCTTATGATTACATGTGTCTGTCATGTGTCATTGCAGTTATAATATAATATAATAGTAGTGCGAGGAGCGGGGCATAATTTAAGTTGTTAAACGCTGAAAATACTATCCCGATCCACTCCGTCAAGGCGCATGTTTGTCATTCAAAACACGCATCGGGCACGCTTTTCTGATAGAAATGCTCATATAAGGAGTTCCATTCTCGTCTACATCATTAGATCCATGATCCACTTTGGCCATGTTTAGCATGAGAATCCATGTCTTTAACACTGTGAACAACTCTGAATACACGAAACACCATTGTACCCCCCCTTTAAGCATGCAGAATAACATAAGTGGACTGAACGAATAATTGCCGCTTTGAACGATTACAAAATTGTGGCTTCCATAATTGTAATCGTGATTAGAAATTTGATTAAATGTGCAGCCCTAGGTCGAATGTTAACCACTGTAATTTCCATATAAATATAAACTATGATAAAAGTTCATCAGCATGCATTGATTAACAGAATGTTGTAAAGTTGCAAAAGATCTACTAGTGGGAAGAATGAGTCTGGAGCCCTGAATTGCCCAGCTCCCCCTGTCAATGATCTAGCACCCCCTCAACACCTGGGATCAAAATTCTCTAGGGCCGCCCCCGGTACATCGATGTATTTTTTAAAAGCGAGAATTATGTTTTACCCCTGATTACCGAGTAGGCTTTACTGACAAGATGCGCATTAAATATTGCATGTGATTTATCATGCAGCCTTAATGTCTATTTACACTAAGTGCAAAAAGGGCGCCTTGTTGGCAGAGGCTATTTACACTAACTCCACCCACCAATGTTTGATTACTACAAAAGACGATAATATTTTAACATGTTTAGTGGCCTAGATGGTAAAGCATCTACCGAAGTAATTTCTGACGTGATCAACCCGGATTCGAATCCGGTGAATAAAATAAATAAATTATAAATGAAATATACCGTTTTTAAAATGCCATGTGTAGCGCATTTTTTACAGTCTATGAGTAGACCGTTTGTTTTTTATTTTATTTTTTGCCATCTTATCCAGTAGAGGGCACTCTAGACGTATTGTAGCGTAGGCCCATGACCAAATCAAGCGAATAATAGCCAGTAGCCAGACACGTCTGTGCGCTCCGAATGCGTGTTCTCCACCACGGAGAACATTGTAAAAAAAAAGAGAGCCGCACTTAATCCAGATCAAGTTGATAGACTGGTGTTTCTTGCAAACAATATTAAGAAATTAATTAGACTAGGCTATATGCCTTACTCCTGCTGCTGTTTAAGTTTTCACGTTATTGTTTGTGCCTGTTCTGAATCGTTTTTATTTTTTTTTTTTCGTTTTTTTTTAGCCTAATGCTGTGAGATATGCATAGTGGCACTTCATATAAGTTGATATTCTAAGTTGATAACCTGCTGTTTCAAACATTAAGTAAACAAAATAATAAACCAGATAGTCCTGTTTATGACTCACTGTTAATACATTTGTGATTGAATCTCCATTAGGCTACGGTGTTGTTTTTTTTTTTTTTTTTTATGCGCGAGGGGGGGGGGGGGCATGTAGATATTCGAATATATTCGAATACATTGCATGATATTCAATATCCGTTCGAATTTGATTTTTCTCAAAAGTGACAGCCCTTAACCCCTAAACCTATTTCCTTTGTTTTTATTGAAAATGAATGTCTTTCCGATCTGATCTGTGATGGGAAAAGAGAGAAGAATGATTTTGCCAAAAGGCGGTGTTGAACTCATTTACGCCCTACTAAACACTCTGCAAGAAAAAGTGATTCTAATCACATATTTTTGAAAACTTACCGCTCATCTTTCCTTTCTCTTCAGGTCTGGCAACAATATACAACTGCATGACTGGAGCCAACTGGATCTCCAGACGAAGACTCTTCATATCAGCAATGATGAAAGAGGACGAGGGCTGGAAGATGCTCACAGGACCTGGGACAATTATATAGGTGGTTAGGATACAAAACAGAATGATGACATATAGTCATCAGTGCCTTTTTGTTAATGCTAATATACTTACAGGATATCTACATTTATAGAAGAAAGAAAAACCCTTGCATCTTTGGAAAAATGCATTTAATTGTGTTTAATTTTATTTAATTTTATTTTTAACATGCTTATAATAGAGCAATCCGTTTTTGACAACCCACCTGTGGAGTCAGGAAGCTGATATAGTCTGTTTCCATTCAGTGTCACAAAACCATTGTAGGAAAAATGAATCTGTTTTATAAGAAAAACAACATAGTAAAAAAAAAAACAAAGAAAAACAGTATTTTTTATAAATGCATCGATGGATTTTGCTAAATTTTCTGAGTATAAAATTAAAATGTATGCCATAGGTAAAGTGCACTACGCTGAAAGTAAAACCATTTGGAACATAAGACACATTTGCTGGTGCTCTTAGAAAATAATAATTTTGGTTATTTTAGAATTTGAATGATGAAAACATGGATCAATAGGAAAATTAAACCCAGTGCTTACAGTGGTCCCTGAAATGACAAGGGTAACTGAATTTAAACATGTGTCTGATCGGCCCCAATCACACTTGGCCAAATTTCCCACAACTGCAATGCCACTGTTATTAGAGTGCTGGAATTAAAAAAAAATAAAGATTATAAGATCCTCCAAATTATATAGTTCATATTATATTCAAGGACATGGAAATCTTTATAAAGTGGGGATAATCTGCTGAACTTGCAGACCTTAGTGAGGATGTAGTCACAGTTGCCACTGAAGGTGAAGGTCTTTCCATCATAGGTGGTGATGTGAGACCCTCCAACAACAGAGCAGATTCCGGGACATTCCAGGTTTGTACAAGTCCAGCGTCCAGCAGTGCAGTTACTGACATAATACAGAAGTAGTATTAGCATTGGGAAATATGTAAGTGGTATTAAAATTAATTTGAATTATTTAATATGTAAAAATTATTACCATTTTTTGCAAGCTAGTGTGTAAGACTCTCCTGATCGATATACTTTGTTATCATGCTCACAAGGGCACTGGTTCACAGGAACACAGCCACTCTTACCAACGTCATCCTCAACCGTACCTTTACAACAGTAAGGCAAAACGGTGTGCCATTTTTATTGTGAACATAATAAAATAAACTGTTCTGATATTAAGCTCTGCTTGCAGCTAATATAAAACTTGAAGCATAATAAGCATATTTTTGCAAGGAGAAGCTTCATTTGAAAATAGACCCATGTAGTGGAAACACTTAATCTAGTTGCAGAAAAGCTTGCTTTATCATTTTGTAAATCTTTTCTCACCATTAGGGCAGAAACAGCCATCCACACAGTGTTCTTTACACAGTAAATTTGCATCTGGACCTAAGCAGGTGCTCTTGCACGGACTCCCACACTCCATGTATTGCAGGTTCAGAGGACACTTCTTTGCTGCTCCACAGAACAAATGAAATAGTATCAAAATATATAATCTTAGCTGCTTTGCAACATAGAATGTATCTCTCTATTGTTTATTTTTGTTTATCCACCTTTTTTCTGAACGCGGAAGTCTCAAACTGGAACAATGCTTAACATTTTTACAGTCTGTGGAGTTAGTCAAATTAATGTATTTTTAAAGCCGATAATATTGACGTTAAAAAGCACATGGCACCATTATTTTATCACTTTACAGTGTCACAATGATTGTCTTTTTGCAGTAACCTGTCATAGTTTAATAAGTGTTTAGATGACATGAAGCACTCTAAGGTTAGTTAGGTTAGACTAGTTAAGGTTAGTCAGTTAATGACACCATTTTGTCATAGTAATGTGATTGTGTGTGAATTCAACAAGTTGTGGATGAGAAGGTGGAAACTTTGTTTTAGTTAAGTTAGGTGTATGGACATTATTTTCCCCATTTACCATTTTCGCTCTTTCTTTTCCTGTTTGTTATCGGCAGAAATAGTTTTTGTGTAAAAGACGGGACATTTCTCATACATTAGCTAGCTAGTTTACTCACGAGCCTGCAGCGGACAAAACCTTGCTTGAACCCTGGACCAAAGATCACCTGAGATTATTTTCGTCTTTTCCTTTTTTACTCTTAAGTTTTTTATGAGGAGTGTAAGTAAATGTCACTCATGCAGCTGAAACGATTGCAGCAGAGGAGAGACGATGGTGCAGCTAAAATGGGTGAGTGCAAATGAGTGCAATAATGTAACGACCATGTTCAGAAAACATGGTTGTTATTTGAAAGAGTAGTTTAAATTAATTAACGGTATAAATACAAAAACAGATGAATATAATTTTGTTCTATCTAGTTTCAGAGCCCTCTTAATGACAATCTTGTTTTCGAAGGAAGAAGAGACGCTTTGGAAGTGTAAGTATGGCCTTCATAACTGTTAAAAGAGACAGCTAACGTTATATTAACATTCACAAACCAGTCTTAGACTAAAATGCATGTTCAAGCTGTCTTAACTGAAAATATTTTCTACTGGCACATCTTAAAATATGTCAGTGCCATTGACATGTCTCAAGATGCACAACAGTAATGTTCTTAAGGCAATTTTATAGAAATTATTTAAATATTCTGATTTAACCAAGGCCTAGTCCTGGCTTAAGCTAAGCCCTGTCTGTGAAACCCTGTCTCTGTTCAAACATGGAAGTTATACAAGAACGAAACAATGTCGTTGTTCACATCAGGCATGTACATACATTTAAATTACTTTATGCACTAAAATGTACACTTATGACACCTCACAGCAGAACTCCAGATCAGCAGTATGTCATGTGGGTTAACTGAGACCTGTTCTGAGGAGGATAACTTTATTGACAGGCACACTGCACAATTAAATGTAAACCTTTAGGTCAGATGCCCTTATAAAGACTGTAACTTTAATGTTTGCTCTTCACAGAAAGGTTATCAACGAAAAGCCTGACATCACCCAAAGGCCAGCTCTTTTTACAGTAAACTAGGTACGTATAAGTGCATTCATGTATTTGCCATAATAACAAGTTCTCTTTAATCATCTCGTGTTCGAGATCCACCTATGGGAAGGGCATCCATACCTGACCTCTGCAGAAGCATTTAATTGCACCAAGTCTGGCTAGACCGACAGAAGCGTGCAGCTTATGCCAGGTAAGGCATATAACGGCTGCAGCGCTGCTATTCCCTAGTCGCTTCTCGTGATTTCTGCACTGACACAGTTCGGTTGGATTACGCTGCTCACTTTCATGTCTTCAGGAGGACATATCGCCTGATCAGCCTCCGCCAGATTTGACAGTCGTTTTTTCAGCCTTCTGCTGTGTTCTGCATTCAGAGCCCCCCCATGCTCTCGCCATTTTCACCTGCTCCTCCTTCGACGGCTGCTCGCCACAGATTTTTCTGAGTTCTCTGGTATGTCGCGGTCTAAACCTGCCGCTTCTCCGAGGAACAGCCTATCACGGGCGTTAAGGACCTTCACCTTCACCTGACTCATGTTCTGGGCTTTTTTAACAGAGGCGTGGATCTTCTATCAAAGGGAAACCCAATCTACAGAGATTGTTGCCTTCACCCGCAGATAATGGATATGTTATGGATGAGATTCAGACAGGCAACCGTAGATCTATTCGCCTAACGAAAACTACCATTGTCCTATGTTCTTCTCACTAAAGGACGTGGACGTACCCCACGGGGTAGATGCACTGGCCCACCCGTGGCCCAGAGTGCAGCTGTATGCTTTTTCTCCCCTCTGCCTGATAATTCCCACACTGGCCAGGGTGAGAGAGCAGGGCCTCTCTCTTATTATGATAGCACCCAGGTGGCCCAAAGCACCATGGCTGGTGGAGATAATCCCTCTGTTATATGCCAAGCCGTGGCACCTTCCCCCCAGCACGGACCTAGCGAATGGGGTGATTTAACACCCTCACCCGGAGAGGGTGGGTCTTTGGGACTGGCCCATGAGAGGACGAACCTAAGCGCACTGGGGCTTTCGCCGCATGTCCTCGCAGCATCCTCTAATCTGCAGATTTATGAAGAGTGCCCGTCACTCCTTGCCAGTCGTCAAGAGAACTGTTCCTGAGTGGGACCACTCCATGGTGCTGGAGGCTCAGTCTCAATATCCTTTTGAGCCTCTGGGAAGTATTTCCCTAAAACTACTGCCTTTCAAGACAGCTTTGCTCTTGGCCTTGGTATCAGCTAAAAGTGTCAGTGAGCTACATGCACTTTCGGTTCATCCCTCGAGCACTAAATTCTCTCTTATTGGAGATATGGTTTCCCTTAAGCCTAATCCGGCCTTCATGCCGAAGTGCTTCCCTGCGTTCACTTCAGAGGTGTTGGAGCTGTCCGCTTTTCACCCTCCACCTTTTTCCTCCCCGGAGGATGAGAGGCTAATTGCTCTGCGTCCTGTCCATGCTTTACAGACATATATGACCAGGACCAGTGCTGTCCGGAATAGCGACCAGCTCTTTATTTCATGGGCACCCCCTCATGGAGGGCATCCAATTTCTAAGCAACGCCTCTCACATTGGCTTGTGAATGCTATAGCTTTGGCTTATGAATCAAAGGGAGTGCAGCAACATGGGTTCATCAAAGCTCAATCCATGAGGGGCATCGGCAACTCTTGGGCTTTGTTTAGGGGAGTGTCACTGCAGGACATCTGCTCCGCTGCCAGTTGGGCTTCTCCTCATACCTTTGTGCGTTATTAGCAGCTGGATGTCACCAGTATCTCGGTAGCACATTCGGTTTTAGGGGTGGGGTCTTCTTAGCCCTTCCCTGCAACCCTGTTGGAAGTGACGAATAAGGAGTGAATGGGCCGGCTGGCCATGCACATTCCTGTCACCAAGCATGCATTTCCATTCCTTTTCTGGGTGTATTTGTATGCACATTGGTGTTGTTGGAGTTATTATCATGTGTGTGATGCATACATGTTTCATGTGTGTGCATCAGTATTGCAGGTTCATGAGTATAGGACATGTCAGGCACCGCCTCCCTGGGGCGACTGTCCTTCTCTGGCTTTCAGAACCTCACTGTAAGTGTATAGGGCAATCGGGGAGCTGTCCATGTCTCTCCCATAGGTGGATCTCAAGCACAAGATGATGAAAGAGAACAATAGGTTACTGTCGTAACCCCAGTTCTCTGAAACATCAAGTGGAGAGATCCACCAGCTTTGCCCCGCTTGCCGCATGGGAAGCGAATATACTTACTGGGGAATAGCAGCGCTGCAGCTGTTATATGCCCCTAAGTAAGGGGGCGGGGCCTATCCTGTCATTGGCTGCGAGCTTCTGTCTGCCTAGCCAGACTTGGTGCAATTGGATGCTTCTGCAGAGGTCAGGTACGGATGCCCTTCCCATAGGTGGATCTCTACGCATGATGTTTCAGAGAACCAGGGTTATGACAGTAACCTATTGTTTCCAATTTGGAAAAATAATTTCTGTCCTTGAAGAACTGTAATCTGGGAATTTTCTGAGAGCTTCTACTTGTATCATGTGACTGTACCTGACTGCTGCAGATAATGATAGTGTTGCCATAGAAATACACCAAGGACATGAACCGCTCTAAGTAGAACATGGTGTGAACGCAGCATATGATCTTGAGTATTTGACAACAGCATTATCTAACTGGCTTGATAATGTCTCTATCGATCTGTTTCTTCCTCTGTTAGGATGCAGCTGAGAAGACAGACTCCAGTAAGTATCGTCAGTGTTGATCAAGCAAGTCCACATCTATGCACTTTATATTTTATTCAGCAGGTAATGCTCAACCTCTGAAAAGGTGAGTTAGCACTAGGGCTGCACGATATCGGGAAAAAATTACATTGCGATATTTTATTTTTCTGCGATATATATTGCGATATGAAATCTAATCAATTTTTTTCTTAAAAACAAAAATGGGGTGAGCACACTTACACTCTCATTTTAATTGATTTAAACATCGACACCATCGTGTCAATTGATTAATATGCGCGAGAGCGAGAGAGCAAGACAGCCCCCGTGTTGTTTGAAGACTTGAGCGTGCGGCCGAGGCTTGCTCTCTCTCTCGCTCTCTCTCGCTCTCTCTCGCTCTCGCGCACGCGCATTCTCTCTCTCTCTCTCTCTCTCGCGCGCCCGTTCTCTCTCTCTCACGCTCTCTCTCTCTCTCGCGCGCACGCGCGCGTGCGCTCTCTCTGGCCCATACAGTTAATGAATAACGGATCAACTACGACAGCCTACATCGCACATCCTGCGATGTGACTATCGTGGATTCGTACATCGCGATATCGATGCTTAAACGACACATCGTGCAGCCCTAGTTAGCACCTACAATTCAGTACTGCCAATATTGTGAACTCAATAGTGGAATAAAACCATATAGTTTTGATGCCGTTTGTTGTGATTCTGAGATAAACTGTTTTATGTTATTTTAATTTCATGTTTTATGGGGAAATGTTTTCAGATTAAAAAATCATGTTTTGTTGTGTTTTTAAATGAACATTTGGAATTTAATTAAAATAAAACAGAAAATTGCATGAATGTTCCTTTATTTGTTCACTTTTTTCTAGTTTAACAAATAGGAAAAATAAAATAACTGATATAGATTTAACTTGGAAATTACACTGAAATTACATTCATTCATCCAATTAAAAAAATAATAATAATTAGGGTAATGAATCATATCTATTTTTTTTTTTACTTGAACCAGTGAAAAATAAATAACTTGCCCTAAACAATATTTTCTATGTCAATGGAAACTATAAACATACATTTCTTAAATGAGAATTTTTGTTTTGAATAAGCCTATTTTTGTTGTTGTTGTTGTTGTTTAGATAAAAAATAGAATTTAAATTAATTGACTGTCTTCAACAAGAAAAATATACTTTGTGCCAGGTTTTATTAAATAGTTTTCATAGACATAGAAAATATTGCTTAGGGCAAATTACAACCCGAATTCCGGAAAAGTTGGGACGATTTTTAAATTTTAATAAAATGAAAACTAAAGGAATTTCAAATCACATGAGCCAATATTTTATTCACAATAGAACATAGATAACGTAGCAAATGTTTAAACTGAGAAATTTTACACTTTTATCCACTTAATTAGCTCATTTAAAATTTAATGCCTGCTACAGGTCTCAAAAAAGTTGGCACCAAATGGCTAAAAAAGCAAGCAGTTTTGAAAAGATTCAGCTGGGAGAACATCTAGTGATTAATTAAGTTAATTTGTCTGTAACATGATTAGCTATAAAAGCTTTGTCTTAGAGAAGCAGAGTCTCTCAGAAGTAAAGATGGGCAGAGGCTCTCCAATCTGTGAAAGACTGCGTAAAAAAATTGTGGAAAACTTTAAAAACAATGTTCCTCAACTTCAAATTGCAAAGGCTTAGCAAATCTCATCATCTACAGTGCATAACATCATCAAAAGATTCAGAGAAACTGGAGAAATCTCTGTGCGTAAGGGACAAGGCCGGAGACCTTTATTGGATGCCCGTGGTCTTCAGGCTCTCAGACGACACTGCATCACTCATCGGCATGATTGTGTCAATGACATTACTAAATGGGCCCAGGAATACTTTCAGAAACCACTGTCGGTAAACACAATCCGCCGTGCCATCAGCAGATGCCAACTAAAGCTCTATCATGCAAAAAGGAATTCATATGTGAACATGGTCCAGAAGCGCCGTCGTGTCCTGTGGGCCAAGGCTCATTTAAAATGGACTATTTCAAAGTGGATTAGTGTTTTATGGTCAGACGAGTCCAAATTTGACATTCTTGTTGGAAATCACGGACGCCGTGTCCTCCGGGCTAAAGAGGAGGGAGACCTTCCAGCATGTTATCAGCGTTCAGTTCAAAAGCCAGCATCTCTGATGGTATGGGGGTGCATAAGTGCATACGGTATGGGCAGCTTGCATGTTTTGGAAGGCTCTGTGAATGCTGAAAGGTATATAAAGGTTTTAGAGCAACATATGCTTCCCTCCAAACAACGTCTATTTCAGGGAAGGCCTTGTTTATTTCAGCAGGACAATGCAAAACCACATACTGCAGCTATAACAACAGCATGGCTTCGTCCTAGAAGAGTCCGGGTGCTAACCTGGCCTGCCTGCAGTCCGGATCTTTCACCTATAGAGAACATTTGGTGCATCATTAAACGAAAAATACGTCAAAGACGACCACGAACTCTTCAGCAGCTGGAAATCTATATAAGGCAAGAATGGGACCAAATTCCAACAGCAAAACTCCAGCAACTCATAGCCTCAATGCCCAGACGTCTTCAAACCGTTTTGAAAAGAAAAGGAGATGCTACACCATGGTAAACATGCCCCGTCCCAACTATTTTGAGACCTGTAGCAGAAATCAAAATTGAAATGAGCTCATTTTTTGCATAAAATTGTAAACTTTCTCAGTTTAAACATTTGCTATGTTATCTATGTTCTATTGTGAATAAAATATTGGCTCATGTGATTTGAAAGTCTTTTAGTTTTCATTTTATTAAAATTTAAAAAACGTCCCAACTTTTCCGGAATTCGGGTTGTATTTATTTTTCATTGGCTCAAATTATCATACCTATTTTTTTTCATTGGATGAATTAAACATAAGGTGCGTTCGACTTTGTGCAGCGCTGGACAAACCGATTGCAATCTGACTTGAAACAGTGCATGCCGGTTAGAATTTTTTTCAGATTTGAGACTGCACTGACGCCATGTGACTGTCACATGTGGGATCAAAATACTGCGAGAGATGACTATCATCTTATGTTTTGAGGGAAGAGGAATATTTTGGTTGTGTAGTCTGTTTTCCTATTTATTTTTTATTTTAGCTTATTGTATTTTTATTTATTTTTTCTACTCTGTCTTTTTTGTTTTGTAATTGTTTGGTCATCCTTGAAACCCTGGCTCTTTTACTTGGCATATGTTCTGTCATACTTGTATTTTTGAATGAATGATTAATAAAAAAAAATAAAAAAATGAAAAAAAAGTACTGCGAGAGAGTTTCGAGAGCAGCCGGCTGACTCAGCTGCCGCAGTTTCTCCAGAGCGACTGCAGGAGCGCTGATGGCGACACAGCGGTTTCACGATTGGCCAGATTCACCACATGACAACAATCACGTGTCTTTCGGTTAATTCAACCTTTTCAGTTCCAATAATGGCCACAAATCTTTGTTTTTAGACCAGTAAAAGCTTTTTTAGTGTAGTCGCACTGTTGTATTGAGTCACGTTTATCATCTAACTGATAAATATATACCCC